>NC_057807.1:218809109-219129883 GCF_018294505.1 Triticum aestivum | reverse complement strand
GTAAGTGAGCAACCCGCGGGGTAAAATGCAACCCTAGCTTTCCAGCCTCCTGGGACCAGGCTAACCCGCCGCCACCGCTAACCCGCCGCCGCCGCCAGCGGTGGTCAGGAGCATTCTGCTCCTCTACCTCCGTTGGTTCTAAACCTCCCCTGGATCTGCCCCTCTGCTGCTGTGCTCCTCCCTTGCTGTCCTCCACTGCTGCTGTGCTCCTTCCCATGCTGTCCTCCTCTGCTGCTGTGCTCCTCCCTTGCTGTCCTCCACTGCTGCTGTGCTCCTTCCCATGCTGTCCTCCTCTGCTGCTGTGTTCCTCTCCCTTATTATATTGTACTCCCTCCGCCCCAAAATAAGTGTTTCAACTATACACTTATTTTAAGACGAAGGGCGTACAATATAATAAGGGAGACAACTGAAACCGGCCTTAGTAATTGAGTACTGTAAGTTGAGTACTATAGTACCATGTCGACTAGTCCAGCAGTAGTCTAGAGTAGCCACGATTAGTCTATGAGTCTCAACCTCAGCTCGACTCGCAATTCTTGTGTTGAAGACTGCTGAAACCGGCCTTAGTACTTCAGACAAGAACTGAAGATACTTACACAAAAAGTTGCTACTTTATTGTGTTATCATTTCAAGGACCGTGCTTGTTGTGCATCAATTATATTTTGTTTATTCCCTAGATGCATTCCTGCTTTGTTTTATCAAAGGGGTAAGCATTCTGAGAGTTCTGGGGTGTTATATTCATGGTAACAAAGGTGTTAGTAGGGGTTGCATAAAAAATAGCACCAGAAGATTCATAACCAATTCTCAAAATGATTGCAATGATCATGTTAGTACTAACACAGTTTTTACTGTGGAGACAGCAATCCTCAAAACCTTTAATAAGCTCCCTGCCAACTAGGAGACATGATCCAGTAACTATTGTGCTCCACAGATCCACAAGGCAAGTTCAGGACTTCAGGTCACACTAATTTTTGGACAGTAGGCCCATCTACAGAGCAAAATGGTTGCAATGAGCAATGTTGAGAGCTTTGCGACATTCCCAAAACATAGGCACATCCATCTGTTACACGATTTGGAGCCAATGCAAAAAAGGTTAGAACAGTCCTAGATGCAAGGGCCAAATCTCCATCCTAATGTACACTTGAGTGTTAATTATTTGGTATTAAATCAGGACCTGAAGTTATAGAACAGAAATGAAGACCAAAGCTTATGCATTAGGAATAAAATCATAAGAACCTGCAAGGTAATAATGCTCGATTCCCCACAACATTATTAAGAAGCACTGAAATCACGATTACCTTGTTGGCAAACAGCATATCTAGCTTGGCAGATCTATTAGTAGCAGGACCAGGACCATTTGGAGTCTGAGGATAGCAAGTACGAATTGTTCTCACACTGAAACATGAAAATTTTGCATAGTACATATGTTAGTATTTCTATTGTTCTTTTTCAGGGTGCGGGGATGGGGGTTGCATGTTGTAATGACACATACCTGCCAACAGCTGAAAAGATCTTCATAAGATTCTGGTAAGAAGGATCACCAGGAAGATTTTCTGCCACTACAATTCGGGACTACAAGAGAGAGTGAGCCAAATGACTCGGTGTCCATTATCTAATACTCCCTCCGTTCGAAATTACTTGTCACAAAAATAAATAGAGTAATTCCAAACGGAGGGAGTATTACAAAATGGAACAACATATGATGCAGAGACATTCATGAATACCTGGAACTCCTGCATATCAGATTCAGTAAATGGATGTCGGCGTTTTACTCTTTTTCCATCACCACTTACAACCTACGATGTAAAGGTTTTAAGCAATTACATGAATGTACTATATATGCTAAGAATGTAAGTAAATAGTTGCTGATATTTTACTCCTTTCTCTAATGAAAGAGAAGACATTGCTAAAAACAACATGTATGTATCTTTGTAGAATGGGGATTGGATAAACATACAAGTTTTGACGAGGTACGGAGAGCTGCAGCAAGCATTGGGTTATTATGCACTAAAGCTTTTATTTTCTTGAAGCCAGCAATAACTGATATTGGCACTGCATTCAGTGAAAGAACATGTTACTCACCCGATCTCCCCCCCATAATGTCAGTTGGAAGATGCTAAATAACATATTCGTATGATTTGGACCAAAGATGCAAGACGCCCCTTATGACAAATTATGCTTACCAAGTAAGTTAAGCAAATGAAAAAAACATCGTTATAGTGCAGCCAATTTGAATCAGCGTATCTAACAGAAAGCATGTCTACATAGAAGAAACATGTTGACTTCTGTTTCTAGCAAAGCGAAGCAGCAGTGTTGTCCTAAATCTTCCATGAACAGATTTGAAGCAACAGACTACTGTGACTGGTGTTTCTACTCCCAATACTGTGACTGGATTTGAAGCAACAGACTACTGACACAAACACATGAACAGATCCTCTAAATATATATCCCAAGTTACCAAAAAAAGTAGATCCGGGTATAGATATTCAACTCACCATATCCCTGAGGATCCTTGCTAATAAATCTCATCAGATGTTCCGTAGTGGCCAGGTTTATATCACTGAAATAGTATTCCACCTACAATTTCAAACTATGAAGGTTTAGTGGGCAACCAATAATAACTGGGAAACAAAACACCAAGAGGACACTACCATTTGATGGCTACCCTTGTGTTCTTGAGTAAATTAAATTAAACTACCACATTTGGGGCTTGGTTAACGGAATACCACTTTTGAGAATTTTTTTTATCAAAAAACTAGCAGTTCAGGGGCAGAGCATTGTGAATCACACTGGTAATCGTCTAATGACACGTTGACAAAAGTTTCTGATTGGTGCGGTCAGTCTATCAGTGCCAAGTTGGCAAACAAATCGCCACATGGCGGTGCCGACTCATTTCTCCTTCCCAGACCTCCCTCTCCTCTCTCCCTAGGACAGTCCGCTTCCCCACCGTCTATTAGATAATCACAACACGCACCTTGATGCGAAGCATCCCACCGACAGCACCATGGAATCACCGCCAAGCCCAAGTAAACACATGACAAGAGCACGTGCACGAGCTATCAAAACTGAGGTGACTCCACTCCTCCATGAGCTTCCTATGCATTTGAATGAGACATGGCTACTACCTCAATCTGGAACTCTCTGTGTGCTTAGGTACTATGATGATGACACAGAAGAAGTACCAAGGAAGAACCACAACCATAGAACAAGGAATTGAACAAGAAGAAGCTGAGAATCTCTGAAGAGAACCAAGATAGCTCCTACTAACCATGGAACCTTCAAGCCGCCGAACCCTGTGCACTGCGATGCAACATCTGTTAAGCCTGGAAGTACCCCGGAACCTCCTGGACCCGAAGCCTTCGGACAGCCCTAGAACCTTTGGCCTCCCTGGCGCACAGCTTTGCCCACGTTCTATTAAGCCTGGACCCTCCGGCCTGCCTGCGCGCAATGAGAAAGGCCATGTGCCCATGTACCTTTTTCCCCACCTTCTTACCTCTTCATACCTAGACTATATAAACCGTACTCCTTACATCTAGGGTTAGCAAAGGATACAATAAGAGCTTGAGAGAACTTTGCCCAACATACCCTCTCCCCATGGAAACCAAGGCCTCCCTTGTGGAGAAGACTCCATTGGAGTGATCAAGACCTCCATTGGAGAAGATTCCCAAGGTATTCAAGACCTACTCTTCCTTTGGATTTGGGGATGAACTATCCAGGTGTTATTTTCTTTTCTTTGTTTCCTTCTTGGATCTTGAGGTTCCTCTTGTATTGACTTCTGATATGAGAGCATACTTGGTAGTGGATCTTACTTGTGTGTGTTTCCCCTTGTGATTCCATTTGTTTCCCCACTTGTTGATGAGGAACACTAGATGAAAAAAATATATCGTATGTCAGATTTGTTTGGCTACTTCTAGATGCTTCCACTCTAGTGTAGTGCTTCTTTTCTTTTCTTTCTACCCTACCTGCTGTTTCTAGAGTTCTCTAGTTATAAGTAGCAGTGAGTAGAATGGTGAATCCTAAATAATGTTTTATAGAGTGTTCCAGCTATAAGTAGAAGTATGTGAAGGCTTCCCAAAGCCCTATAAATAGAGGTCCTCACCTCTACTTTGTAACCCAGACTATGTACCCACCACCTATAATAGAACTTCTTGTTCTTATCTAAGATCTTGGAGTAGATCTTGTGCCCTAGGAGTTCTGGATTGAACTCTTGCTGCCCTATCGGCCTACATTCGCTTCTAGAGCAATATCTAGCACAGCACGTTGAAGCTGTTCCTTCAACACTTGTGCTGTACACAGTGTAGCAGCAAGGTGGAGTTGCTCCTCCACAACCTTTGTGCAGCTGCAGGTGGTACCAGAGCCTCGTTGATCCATACTAGTTCTTGCTGTCCTCTTCAAGAGCAAGCTGCAGCAAGCAATGGAGCAATTGGAGAAGAGGATGATGCTGCAGAACAACAAATCAAAGAGCTGCGTGAAGATCTTAATCGGAGATTTGATCAGCTGGTTCAGATGATAAGAAAGGGTGTTTCCCCTGCTACCAATGAAGGAGATTCATCTAAAGAAGAAGATGTTCATCAAAGAAGAAGGGAGAGGTAATCTTGGAGCAAGACCGCCACAACAACGTGCTGTTCAACGTGCTTCAAGAAGGCCAATTTATGTTCAAACTTCTGAAGGTGAAGAATATGATGAAGCCCTTGAAGAAGCTGATCTCTATGCATATCGGAGAGTACCCAACCTTACATATGAAGGGATACATACAAGGTGAAAGCTGAGATCCCAACTTTTAATGGAAATATTGATATTGAAGGGTGCCTTGATTGGTTATATGAAGTGGAGACTTTCTTTGAGGTCATGGAGGTTCCGGAAGATCGTAGAGTTCCTTTGGTCGCATACAAGCTGAAAGGAGGAGCCGATGCATGGTGGCACCGCGTTCAAGAAGAGCGCAGGCTGAGAGGAGAACCTCGTGTGAGAACTTGGCGGCAAATGAAAAGTCTTTTGAAGGGGAGATTTTTACCCGCTGATTATGAACAGATCCTATTTATCCAATTCCAAAATTGTGCCCAAGGAAATAGGACCGTTTCAGATTACACAGAGGAGTTTCTAAGGCTGCAAGTGAGGTGCAACTGCCGAAACTGAAGATCAACAAGTTGCAAGGTACATCAATGGTCTCAATGATGCTATTCAAGATCGATTGGTGATGCAAAAAACTGGTCCATTGATCAAGCACAAGCTCTAGCATTGAAGGCCGAGTGGTTTGTGAGAGCAAGAAAGACAACTAAGGCTCCATATCCTCATACCGAAGGTTTGTCTAGGGATCACACTAATAGAGCGGAAGAAAAGACCGCTCCACCAAAGGCAAAATAACCCATCCCGAAGCAAACTAGAGGCAAGGGTAAGGCAAATGAAGGACCAAAGTGCTATAAACGTGGTAAAGAGGGACACATATCCAGTGGCTGTCTGCTAAGAAAAATTGTCAACAGTCAACACAACTATCCATGATGGTGAAGACAATGAGGAAGAATACGAATCTGAAGATGTAGAGGGACAAGAGGTTTGCCAAGAAGAAGGTGAAGAGGTGGTGTGTGTGATTAAGCGTCTCCTATGTTCTACACCACACAGCCTGACGACACACAATGGAAGAAATTATTTGAGAGCAAATGCACGGTGAATGGCAAGGTATGCAAGTTAGCGATTGATAGTTGCAGTTGCGAAAATCTGATCTCCCAGAATTTGGTGAACCACTTAAAACTTGAAACCCATGATCATCCAAATCCCTACACTATTGGATGGATCAAAAAAGGAGTGAATATGAGGATCACCAAACAATGCAACCTGCCACTTTCTTTGGGCAAACATTATCGCTCAAATGTGTTGTGTGACGTGGTTGATATGGATGCCAACCATGTTCTTCTTGGAAGACCTTGGCAATTTGATGTGGATACTACACACAAGGGCGGGGAAAATTCTTACTCTTTCATTTGAAACAAGAGAAAGATCATTATTCTACCAAATAAAACTGATGGTAATATCTCTAAGGAGGAGGGGGAAAGTATGTTAACTATCTCCCACACCTCTAATGAGTTTATCGAAGACTTGAAGGAGGCAGATTTGTGTGCTGCACTTACAGTAAAAGGAGAAGAGCACCCGGTTGTTGAAATTCCAGCAAAGGTACGTGGATTATTGGCAGAATTTCAGAACATACTTGGAGAACCACAAGGCCTGCCACCGATGAGAGGAATTCAACATAGAATTGACTTAATTCCGGGAGCAAGTCTTCCTAATCTTCCACACTATCGAATGAGCCCAAAGGAGCATGATATATTGAAGGAGAAAGTGGAGAAATTGCTACAAAAGGGGCACATTCGAGAAAGTATTTGCCCATGTGCTGTACCAGCCCTGCCCATGCCAAAGAAAGATTGATGTTTGTGCATGTGTACGGACAGTAGAGCCATTAACAAGATCACCATAAGTATAGATTCCCTATTCCCCGTCTGGATGATATGTTGGATCAGCTTAGTGAAGCAAGAGTATTCACAAAGCTAGATTTAAGAAGTGGTTATCATCAAATCCGTATCAGACCTGGGGATGAATGGAAAACCGCCTTCAAGACAAAGGAAGGGTTGTTTGAATGGCTAGTAATGCCATTTGGACTCTCAAATGCACCAAGTACCTTGATCACATTCGGAAGGTGCTAGAAGTACTAAGGGAAAATGAGCTCTACGTCAACTTGAAGAAATGTGTTTTCCTGCAAACACAACTTCTTCTCCTAGGATTCATCATAACATGTGACGGCATTCGTGTTGATGATTCTAAGGTTGAAGCAATCCGAGAATGGACAACTCCGAAGACCATTTCTGAAGTAAGAAGTTTTCATGGCCTTGCAACTTTCTATAGGCGATTTCTGAAGAATTTCAGCCCTATCATGGCACCAATTACCGAGTGTTTGAAGAAAGCGAAGTTCCAATGGACAGAAGCAGCTGAAGCTAGTTTCAATGAGATTAAACAAAAACTATCACAAGCTCCTATCTTGGTGCTACCTGATTTCAACAAGACCTTTGAGTTGGAATGTGATGCAAGTGGAGTAGGCATTGGAGCTGTCCTATCTCAAGAAAGGAAGCCCGTTGCTTTCTTTAGTGAGAAGTTAAGTGAAGCTAGGCAGAAATGGAGTACCTATCAACAAGAATTATATGTTGTTTTCAGAGCGTTGAAAACTTGGGAAGTCTATTTGCTGCCTAAAGAGTTCATTGTTTATAGCGACCTTCAATCCTTGAAGCATTTTAGAAATCAGAAGCATGTTGACCGCATGCTAGCAAGATGGGCAGCATATCCGGAGAGGTTTAACTATCTCATCGTGCATAAATCTGGGACAACTAACCGAGTGGCCGATGCTTTGAGTCGTCGTGCATGCCTCTTGACTTCTTTTGAAGCTGAACTTCCAGGCATGGATCAAATAAAGGAGTTGTATGAGGATGATGAAAACTTTGGCCATGTTTCGGTGAAGCACATCAAGGGCCAGCCATTAGGTGACGACTATTTGGTGCAGGATGGCTACCTCTTCAAAAATGATCGTTTGTGCATCCCAAGGAGTTCTCTGCGTGACAAACTAATTAGAGAACTCCATTCAAGTGATCTTAGTGGCCATGTTGGACGGGACAAGACTATCGCTAACCTGGAAGCTCGCTACTTTTGGCCACAACTAAAGAGAGATGTTGTAAAGTTTGTTCAGCGGCGCCCCATATGTCAAACCTGCAAAGGCCAAGTCCAGACCACAGGGTTATACATGCCTTTGCATGTTCCTGTTGCTCCATGGGAGGACATCTCTATGGACTTCGTCTTGGGCTTGCCAAGAACAAGACGAGGAAGTGATGCTGTCTTTGTGATCGTGGACAGATTCTCTAAGATAGCTCATTTCATCCCATGCCGCAAGACAACGGATGCTTATCATGTGGCAAATCTATTCTTTCAAGAAGTGGTCAGACTTCATGGAGTTCCAAGGTCCATCGTCTCAGACCATGATAGCAAGTTTCTTGCTGCATTTTGGCTCACGTTGTGGAAGCAATTCAACACTGAATTATAATTTTCTAGCAGTGCTCATCCACAAACAGATGGACAAATGGAAGTGGTGAACAAGTTTTTGGGTAATCTGATCCGTTGCATTTGTGGAGAAAGAAAGGGGCAATGGGATTTGGCTTTATCTCTTGCAGAGTTCTCCTACAATAACTCCAAGCATAGATCCACAGGAAGGAGCCCTTTTTCCATTGTCTACACTAAAGTTCCAACACATGTGGTGGACCTGGTGAAGCTACCATCAAGGGGAAACCCAAAATCAGCATTGTCCTTTGCCGATAATTACACCGAGTTATTTGAAGAGATTCGCGGTGCTTTGGAAGCACAAAATCAGAAATATAAACAACTTGCGGATTGCAAAAGGAGGCCAAAATCATTCCAAGTCGGTGATAAGGTGATGGTCTACCTCCAAAAAGAGAGGCTGCCTTTAGGTGTTAAAGGGAAACTTAGGCAGCGAAGGTATGGGCCCTTCTCTATCATAAGGAAGATAAATGATAATGCTTACATGATAGATCTTCCAAGCAACATGGGCATATCCAACACTTTCAATGTTGCGGACTTGACTCTCTACCATCCAGAAGAAGCGCTCTGTGAAGATAACTCGAGGGCGAGTTCCAAACAACCAGAGGAGAATGATGAGGAACACTAGATGAAAAAAAAATCGTATGTCAGATTTGTTTGGCTACTTCTAGATGCTTCCACTCTAGTGTAGTGTTTCTTTTCTTTTATTTCTACCTTACCTGCTGTTTCTAGAGTTCTCTAGTTATAAGTAGCTGTGAGTAGAATGGTGAATTCTAAATATTTTCTAGAGTGTTCCAGCTATATAAGTAGAAGTATGTGAAGGCTTCCCAAAGCCCTATAAATAGAGGTCGTCACCTCTACTTTGTAACCCAGACTATGTACCCACTACCTATAATAGAACTTGTTGTTCTTATCTAAGATCTTGGAGTAGATCTTGTGCCCTAGGAGTTCTGGATTGAACTCTTGTTGCCCTATCGGCCTACATTCGCCTCTAGAGCGATATCTAGCACAGCACGTTGAAGCTGTTCCTTCAACACTTGTGTTGTACACAGTGCAGCAGCAAGGTGGAGTTGCTCCTCCACAACCTTTGTGCTGCTTCACTTGTTCTTCGTGTTCCTCCTCGAATCCCTCTCCAATAGTGAAGGCCGGGCCACCCTAACAGCTTGCCCTCTATCATGCGGTCATCATCTCCATCAACAACCAAGGTCACCTAGGTCAATGCGCCCTAAAGCCTCCGGCCCTACCCTCAAAGCCTCTACCTCCCAGAACCTTCAGGCTTGACAGAAACTTGTGGCTACGAGTACATCACGTGGTAGTTGGCCATCTTCGCCGGCTTCGGACCTCGGACGCCTACAACAATCATGACAAGTATCTCTACATCCCCCCTGCGCGCGCACACACACACACGTCCTTTTTGACACCTTCACCAGAAGCAAGGCCGATAACCTCAGAAGTGTCTACGAGGTATACGTTTTATCCCACAACTTTACCTTCATTGCCATTAACCTCAGAAGTGTCTACGGGGGTTTGCCCTACATCAAATAACATATATTGCTATACGACCTCGATGAAAATATCTCCAGTACAACACTACACCACATAACAGCATATCTATGATAAGACTCATAAGAGATAATCAGAAAGACATAGGGCCCATATATTATGAGAATCTAAGACAAGGTAGACAAGCCCATCAAACTATGAATCAGAAACCATTCCGCACAAATGAAAAAACACCCATGGTAATAATCTCTAGATCATTATCAACCATCGCAAGTAGGTAAAGATCCCTAAGTGCATTGTGCACAAAAGATGAAAATGATGGGCATGGTCAATATTTAGCACAAAACTGGGGTTGAAAATTATAAGAAGAATTTGTTGTCTACCAACCACACCCAATGGCCTGCTTTTGTATATCTAGAGACTGGTAGAAATTAGCAAAGGGGGAAGGTTCTGGAGTTCTGCCAATATATCCCCCCGTTCCGTTCCATGAATCCAGCGTATTTTCAATGTTGGATGCCAACTGCCAACTATCTATTTTTGAAGCAAGCAAGATGAATCAATTTAATGTCTTCAAAATATCCTCACGCACCTCAACTTTGTCTACCTAAATCCCCTGGAGCTATGCAGTCTGACTATCTTTAGCAAGGTAATTATCATGTTATTGAGGTTCGCAGCACATATTGATAGCACGGAATGCAAAAAAATTATGACTGAGGTGGGTATAAACACAAACTCTAGGATAAAAGGGGTGTATGTACTTTGTTTCCTTTTTCCTACTGTCGTGTCTTCATTTTATTTTGTGCAGTAGAAATATTTTACTGCAATAACAATCAGAAAGATACAACCAATTTATTTAAAACAGTTGCCAAGAAAACAGATGGAAATGAGTAACCCAATAGTTAATAAGTACGAAAATGGAGCCAATCCAAGAAATTTGAACAGATAAGTTGATCAGAAAGGGGGCGTTTTGATGCACTGAAATGTCCCAATAAGTCAATCCCGAATCCCTACTTAATGAAGAGGAAGAGCTCCCGCTGGTTACTCGAAAAAGTCGCTCCCAGGAAAAAAAATCAGAAGGTATGTATATTACTCACCTCAGCACAATAGCATAATAGTACCATTTAATCCCCTAACCTGACCAGAACAAATCTCGAAAACTACATTATTCAGCAGGGATAACTAGACGCTAGCTGCTACTAACACATCATCATCACAACAGTTGACTGGACTAAAAACCTATCTCAGTCAAAGATATTCCACTGAGACACGATCTCCTAATAAACATCAACTCGGTCCTAATGTATGTGTTCGATCTAAATCCAATAGCATCTACCGGGCAAGAGACACCCACCTGCTTGGTGATCTTCTGCACCACCTCATCAGTAAGCCCGTCCACCGCCGGCTCAGCAACAGGTGGCGTCGCGCGCTCCATCTCCGGAGCTGGCTCCTCGGCCACAAATGCACCGCCAACCCTCACCGGCGCGAAGAACTCGAACGACGGGGGAGGCGGGGGAGCCGCAAAGAAAGCCGCGCGAGGTGGAGGCGAGGGAACCGCAAACACACGAATCACTGCCGGCGGTGGCTGTGGCGGTGGAACCACCGCCGCGACCCGCGGCACGAATTCCGGCGCCTGCGCGTTGAGGCGGCTGTTGGAGCCGCTCCTCTGGAGGCTCCCCGGTCGCTCCGGCGCCTCCACCGCGAACCACCCTGCGGCGATCTGGTCGGGCACCTCCTGCTGCGGCATCAGGGCTAGGGTTTGGACGGCGGCGGTAGTAGCACCGATAGCAACCACTACTAGCTAGAGAGCAAGAGCACAACAGTTGAAGCTTCCTCTGCTAGTAATGGCGGTGGTGCAGGCAGAGCTTGAATAGTGGCGGAGAAGGGATTTCTCAAAGTTAGGGTCCCGCTGAGGTCGGGATATATGCACGGGGCTGGCTCTCGCCGGGTTCTTCGGGGGAGAGGTGGAGACCAGTCGACTGAGGGCCTTGGGTACACCTGGCGTTGGGTGAGATGGAGTAGGAGCCGTCCGATTAGTTTCGAAATTTGTGCTGCAATATGTTGGTGTTGTGGGCGGGAACTCCTAGTCGGCGCCTTTGGCGTCGATAGGTAAATTGGCGCATGTAGGTTTCTTCGTTGAGACGGTTTCGACGCTAGCCCATTCCACTACACGCAGCACAGGAAAAATTCATTAATAGCGCAAAAAATAGCTCTCGTCAGGATTTGAACCACCCTGCGGCGATCTGGTCGGGCACCTCCTGCTACAGCATCAGGGTTAGGGTTTGAACGATGGTGGTAGTAGCACCGATAGCAACCACTACTAGCTAGAGAGCAAGAGCACAACAGTTGAAGCTTCCTCTAGTAGTAATGATGGTGATGCAGGCAGAGCTTGGATAGTGGCCAAAAAGGGGTTTCTCAAAGGTAGGGTTCCGCTGAGGTCGGGATATATGTACGGCGCTGACCCTCGCCGGGTTCTTCCGACGAAGAGGTGGAGACGAGTCAGACGACTGAGGGCCAGACTTGGGTACACCTGGCGTTTGGTGAGATAGAGTGGGAGTCATCCGATTAGCTTCGGAATTTGTGCTGCAATATGTTGGTGTTGTGGGCGGGAACCCCTAGTTGGCGCCTTCAACGCCGATTAGGTAAATTGGCGCCTGCACGTTCTTTCGTTGGGCCGATTTCGACACCGGCTCATTCCACTACATGCAGCACAGGGAGCGCAAAAAATAGCTATCGTCGGGATTTGAACTCAAACTCTCCGCCTCTGGTGCGTGTTGCCCAACCACTAGACCAAACAAGCTTTAATGAATTGTTAGGGCTCAAAATTTTTAAGAAGTAAGTATAGCAACGCTATTTACTGCATATAGAAAATAGAACAACGCGAATTTTGAAAAACAATGTGAAGAAAATTTGAAATTTCGCAGATCTCGAAACAAATCACGAATTTCAAAGAATTTTCATGAATTAGAAAAAAAAGTTCAATGGTTTCAAAAAAGTTCACAAACTTGGAAAAAGTTCATCATTTTTGAAAAAAAAAATCATCGTTATTGAAATAGATATATTCAATTTTGAAAAAGTTCATAAGTGTTGAAAAAATTCATCTATTTTGAATAAAAGTTCATCGTTCTTAAAAAAACAATTTTGGAAAAAGTTCAGCAATTTTGAAAAAAGTTCATCTATTTCCAGTTCAGGTTCATCGATTTGAATAAAAGTTCAACGTTCTTTAAATAAATACGAATAAAGTTCATGGATTTTGGAAAAAATCATTGAATTCAAAAAAGTTCATCCAATTTGAAAAAAGCTCATAGAATTTTAAGAATAGTTCATAGATTTTGAAAAAAAGTTCACTGAACTTGGAAAACAATCATCGAATTTGAAAAATGTTCATCAAAAAATTAAAAATGTTCATCGATTTGAAAAAAGGGTTCATCGGATTTTCAGAAAAGATCATCAAAATATGAAAAAAATCACCAAATTCAATGAAAAAGTTCACGAACTAAAAAACCGCGCATATAAGAAAAAGCAAAGTAAAAGAACAAGAAAAAAAGAGCCTTGATGAAGCATTTCTAATATTATATGTCGATGACATATTGTTGATTGGAAATGATATAGAATTTCTGGATAGCATAAAAGGATACTTGAATAAGAGTTTTTCAATGAAAGACCTTGGTGAAGCTGCTTACATATTGGGCATCAAGATCTATAGAGATAGATCAAGACGCTTAATTGGACTTTCAAAAAGCACATACCTTGATAAAGTTTTGAAGAAGTTCAAAATGGATCAGTCAAAGAAAGAGTTATTGCCTGTGTTACAAGGTGTGAAGTTGAGTCAGACTCAGTGCCCGACCATTGCAGAAGATAAAGAGAAAATGAAAGTCATTCCCTATGCTTCAAACATAGGTTCTATCATGCATGCAATGTTGTGTACCAGACCAGATATGTGCCTTGCTATAAGTATAGCAGGGAGGTACCAAAGTAATCCCGGAGTGGAGTACTGGACAGCGGTCAAGAACATCCTGAAATACCTGAAAAGAACTAAGGATATGTTTCTCGTTTATGGAGGTGACAAAGAGCTCGTCGTAAACGGTTACGTCGATGCAAGCTTTGACATTGCTCCGAATGACTCTAAGTCGCAATCCGGATACGTATTTTTATTGAATGGAGGAGCTGTCAGTTGGTGCAGTTCCAAGCAGAGCGTCGTGGCGGGATCTACGTGTGAAGCGGAGTAAGCAGCAAATGAAGGAGTCTGGATGAAGGAGTTCATATCCGATCTAGGTGTCATACCTAGTGCATCGAGTCCAATGAAAATCTTTTGTGACAATACTGGTGCAATTGCCTTGGGAAAGGAATCCAGATTTCACAAGAGAACCAAGCACATCAAGAGACGCTTAAATTCCATCTGTCATCGAGTGTCGGAAGGGGACATAGAGATTTGCAAGATACATACGGATCTGAATGTTGCAGACCCGTTGACTAAGCCTCTTCCACGAACAAAACATGATCAACACCAAAACTCCATGGGTGTTAGAACCATTACTTTGCAATCTAGATTATTGACTCTAGTGCAAGTAGGAGACTGAAGGAAATATGCCCTAGAGGCAATAATAAAGTTATTATTTATTTCCTTATTTCATGATAAATGTTTATTATTCATGCTAGAATTGTATTAACCGGAAACTTAATACATGTGTGAATACATAGACAAAATATAGTGTCCCTAGTATGCCTCTACTTGAGTAGCTCGTCAATCAAAGATGGTTAAGTTTCCTAACCATAGACACGTGTTGTCATTTGATGAACGGGATCACATCATTAGGAGAATGATGTGATGGACATGACCCATCCGTTAGCTTAGCATTATGATCGTTACAGTTTCATTGCTACTGCTTTCTTCATGACTTATACATGTTCCTCAGATTATGAGATTATGCAACTCCTGAATATCGGAAGAACACATTGTGTGCTATCAAACGTCACAACATAAATGGGTGATTATAAATATGCTCTATAGGTGTCTCTGAAGGTGTTTGTTGGGTTGGCATAGATCAAGATTAGGATTTGTCACTCCGAGTATCGGAGAGGTATCTCTGGGCCCTCTCGGTAATGCGCATCATAATAAGCCCTGCAAGCAATGTGACTAATGAGTTAGTTATGGAATGATGTATTATGGAACGAGAAAAGAGACTTGCCGGTAACGAGATTGAACTAGGTATGAAGATACTAACGATCGAATCTGGGGCAAGTAACATACCGATGACAAAGGGAATAATGTATGTTGTCATAACGGTTCGACCGATAAAGATCTTCGTAGAATATGTAGAAGCCAATATGGTCATCCAGGTTCCACTATTGGTTATTGACCAGTGAAGTGTCTCGATCATGTCTACATAGTTCTCGAACCCGTAGGGTCCGCACGCTTAACGTTCGTTGACGATATAGTATTATATGAGTTATGTATGTTGGTGACCGAATGTTGTTCGGAGTCCCGGATGTGATCACGGACATGATGAGGAACTCCAGAATGGTCCGAAGATAAAGATTGATATATGGGATAATAGTGTTTGGTCTCCGGAAGGGTTCCAGAATTTACCGGAAGGGGTTCCGGATGTTTCCCAAAATGTTTGGGTATGAGAACACTTTATTTGGGCCAAAAGGGAAAGCCCACAAGGTTTTTGGAAAGCGCAAAAGGAAGTTTTGCGGAGTCCAGGGGCCAGACGCCATGGTCCCTGTCTTCTGGGTCCAGACGCCGGGGGCCAGGGTCCCTATCTTCTGGGTCCAGACGCTGGGAACCCCGGCGTCTGGGTCCAGACGCCGGGAACCCTGGCGTCTGGCCCTGGAGTCCGAGAAGGACTCTTGCCTTTCGGGTGAAACCGACTTTGTGGAGGCTTTTACTCCAAGTTTCGACCCCAAGGCTCAACATATAAATAGAGGGGCAGGGCTAGCACCCAAGACACATCAAGAAACACCAAGCCATGTGCCGGCAATCCCATCCCCTCTAGTTTATCCTCCGTCATAGTTTCCGTACATGACTTCCAGAACAGGATTACCGTACCACTCTGGTGCGGATCTCACTCTGGAAGACCTACGAGGTTCGGTAGTAACTTGATCTGAAGTTTCATGATCATCATCATTAGCTTTCTCATGAATTGGTGTAGGAATCATTGGAACTGATTTCTATGATGAACTACTTTCCAATAAGGGAGAAGGTACAATTACCTCATCAAGTTCTACTTTCCTCCCACTCACTTCTTTCGAGAGAAACTCCTTCTCTAGAAAGGATCCATTCTTAGCAACAAAGATTTTGCCTTCGTATCTATGATAGAAGGTGTACCGAACAGTTTCCTTTGGGTATCCTATGAAGACGCACTTCTCCGATTTGGGTTCGAGCTTATCAGGTTGAAGCTTTTTCACATAAGCATCGCAACCCCAAACTTTAAGAAACGACAACTTTGATTTCTTGCCAAACCACAACTCATAAGGCGTCGTCTCAATGGATTTTGACGGTGCGCTATTTAAAGTGAATGTAGCCGTCTCTAAAGCATAACCCCAAAATGATAGCGGTAAATCAGTAAGAGACATCATAGATCACACCATATCCAATAAAGTACGGTTACGACGTTCGGACACACCATTTCGCTGTGGTGTTCCAGGTGGCGTAAGTTGTGAAACTATTCCACATTATTTCAAATGAAGACCAAACTCGTAACTCAAATATTCTCCTCCATGATCAGATCGTAGAAACTTTATTTTCTTGTTAGGATGATTTTCCACTTCACTCTGAAATTCTTTGAACTTTCCAAATGTTTCAGACTTATGCTTCATTAAGTAGATATAACCATATCTGCTCAAATCATCTGCGAAGGTAAGAAAATAACGATATCCACCACGAGCCTCAACACTCATTGGACCGCATACATCGGTATGCATTATTTCCAACAAGTCAGTAGCTCATTTGATTGTTCCGGAGAACAGAGTTTTAGCCATCTTGCCCATGAGGCACGGTTCGCAAGCACCAAGTGATTCATAATCAAGTGATTCCAAAAGTCCATCAGCATGGAGTTTCTTCAATATGACCTAAACGGCAGTGCCACAAATAAGTTGCACTATCATTATCAACTTTGCATCTTTTGGCTTCAATATTATGAACATGTGTATCATCATGATCGAGATTCAACAAAAATAGACCACTCAGCAAGGGTGCATGACCATAAAAGATATTACTCATATAAATGGAACAACCATTATTCTCTGATTTAAATGAATAACCGTTTCGCATTAAACAAGATCCAGATATAATGTTCATGCTCAACGCTGGCACCAAATAACAATTATTCAGGTCTAAAACTAATCCCGATGGTAGATGTAGAGGTAGCGTGCCGACCGCGATCACATTGACTTTGGAACCATTTCCCATGCGCATCGTCACCTTGTCCTTAGCCAATCTTCACTTAATCCGTAGCCCCTGTTTCAAGTTGCAAATATGAGCAACAGAACCAGTATCAAATACCCAGGCGCTACTATGAGCATTAGTATGGTAGACGTCAATAACATGTATATCAAATATACCTTTTACTTTTCCATCCTTCTTATCCGCCAAATACTTGGGGCAGTTCCGCTTCCAGTGACCAGTCCCTTTGCAGTAGAAGCACTCAGTTTCAGGCTTAGGTCCAGACTTGGATTTCTTCTCTTGAGCAGCAACCTTTTTGTCGTTCTTCTTGAAGTTCCCCTTCTTCCCTTTGCCCTTTTTCTTGAAACTAGTGGTCTTATTGACCATCAACACTTGATGCTCCTTTTTGATTTCTACCTCCACGACCTTTAGCATCAGGAAGAGCTCGGGAATAGTCTTGTTCATCCCTTGCTTATTATAGTTCATCACGAAGCCTTTATAGCTTGGTGGCAGTCATTGAAGAACTTTGTCAATGACACGATCAACTGGAAGATCAACTCCCAGCTGAGTCAAATGGTTATGGTACCCAGACATTCTGAGTATGTGTTCACTGACAGAACTATTCTCCTCCATTTTGCAGCTGTAGAACTTGTTGGAGACTTCATATCTCTCTACTCGGAAATATTAACTTCATATCTCTCTACTCGGGCATTTGTTTGAAACGTCTTTGAAGTCCCGATTCTAAGCCGTAAAGCACGACACATTGAACTATTGAGTAGTCATCAGCTTTGCTCTGCCAGACATTCTTAACGTCATCAGTAGCATCTGCGGCAAGCCTGGCACCCAGTGGTGCTTCTAGGACGTAATTCTTCTGTGTAGCAATGAGGATAATCCTCAAGTTACGGACCCAGTCCGTGTAGTTGCTGCCATCATCTTTCAACTTAGCTTTCTCTAGGAACGCATTAAAATTCAAAGGAACGATAGCACGAGCCATTGATCTACAACAACATAGATATGCAAAATACTACTAGGTACTAAGTTTATGATAAATTAAAGTTCAATTAATCAAATTACTTAAGAACTCCCACTTAGATAGACATCCCTCTAATCATCTAAGTGATCACGTGATCCAAATCAACTAAACCATGTCCGATCATCACGTGAGATGGAGTAGTTTTCGATGGGGAACATCACTATGTTGATCATATCTACTATATGATTCACGCTCGACCTTTTGGTCTCAGTGTTCCGAGGCCATATCTGCATATGCTAGGCTCGTCAAGTTTAACCCTAGTATTCTGCGTGTGCAAAACTGGCATGCACCCATTGTATGTGAATGTAGAGCTTATCACACCCGATCATCATGTGGTGTCTCGGCACGACGAACTGTAGCAACGGTGCATACTCAAGGAGAACACTTGTACCTTGAAATTTAGTAAGGGGTCATCTTATAATGCTACCGACGCTCTAAGCAAAATAAGATGCATAAAGGATAAACATCACATGCAATCAAAATATGTGACATGATATGGCCATCATCATCTTGTGCTCATGATCTCCATCACCGAATTATCGTCATGATCTCCATCGTCACCGGCGCGACACCTTGATCTCCATCGTAGAATCGTTGTCGTCTCGCCAACTATTGTTACTACGACTATCGCTGCCGCTTAGTGATAAAGTAAAACAATTACATGGCGATTGCATTGCATACAATAAAGCGACAACCATATGGCTCCTGCTAGTTGCCGATAACTCTGTTACAAAACATGATCATCTCATACAACAATTTATATCACATCATGCCTTGACCATATCACATCACAGCAAGCCCTGCAAAAAACAAGTTGGACGTCCTCTACTTCGTTGTTGCAATTTTTATGGGGCTGCTACGGCTTCTAGCAAGAACCTTTCTTACCTACGCATCAAAAAGCATAACGATTATCAAGTGTGATGTTTTAACCTTCAACAAGGACCGTCCGCAGTCAAACTCAATTAAACTAAAGTTGGAGAAACAAACACCCGCCAGCCACCTATGTGCAAAGCACGTCGGTAGAACCAGTCTCATGAACGCGGTCATGTAATGTCGGTCCGGGCCACTTCATCCAGCAATACCGCCGAATCAAAGTAAGACATTGGTGGTAAGCAGTATGACTATTATCGCCCACAACCCTTTGTGTTCTACTCGTGCATATAACATCTACGCATAGACCTGGCTCGGATGCCACTGTTGGGGAACATAGGATGCAATTTCAAAAAAATTCCTACGATCACGCAAGATCTATCTAGGAGATGCATAGCAACGAGAGGGGGAGTGTATCTTCGTACCCTTGAAAATTGCAAAGAGGAAGCATTTATCAACGCGGTTGATGTAGTCGTGCACCTTCACGATCCGTCCCGATCAAGTACCGAACGTACGGCACCTCCGCGTTCAGCACATGTTCAGCTCGATGACGTCCTCGCCTTCTTGATCCAGCAAGACGGGCGAAGTAATAGATGAGTTCTGACAGCACGACGAACATGGTGACGGTGTTGGTGAAGAACAATCTCCGTAGGGCTTTGCCTAAGCACTACAGAAACTATGACGGAGGATAAACTAGAGGGGATGGGGATTGCCAGCACACGACTTGGTGTTTCCTGATATGTCTTGGGTGCTAGCCCTGCCCCTCTATTTATATGTTGAGCCTTGGGGTCGAAACTTGGAGTAAAAGCCTCCACAAAGTCGGTTTCACCCGAAAGGCAAGAGTCCTTCTCGGACTCCAGGGCCAGACACCAGGGTTCCTGGCGTCTGGACCCAGATGCCAGGGACCCTGGCGTCTGGCCCCTGGACTCTGCAAAACTTCCTTTTGCGCTTTCCAAAAACCTCGTGGGCTTTCCCTCTTGGTCCAAATAAAGTGTTCTTGTACCCAAATATTTCGGGAAACATCCGGAACCCCTTCCGGTGAATTTCGGAACCCTTCCGAAGACCAAACACTATTATCCCATATATCAATCTTTATCTTCAGACCATTCTGGAGTTTCTTATCATGCCCGTGATCACATCCGGGACTCCAAACAACATTCGGTCACCAACATACATAACTCATATAATACTATATCGTCAATGAATGTTAAGCGTGCGGACTCTACGGGTTCGAGAACTATGTAGACATGACCGAGACACCTCTCTGGTCAATAACCAATAGCGAAACCTGGATGCCTATATTGGCTCCTACATATTCTACGAAGATCTTTATCGGTCGAACCGTTATAACAACATACATTATTCCCTTTGTCATCGGTATGTTACTTGCCCGAGATTCGATCGTCGGTATCTTCATACCTAGTTCAATCTCGTTACCGGCAAGTCTCTTTACTTGTTCCATAATACATCATCCTGTAACTAACTCATTAGTCACATTGCTTGCAAGGCTTATTATGATATGCATTACCGAGAGGGCCCAGAGATACCTCTTTGATATTCGGAGTGACAAATCCTAATCTCAATCTATGCCAACCCAACAAACACCTTCGGAGACACCTGTAGAGCATCTTTATAGTCACCTATTTATGTTGTGGCGTTTGATAGCACACAAGGTGTTCTTCCGGTATTCAGGAGTTGCATAATCTCATAGTCTGAGGAACATGTATAAGTCATGAAGAAAGCAGTAGCAATGAAACTATAACAATCATAATGCTAAGCTAACGGATGGGTCATGTCCATCACATCATTCTCCTAATGATGTGATCTCGTTCATCAAATGACAACACGTGTCTATGGTTAGGAAACTTAACCATCTTTGATTAACGAGCCAGTCAAGTAGAGGCATACTAGGGACACTGTATTTTGTCTATGTATTCACACATGTATTAAGTTTCCAGTTAATACAATTCTAGCATGAATAATAAACATTTATCATGAAATAAGGAAATAAATAATAACTTTATTATTGCCTCTAGGGCATATTTCCTTTAGGAGGGCGCGCTCCCCATCCTCGTGGGCCCCTCATGGCTCCCCCGACCTAGTTCCTTCGCCTATATATACTCTTATACTCTCAAAACATCCAAGAGAGCCACAAAACCACTTTTCCACCGCCTCAACCTTCTGTACCTGTGAGATCCCATCTAGGGACCTTTTCTTGCGTCCTACCGGAGGGGGATTCGATCACGGAGGGCTTCTACATCAACACCATTACCTCTCCGATGAAGCGTGGGTAGTTTACCACAGACCTTCAGGTCCATGGTTATTAGCTAGATGGCTTCTTCTCTCTCTTTGATTCTCAATACCATGTTCTCCTCGATGTTCTTGGAGATCTATTCGATGTAATATTCATTTGCGGTGTGTTTGCCGAGATCCGATGAATTGTAGTTTTATGATCAAGATCATTTATGAATATTATTTGGTTCTTCTCTGAATTCTTATATGCATGATTTGATATCTTTGCAAGTCTCTTCGAATTATCGGTTTAGTTTGGCCTACTAGATTGACCTTTCTTGCAATGGGAGAAGTGCTTAGCTTTGGGTTCAATCTTGTAGTGTCCTTTCCCAGTGACAGTAGGGGCAGCAAGGCACGTATTGTATTGTTGCCATCGAGGATAAAAGGATTGGGTTTTCATCATATTGCTTGAGTTAATTCCTCTGCATCATGTCATCTTTCTTAATGTGTTACTCCATTTCTTTATGAACTTAATACTCTAGATGCATGCTGGATAGCGGTCGATGTGTGGAGTAATAGTAGTAGATGCAGGCAGGAGTCGGTCTACTTGACACGGACGTGATGCCTATGTTCATGATCATTGCCTTAGATCTCGTCATAACTATGCGCTTTTCTATCAATTGCTCGGCGGTAATTTGATCACCCGCCGTAATATTTGCTATCTTCAGAGAAGCCACTAGTGAAACCTTTGGCCCCCGGATCTCTTTTCCATTATATTGAATCTCTTTTCCATATTATTTAATCGCGTTTACATCTTGCTAGTTTTCGATCTACTATTTTGCAATCTTTACTTTCCGATCTATAAACCAAAAATACCAAAAATATTTACTTTACTGTTTATCTATCTCTATCACATCTCACTTTTGCAAGTGACCATGAAGGGATTGACAACCCCTTTATCATGTTGGGTGCAAGTTGTTGATTGTTTGTGCATGTATTCGGTGACTTGTGCGGTGTCTCCTACTGGATTGATACCTTGGTTCTCAAAACTGAGGGAAATACTTACGCTACTATGTTGCATCACCCTTTCCTCTTCAAGGGAAAACCAACGCAAGCTCAATAGGTAGCAAGAAGGATTTATGGCGCCGTTGCCAGGGAGATCTATGTCAAGTCAAGTCATACCAAGTACCCATCATAAACTCTTCTCCCTTGCATTACATTATTCGCCATTCGCCTCTCGTTTTTGTAGCGATCACGATCCCAATGGTCCGAAGTCTCTGTGCTTAAGTGCCATCCCTGGATCGGTAATGCTGACACACACAGTACTCGAGGAATTATAGTAGAGTTCAATCACACACTTATTACGTCGAGGTCCTCAAAAGAGTATGATTACACAAATAATATGGCTGAAGGCATCTAAACTAAATAACTGTGGAACCTTCGAAGGTAAATGAGTCCATCAACTCTAATGGCATAGCCGAGTTCATGATAACGACCTATCGCACCTTATTCGTCGTCTGAGAAGTCTGCAACATGAGACATTGCAGCCGTGTAGGTCAGCACAACTATAATACCTAAATAGTTCATCCCCACTATGTTATTTCTCTTGACATGCAGCCTATCCACCTCATCACATGTGTCACATCATCAACGTCATATTTATTTTTTCGATCAGCTTTGGTAACGCATCTCTTCACTGGAAATTTTTTGTTCGTCGGTTCATTTTTCATCATGGACCGCTATGTTTTCCGCTAAACGTCTGACCGCGTCGCTTCCTTCCTCCGATCGATCCCCCATGAAAGCGCACTATCGCACTGCTTTTTCCCACTTCAGTTTCAACACCACCGTAGAAATCTTTCCCCAATCCTCGCGGTGTGGTGGTTAGACAACAATCTCAGTGTGAGGGCACCCATCCTTCTCTTACTACCAGTCCGCTCGCCTCCTGTACGCTGGTGTTACTCCCCTTGGAAACCTCACTGGTCGATGGGTCGCGGGCAAAGCCGTGGTTCCATTGCTGCACACCCAGAACATTGAGTAGCCTAGCGGAATCAGCCTGTACGCACGTCATCTATTTGCCCCGGCCCTCCTTGCACCAGCGGCCTCAGACCCGTCGAAAGCAGACAACCCGGCCGCGACCCCCGATCTGTACAAGGAGTTCGGGTTCTGCTGGGAGGATCTCGACAAGGAGAAGCTTGCGGGGCAGGCAACATCCACGAGCATCGTGTGTTCCTCTGCTACAAGGTCCCTGAGTAATTCTTGTCCATCTCCCCGTCTCTCGAATTGCTTTATGATTTCCTTAATTTGATGCAATGATGTTACGTTCGTATCCCTTTCCTCTTCTCTCGGCAGGAGCGGCCAAACTCAGCCTGCCAGTCACTGCTCGATGTTGATATTTCCTCTTTTTGTTGCCGCTATCTTGGTAGACGGAGCGGTGGGAGTACATATGGCCACCCCACATCTTCCTACGCAGGTCCTAGGCCTAGCGAGTCCCATGTGTACTTCCGTCGATATGTACTTCCGTGTGTGCCATGTGGGTAGATGCATGTCCACTAGCATCATCGATTCAACCTTAGTTAGGCCATGTCATCTCTTTTTTTATATGAACTGTTATTTTATCTCATATAGTGTTTTTCCACAATGTCTCATCGGAACAACTTTGTTTACTTACAATCTCTTCTTGACCTAACATATCTCTTGAGTATATTATTACTAGATCAATGCCCAATGTTGTACTATGTGCCAGCTTTCGGTATGCTGGAGGTATGCCCATTTGAACTGTGATGCCATTCTATTTTCAGTACACGGGCCATCCAGCTGGTGCTACTGATTCTGATCAGGCCGAGGGGAACTATCATGTAGAAGTACTTTTTCAGACTCTCAAACAGAGATTGGGTTATTTGCACCTTAACCTCTCAACCCAGTTGATATTGGATGGTAATTATTCTTCATATTTAACCACTTATTTATGGACTCCGAAGAAGCCGACTATGGGGAGTCGGCCAGCGACTCCCAACCACCCGGTAATTAAAGACGAGCATGGCAACAGTGCGCCGTACTCGCGGAGATCTCCGCCCGGCGCGGCACTGTTGCCATGCCAGCCCTGACATCAGCCCCTGGGGCGGGGCCCTGTACCCATGACGCCTTGTCGGTATGGCCCAGAGACGGCGGGACCTACCAGTCAGCGAGAGTATTGAAGACGGCGGGCACGCCGAGAGTCGGACCCGTTGGGAGTCGCCCTCCTGGAGCCGGCCGGCCCCTCCCACGGGCCCCACATGCCATTAACCAGATGCGACCGGGGAATGGCCAAAGTGATCGCCTGCAGGCGGCGGCATTGTTGCCATAACCCCATGACCAGGCCCGCGTCATTAGAAGCACGGCTGCAGTAATCCGCAGCCGGCAAGACCCGCCCGCGGCAGACGCGGGCTGACGCCCTCGTACCAGGCCAGTCGGCGGGACCCACCAGACGGCGGGCCCCAGGAGTCGGCGGAGAAGACGGCGCCTGAGAGACAGACGGCTGGGACCCGCGCCCAGCCGGTTTTACCATTGTAACCCTGGGGGGTAGGCCTATATAAACCCCCCAGGGCACCCATGCAAAGGGTTCGCATCTAGTAGCATTAGACAGAACACACCGGAGGGAGAGAACTAGCCTTGTCTTCTCCTTCCTCCAGAAACAGCTCTAGGAGCACCCTTGTATTCACTTTGCCTTAGTGATCATGCGGAGACCCCGCAGAGCAGCAGTAGGGGTGTTATCTCCTCGGAGAGCCCTGAAGCTGGGTAAGATCCGTCGGCGTGCATGTCTTTACCTCATCCCGTTTCCAGGCACCGGCGATGTTCTACTCGCCCCCACCATGATAAGCCATCCTTTGGCATATGTCGCACCCAACCCCCGACATTTGGCGCCCATCGTGGGGCCTGGTGCACCGTCATCCGGAGATCTGTTCTGGACGGGAACCCTCTTCCTCCCTGGCGAGCGCAGCCAGCTAGGCTCGCCAGACGGAGTCTGCATTGACGAGCTGCGCGGTGCTGAGGCCGCCTGTGCAGCGAGCAGCCTCGCCGAACTTGTTGGCGAGGTTCGACTCCCCGACGAACCTACATCCGACGCAGGCACGGGTGGCCCCGAAAGTCTCCTCGCGGGCCTCCTCGACCAACTCCACGTCGTCGGCAAGCCTGCCGTGGACTTGGAGTCCGTAGGCTCCACCGACCCGATGCTGGTCGACTCCGACGCCGTGTCGCTTGACACTTTCCCCACCAACGTGGTGGTCTACGACGAGCTGCTTCCTCACGAGGAGAGTGGCGGAAGCGCCGTCACGGAGGTGCTCGTCATCAGTCACGATGAGCACTCCGGTGAAGAAGCTCAGGACCCGCTCGCCGCGGCCCTGCAAGACCTAACTGCGCCCATTCTAGAGGACGCATACGCTGAGACGCTGGAGACACGCCGCCTTCAGATCATCGAAGGCACCAAGAGGCTGGCGAGCATGAGGCGCTTGTCAGAAGCCTACCAGCGCGAAATGGATCGCGCTGTGGGCGGCTCACCGGCTCCGACTGGGCCAAGCCGCCTAGGCACGGTCCGGCAACGCGGCGCGACCATCACCGACTTGTTCGGGGAAAAATGCCCCGTATACGCCACCCCTGCGGAGAACATCCGCGCCGCCCAAGCGGCGACTGACGAACTGAAGAACTTCGAAGGTGAAGAGCGCCGCATGATGACGGAGCGAGTCCAGCAGCTCCTCGACGCGGTTGCTGTGCAGAACGCGGCCGGCGGCCGCGCGGATGCGCTGCAACAACCGAATGACGACTTGCCTCCCCACCGAGATCAAGGCGCGACATCTCGGACGCCGACTGGCGGAATCCGTGGAAGGAAAGAGAAAGAGCCGACTGTCAGTCACAGCCGGACTCGCATCACCATCGAGCGCGACCAAGACGGCCGTCCGAGAGCAGTGGAGCGGCGGGACGACTACCTGCCTCCCCCACCCAGAAGAGAACGGCGAGTTTCCCCGCCGCCTGTTGAGCATCCGACTCTCGGTGGCCGCCTTGGCCGCCGAGAGGGAGTCGGAGAGAATGACGCCCGCCATCGGATCGACCGACTCCACCGATCCCTGGTGCTGGAAGAAGAAGACGAGCTGGGTCCGCCTTGCTTTGGACCCCGCATCCGGGACGAGCCCTTCCCCAAAGGGTTCACGCTCCCCCGAGACACACCCAAGTACACCGGCTCTGTGAAGCCAGAAGATTGGCTAATTGATTACTCCACGGCCATCAGTATACCGAACGACAACAAGCGAGTCGCCATGAAGTACGTTCCACTCATGCTCAAGGGCACGACCCAGACATGGTTGAACAGTCTGAAGCCCCGCAGCATCAACAGCTGGGTCGACTTCACCGAAGCCTTCATCCGCAACTTCACAAGCACGTACAAGCAACCTCCCAAGCCGCGCCAGCTTTCCTTGTGCGTGCAAGGCCCTGATGAGTCAACGCGCGACTACCTCAAGCAATGGGGCGAGCTCCGGAACTCCTGCGAGGGCGTGCACGAGGTGCAGGCTATTGAGTACTTCACAGCCGGGTGCCGAGAAGGCACCCTCCTCAAGCACAGACTCCTCTGCGACGAGCCAGAAACCCTCGACGAACTGATGGTCATAGCAGACAAGTACGCCATAGTCGACTCATCCATGAAGACGGAGATTCAAGTCAATGCAGCTGGCAAAGTGGCCCCTCGGGCTCCTAGAACTCCAGCTGGAGACACCGGTCAGCGACAACAACAGAGCGACCACAAACGCAAGGCCCAACCGCCAACTACCAGCAGTCGGCAGGTTGTGACAGTCGAAGATCAACAGCCGGAGGGGCAGCCTCCGGCCAAACGGCAGAAAGGCGGAAAATCCAATTGGTTGCCGGCCTTTTCCTATGAGCAGACTCTGGATGGTCCCTGCAAGTTCCACAGTGGCGCGAAGCCGTCAAATCATACCACCCGAAGGTGCCACTGGCTCACCAAAATCGCCAAGGGAGACGGCCTCCTTCCCCCTCCGCCTGCTGGGCCACCGCCTCCACCGCCGCCCCAGCAGCCGGCTGCTCGGCCAGTCGGCGCAGTACAAGACGAGTACCCTGAAGAGCATGGAGCCTATGTGGTGTTCACCAGTGTGGCCGATGATCGACGCAGCAGACGGTAGCAGCAGCAAGAAGTAAATGCAGTGGCATCAGATACTCCAGAATTTATGCATTGGTCCGAGAGGCCTATCAGTTGGAGCAGAGCGGATCACCCAGAGGTGATGCCGAATTCGGGCTCCTATGCCCTGGTCCTAGGTGCCACCTTGGCCACTGATAGGCGGGCTGCCCGCTTTTCGAGAGTGCAGATAGACGGAGGCAGTAGCATCAACATCCTGTACAAAGATACTATGGAGAAGCTAGGAATCAAGCAAAGACAGCTGCAGAGCAGCCGAACTGTGTTCCATGGTATTGTACCCGGCCTTTCCTGCTCACCAATCGGCAAGATCCTGATAGACGTCCTCTTCAGAGACAAAGATCATTTCCGCTGAGAGCCAGTCTGGTTTGAAGTAGTGGACCTTGAAAGCCCATACCACGCACTGCTTGGCCGACCTGCCTTGGCCAAGTTCATGGCGGTTCCTCACTACGCCTACCTCAAGATGAAGATGCCAAGTTCCAAGGGAATTCTGACCGTAGCCGGCGACTACTGGAAGTCGTCCGCCTGCGCAGCCAAGAGCAGCCGGCTGGCCGAGTCCCTCGTGATCGCAGCTAAGAAGCGGCTCCTTGACCGGGTCGTGGAAATGGCCGGAAAGCAGCCAGAGATGTCGCCTGACCCCAAGGAGTCGGAAGCTGAGGGTTCGTTTAAGCCAGCCAAAGAGACCAAGAAGATACCCTTGGACCCGGAGCACCCAGAGAGGTACGCTGTCATGGGTACAAACCTTGACAGTAAATTGGAAGGCAAGCTCGTCGATTTCCTCTGTGAGAATCGAGACATCTTTGCATGGTCCCCCAAAGACATGCCAGGTGTACCGACGGAATTCGCCAAGCACAAGCTACATGTCAGGCCGGATGTGAAACCCATTAGGCAGCCCTTGCGCCGCCTGTCAGAAGAGAAGAGAAGAGTCGTTGGAGAAGAGATAGCCCGGCTTCTTGCAGCCGGCTTCATCATGGAAATGTTTTTTCCAGAGTGGTTGACAAACCCGGTTTTGGTATTGAAGAAAAACAAGCAGTGGCGGATGTGCATTGATTACACAAGCCTCAACAAAGCCTGCCCAAAGGATCCGTTTGCCTTGCCAAGAATCGATCAGGTGATAGACTCCACAGCCGGATGCGAGCTATTGAGTTTCTTAGATGCATATTCAGGGTATCACCAAATCAAGCTGAACCCAGCAGATAGACTGAAGACCGCCTTCATCACACCGTTCGGAGCCTTCTGCTACCTGACCATGACGTTCGGCTTGAGGAATGCCGGCACCACCTTTCAGCGTTGCATGCAGAAATGCCTCCTCAAGCAACTCGGCAGGAATGCCCATGTCTATGTGGATGATGTAGTGGTGAAGACGGAGAAGCGTGGGACGCTGTTGGAAGACCTCAAGGAAACCTTTGAGAACCTGCGCCGATTCCAGATCAAGCTCAACCCTGAAAAGTGCGTTTTCGGAGTACCAGCCGGCCAGCTCCTTGGCTTCCTGGTCTCCGAACGCGGCATAGATTGCAATCTAGTGAAGATCAAGGCCATCGAGAGAATGGAAGTACCCAGCCAACTGTTAGATGTGCAGAAGTTCACTGGCTGCTTGGCGTCCATCAGCCGATTCATTAGTCGGCTGGGCGAGAAGACTCTCCCTTTGTATCAATTGATGAAGAAGACCACCTTTTTCGAGTGGAATCACAGGGCAGATGAAGCATTTCTCCAGCTGAAGAAGATGTTGACTACTCCCCCTGTGTTGGCGGCTCCGACTCCTAAAGAGCCCATGCTCCTGTACATCGCCGCCACCAGCCGAGTAGTCAGCACAGTCATTGTAGTCAAACGCAAAGAGGAAGGCAAGGTGCTCCCTGTCCAGAGACCGGTATATCACCTGAGCGAGGTACTGTCGACCTCCAAGCAGAACTACCCCCCACTACCAGAAGATGTGCTACGGTGTGCATTTTGCCGCCAAGAAGCTGAAGCCTTACTTTCAAGAGCATCCAATCACTGTGGTTTGCACAGCCCCGCTGGCCGAGATCATTGGAAGCCGAGTCGCCTCTGGCCGAGTAGCCAAATGGGCCATAGATCTGGCTCCTTACACCATCTACTACCAGCCCCGCACCACCATCAAGTCGCAAGCACTGGCCGATTTCCTCGTCGACTGGGCTGAGACCCAGTACCTACCGCCAGCGCCCGACTCCACCCATTGGTGGATGCATTTCGACGGCTCCAAGATGCGTACCGGCCTGGGAGCCGGCGTTGTCCTCACCTCCCCCAAAGGCGACAAGCTCAAGTATGTGCTGCAGATCCACTTTGCCGCCTCCAACAACGTCGCCGAATATGAGATGCTCATTCACGGACTCTGGCTTGCCAAAGAACTCGGCATTCGTCGGATCCTGTGCTATGGCGACTCCGATTTGGTGGTCCAGCAGTCATCCGGCGACTGGGACGCCAAAGATGCAAACATGGCGAGCTACCGTTTCCTGGTGCAGCAACTCAGCGGATACTTCGAGGGGTGCGAGTTCCTTCACGCGCCAAGAAACGACAACGATCAAGCAGACGCCTTGGCACGAATCGGCTCCACCCGCCAAGCAATACCGTCCGGCATCGCTCTTCAGCGCCTCCTTAAGCCGTCCATCAAGCCTTCACCAGAATCAGACTCCATCTTTGTGTCGGCTCCTCCCGAAGAGGTCGGATCCGACTCAAGAGCCCCAGCAGACGGCCCCAAGGAAATTACAGTCGAAGCCAGCCTGGGGACTTCAGAACTCGGCCCAGGGACTGCGCCAGTCGGCCCGGGGACTGCGCCAGTCGGCCCGGGGACTTCGTCAATCTAGCAAGCGGCCGCAGATGCCAGCCCGCCGCCTCCCAACCCAGCCGCCCTTGTCCAAGTCGCTGTGGTGGCGGTCGAAGAAATAGCAGCACCCTCCTGGGCGCAGCCCATCCTCAAGTTTCTAGTGAACAGAGAGCTGCCAACTGATGAGATCTTGGCTCGGCAAGTGCAACGCCGAGCGGCAGCATACACCATAGTCAATAGAGAGCTGGTCAGGCACAGTGTCACTAGTGTCTACCAGTGATGCGTAGAGCCAGAACAAGGCCAAGCAATTCTCAAAGACATTCATCAGGGCGAGTGCGGCCACCATGCAGCTTCAAGAGCACTCGTCGCCAAAGCCTTTCGGCACGGTTTCTTCTGGCCGACTGCCCTGGAAGAGGCTAAAGAGTTAGTCCAAAAATGCAAGGGGTGCCAGAAGTTCCGCTCCAAGCCACTTCAGCCGGCTTCTGTGCTGAAGACAATCCCCATCGCCTGGCCCTTTGCAGTTTGGGGCCTGGACATGGTGGGACCATTCAAGACGGCCCGAGGCGGCCTAACCCACCTGCTTGTCGCGGTGGACAAATTCACCAAGTGGATAGAAGCAAAGCCCATCAAGAAGTTGAATGGTCCGACTGCAGTGACTTTCATTGCCGACATCACGGTGCGGTACGGCATACCGCACAGCATCATCACCGACAATGGCACAAGTTTCGCCAAAGGCGCCTTGGCCCGTTTCTGCGCGACACAGGGCATCCGACTGGACTTAGTGTTTGTTGCCCATCCGCAGTCAAACGGCCAGGTGGAGCGAGCAAACGGCCTCATCCTGTCCGGCATCAAGCCTCGACTGGTCGAACCTCTAAAGCGTTCGGCCGGCTGTTGGGTTGAGGAGCTGCCAGCCGTCCTCTGGAGTCTGCGCACGACTCCAAACAAGTCAACCAGCTTCACGCCTTTCTTCCTCGTCTACGGTGCCGAAGCCGTCATCCCGACGGACATAGAGTTCGACTCTCCACGAGTCACCATGTACACCAAAGAGGAAGCTGAAGAAGCACGTCAAGATGGCGTCGACCTGCTGGAAGAGGGCCGGCTGTTGGCACTCAGCCGGTCCGGCATCTACCAGCAGAGTCTGCGCCGATACTACAACCGAAAGGTCAGGCCGAGATCGTTTCAAGAGGGCGACCTTGTGCTCCGGCTGATTCAGCAAACAGCCGGCCAGCACAAGTTGTCGGCGCCTTGAGAAGGCCCCTTCATCATCAGCAAAGTGCTGGGCAACGGCTCCTACTACCTAATCGACGCTCAGAAGCCTCGAGCGCGCAAGAGGGACGACTCCGGCAAGGAGTCAGAACGGCCATGGAACGCAAATCTTCTCCGAAGATTTTACAGTTAATGCAGTATGTACCACGCTATCCTTTGTGTTAAAGTACCGAGACTTTGGGCCCCCGAGACGAGCTCGGGGACTGCCCTTTTTGTTATCTGTATGATAAGAATTATGCCTCCGAGTATGCTACTCTTTGTCATGCCGCTTGGCACCGGGTTCGACTAGTCGGCCCGGGGACTTGCCGTCTTGCGCTATGAAATGCTTCCTGCAGTCGGACAAGTAGTGTGCTGCGCTTAAGCCACCTCCTGTCAAAAGCCACAGCTCACAGAGCGACTGTTGGTAGGCAGAGAATAAGCAAGAACGAGCGCACACACGAAAAATGGCTAAGGACTCAAAGCGTATGCATAGCCCAAGCCGGCTCCCAGCCCCTCTCTGCAGAGCCGACTCTCGAATAGTCGGCTCACCGCCTTCTATCCCACTTGTTAAAAAACTCTAAAAAGGCGAAGTACTTGCCTTCCCTAAAGTAGCCAAGCATTTGACCTGCGGCAGCCCGCGGAGCGACTGTCCGTCTGGCAGAGCAGCGACTATGGGAAGGCGGCAAAGGAAAAAGCCAAAAAGAGCAATAAGCAAGGAAAGATAGAAGGCAGATAGATATTTACATAAGCAAAGGCCTCTGGCCGAGTTCAAAATACACCCCGCGGGTGGAATTGTGCAAATTAACAAGTTCTTCAAAGACTATGAAAACAGATAAAGTAAGGACAAGACGGCAGCCGAAGGAGCAGCAGACGGGTTCGGCGGGTCGGCGGAGACGGCGGTGTCAGGCGCTGGAGCGGCCGGCTTGGCAGTCTCGGTTTGATTGTCTCCGGCGGCAGCCGGCCCGGTTGGACGCGGCTCGTTGCTGGAGGCACGATCGAGCTGAGGTTGGTCGTCCGCTCCGTCTTTTGGCGCCTCCGTCTCGTCCTCGTCTCCCGCCTCGTCTTCCTCCTCGGTGCTGGAGCTGATCACCTCCGCCGAGTCCTCGTCGTAGTCGGGGTTCATCCCGAACCACTCCGGAGGCACCTCCTCACCGTTCGCGGCCCGCTCGGGAACGAAGACGCCGGTGTCGGTGTAGTCGGTGATCGCCGCCGCACGCTCGATGAGGGTGCCTTCCACAGCCGCCAGTTCTGCCTGGGCCTCTGACCGGAACACGGCGAGCCGGTCCAGGTCCATCCCTGGATACCAAGCCTTGACAAATTCCAAGGCCCGGTGCGCTCCAGCCCGGGCCGAGGAACCCTTCCAAGCCTCAAGACGGTCGGCCGTGACCTCCAGCCAGTCGGCAGTTTGACTGGCGGTGCGTAGAGCCGGCATGCCTGGCCACAGGGCGGAGATTGCCTGGGCCCCGGCACATTGAAGCCGGCGCAGCAGCTGATGAGCCGGCCGCAGACGGGTCTCGATGCTCAGTAGCTGCTCGTCGACGGTCAGGGGGGCGTTGGTGGCGATCTCCTCGCCATTCGCCCTCCGCGTCTCGCGATCAGCCTCGATGGCTCGATTGACCGCTTGCGAGTGGCCAGGGAAGAAGTCTGCCCAAAACAGAAAGAAGCAGAGAGAAAATCAGTAGTCGGCCTGACTTGCAGTCGGCAGCTCAAGGAAAGAAAGAAAAGAAACTCACCATCGACGATGTCCTTGATCTCGTGGAAGCCGGAAGTCAGCATCGCCTCCCTGTCGGTCCAGGAGGAGCGCTCCATCTCGAACTCGGCCAGGAGAGCGGTCTCTTTCTTCCCCGCCTCGTCCTGGGCCGCCTTCAGCAGCTACTTCTGCTCGGCCAGCAAGTCGCGCTCTTTGGCGAGCTTGCCGCACTACTCCTCCTTGGCACGAAGGGCCGTGCTGACTTCGCCCAACTGTTCCTAAAGAGCGGCATTGGCCTCTGAAAAAAAGAGAAGAGACGTTTAAGTCGTCAGCAGCAAAGGTCGCCGGGAAGATCCGGCCCGACTGCTCAGCAGTCGGCCCGAATCTCGGGGACTACAGCCCGCGGGTGCGCCAGCGCGCCCCCGCGAAAAAAAAGAAGAACTCACTCCGGCTCTCTGACAAGTCGGCAGTCCGCTTCTCCAGCCGCTCAACGTTACGGTTGTAGGCGGTGACACGGAGGTTGTGGTACTCCTGCGATAAAAAATCAAACAAAGACAAAAATAAGGAACTCGCCGGACTGAGTTTTGGGCCACCTGCGCAGCAGCCGACCCGAAACTCGGGGACTACACCCAGTGGGTGCGCTGGCGCGCCCCCACAGAGAAGAATGAGAAAAGGTAAAGTCAAAAAAGAAAAACGTACTCGGATAGACGCTCGCGACGCCAGATGCGCCCTGGTGCAGCCCTGGATGGCTTCTCCTTCAGCTCGCAGCTTCGCCTGCACATCCAGGAGCGCCCGGTTCAGCGGACCGTCACTGCCTCCTCGCACCCATCCAGTAGGCGCGGCACTTGATGCCTCAACGTCTGGAATGGCCGAGCTGGCGGCGCCGGTTTCCAAGGGGCGCGGCGCCGAGACCGCCTTCGCGAGACGGCGGCGCGCCGGCGAGGCGACTTGAAGAAGCAGCCTCGCCACCGCCTCGTCCTTAGCCGGCGGCACTGGAGGGCCCGCCGGCTGCTTGCCATGCGGCGGAGGCGGCGGTGGTGGCGAGGCCGTGCCCGACGTAGAGGCCTCGCCTCCGTCCCTCTCCACGATGAAGTGCTCCCCGCCGACTTCTCCAGTCTGCCCCGTGAACTCCGGGGGCGGTGGTGCGGAGCTCAGCGGGACGACGAGCAACACTGACTGGCGGCGCGCGGCCTCCTCGGCCCGCTGTTTGGCCGCGGCCGCGGCTTCGGCCTCCTCCAGCCTCTTCTGGGTGGAGGCCACCGCCTTCTCGGCCTCCGCCTTCTCCAGATGGTCGGCCTCTTCCTCGTCGCGCTTCTCCCGCGCGTTGCGCTCCATCGCCTCCCGGAGGTCGGTGGCGGGGTCAATCCGCCGGGTGTTGACGGACGTCTCGGCCGACCCCATGACAGAGGGGACGGCGACCCTCTCAAGAGAAAGAGGGGCCCTGAAGCAGAAAGCAGAATGAAAAGACTCGGAAAGGAGCCGTCCAAAGAAACAAGAACAAACGATAGTCAGCACTTACGCAGAGACCAGCGGCGGCTTCTTCACTTCCTTGCGGAAGCGGTTGGCCTTCGCGATCGCCTCCTCCCGCTTGGTCGCGGCGGCCGCCCCCTTGAACTTTTTCGGCCGACCGCCGAGTGAACTCGGCACGGCCCGACGCTTCTTCGCGCTGACTTGACCGGCCAAGCCGGCGGAGGAACTCGCGCCTGGATGGCCGGCCTTCAGTTGACGATGTGGGACAACCTTGTCGTCGCCCTTGTCCTTCGGCCAGTCGGCGAAGGTCGCTGAGGCCAGAGTCCGCCTTCCGCTCCTCCTCCCCCGCCTTCGGCGTCGGCTTCCATCGCCGCCGCCCCCAAGTCGGGGTCGTCGATGTCGCTCTCCGCGCGGTCTGGGGCGAACTCGTGGGGCTGCCCGGTGGCGCCGGCTGCAGGCTAGATGAGGGGGTTCTGACTCAGAGAACCGAGAAGATCAGAAGTAGGATTCGGCTATGAAGAAAAACAGAAGCAAAAGATTTGACTCACCACAGGCGGGGGGGGGGGGGGAGGGAGGGTGGCACGTGAGTACGGCTCCTTGCCGAACTACCAATCTTCCGCGAGCTCGCAGTTCGCGATGTGGTTCACCACGTTCGCCACCTCCGCATGGGGCATCTCCCAGGTGCTCATCCGGCTCGGATCTCGGCGGTCGCTCATCTGACAGATCAGATGAGGTCGGCCTTGGAGTGGGAGGACTTGGCACGTCACGAAGGCAGCCAACAAGTCGGCCCCGACCAGGCCTTTCGACTGTGTCAGCACTCGGAGTCGGGCGACGGCAGCGGTGCCGGCAGGAGACAACATCTTGGCCCGATTCGACCAGCTGGGAAGCCTCCTAGTCGGCGCGCCGGCTTCATAATGCAGCAGGTTGACCCAGTCGCCTTCTGTGGCAACGTTCTTCACGTAGAAGTACGAACGTTGCCACATCTTCACCGACTTGATCAGCGCGATGGAGGGGAAGGGGTTGTCGGCGGTCGACCTACGCATGGCGATGAAGGCGCCGCACTAAGCAGGTATGCCGGCGACGTGCGTGCCGAGCTTTGACTGGAAGAACTCTCCCGACAGCTCGAGGGTGGGGAGAACACCGAGAAAACCCTCGCACAGGGTGGCGAAGGCAGCCAACAGCACCACCGTGTTCGGGGTGAGGTGGTGCGGCTGGAGTCCGTTGAATTCCAAGAACGAGCGGAGGAAGCCGCTCGCCGGCAGGCCCATGCCGCGCATGAGGTGCGAGCGGAATATGACCCGCTCGCCCTCCTCCGGCGCCAGTGTTATCTCCCCCTCCGGTGTGGCGCGGGCTCGCACCAGGTGTGCGCCGGGGAGCCGGCGCGTCCTGCGGAGGTGCTCGATGGCGTCGTCATCCACCCGGGAACCGTCCCACGCGCCGGAGCGGACAGCAGAGGCCGCGGCGGAGGAAGAGCTCATCATTGCGGAGCAGTGTAGCGTGGTGCGGCGAAGGCAGGAAGAAGGAGAGGAAGGAGGAAGCAGGGGAAGCCGGGAAGAACGAGCGCGCGCTTCGCCGTCCCGCTTCCCCCGCCTATTTATAGCCTCAAAGGCTGAGAAGCCGATGGGGCGGCGTGGGGATTAAATGCGCGCGAGCCCCCACGCCCCTCACGATTAAACCCATGAAGTTACTGCGCGCAGTAACGACATGGGGAGCCCAACCGCCCGCCCGGTCGCAGCGGATCCGTTCGCGTGCCGAGGCGTGGTAGTGGCGGGCCCCGCCTGACGGCCTGTCCCGTCGTGCGCGTGGGCAGGCAGACTGCCCCTGCCACATGGCACCGCGCGACAGGGCCGCGGCGGGCGACCACGGGAAGCGTATCAGGCACGCCGCCTGGTTCCCGCCACGACGTTCGATACACCCCAAGGGGCAAGACGGCCCTCGGCGAATCCGACTCCAGCCAGTCGGCTTGAGCATGTCGGCTCTCGGAGAAACCGACTCGAGCCAATCGGCTTGGAGGAAGGCGGCCATCAAAGATTGCTTTCCCCCATCTAAAGAATGAAACTGCTGAGGCGCACGACGTATCAACCTCGGAGCCTCACCAGCTTCGGGGACTACTATCGGAGTAATGGGCCACGGGTAGGCTAACCCGAGTCCCAGAACCTTTCAAGACATCGGGGCAGAGTGCACCCCTCAAGTACCTACGGCGACTCCAAGATAAGCCGAGTCCCAGAAGGCGACTCCAAGATAAGCCGAGTCCCAGAAGGCCACTCCGAGACGACCCGAGTTCCCGAGGCGACTCTCATCCAGGACGAGTCCCAGAGGTGACTCCGAAGAAGCCGACTATGGGGAGTCGGCCAGCGACTCCCAACCACCCGGTAATTAAAGACGAGCATGGCAACAGTGCGCCGTACTCGCGGAGATCTCCGCCCGGCGCGGCACTGTTGCCATGCCAGCCCTGACATCAGCCCCTGGGGCGGGGCCCTGTACCCATGACGCCTTGTCGGTATGGCCCAGAGACGGCGGGACCTACCAGTCAGCGAGAGTATTGAAGACGGCGGGCACGCCGAGAGTCGGACCCGTTGGGAGTCGCCCTCCTGGAGCCGGCCGGCCCCTCCCACGGGCCCCACATGCCATTAACCAGATGCGACCGGGGAATGGCCAAAGTGATCGCCTGCAGGCGGCGGCATTGTTGCCATAACCCCATGACCAGGCCCGCGTCATTAGAAGCACGGCTGCAGTAATCCGCAGCCGGCAAGACCCGCCCGCGGCGGACGCGGGCTGACGCCCTCGTACCAGGCCAGTCGGCGGGACCCACCAGACGGCGGGCCCCAGGAGTCGGCGGAGAAGACGGCGCCTGAGAGACAGACGGCTGGGACCCGCGCCCAGCCGGTTTTACCATTGTAACCCTGGGGGGTAGGCCTATATAAACCCCCCAGGGCACCCATGCAAAGGGTTCGCATCTAGTAGCATTAGACAGAACGCACCGGAGGGAGAGAACTAGCCTTGTCTTCTCCTTCCTCCAGAAACAGCTCTAGGAGCACCCTTGTATTCACTTTGCCTTAGTGATCATGCGGAGACCCCGCAGAGCAGCAGTAGGGGTGTTATCTCCTCGGAGAGCCCTGAAGCTGGGTAAGATCCGTCGGCGTGCATGTCTTTGCCTCATCCCGTTTCCAGGCACCGGCGATGTTCTACTCGCCCGCACCATGATAAGCCATCCTTTGGCATATGTCGCACCCAACCCCCGACATTTGTTTTGTTGTATTTACCTGCATGGCCATTCTAATAGGCATTAGTTATTCAGGTTCGGACCTTATTGCTTGATGCAAGCCGTTTTATTTTAGCTCTTCTGCTTTCACATTTGTTCAAATATGAGGGTTTTGGTTGTTTCTTCATGTATGTGATGTAAGATTTCAGTTAGAGATCGAGTATAGCAATTTCTCTGTGTCGCTACTGATTTCAAATATTGAAACTATGTACCCCGTCGGCACCACATTTCTGTGATAACATTGTCGATTCATGAGCTCCATTTACATATAAACAGGGAATGTTCTAAAAGTTAATCTCAGAGACGCATACGATCATATAGTTCCTAGCTCAATCAAGTCAATCAATTTCATTAGAGTATATATTTTAGTAGAATTACCTTCAGGTTAATCCTTTCATGCATGTGAGCAGATGTTGTAGCACCACATAGCTAACATTTTTTCCCTTAATATGCATCTATCACTGAGTTGATTGGCATGCTAACGTCCCGCAACAACGCGCGGGGAATCATCTAGTTGAATATGTTGGCAGAGTTACACTGTAAAGCAATGAATGCAAGAACTACATCTACATGCAATATTTGGCTATCGAGGCTCTAAGTTCAATGTTTTGCATGAAGCTAGTTTTTCCCTGCAACAAAGGAATAAATTTTATTTACTACTTCCAAGTTGTACCAATATTTGAGAAGGTTCCTCCAACTCAAACCCAATTAAACAAGTATCATCATTAAACCCAAATCAATTAATTTAAGAGTGATGAGATCAACAATAATATCCAATTCTAGATACTTAAGATGTCCATAACCGTGGAGGTAGAGGCAAAGGTGTCCCGTCTTTCAATGAGATGGTGATTGTCGTTTTGAAGGAGTAGACTTTGACGATCCGACTACGTACGTGCGAGGATGTCGCGCCTTAGCAATCGCTAAACCAACTCCAAGAGGTTATTGACCACGCCGGAGCACGATCAACCTGACCACGAGGGTCTATTTCCTGCGAGCAAACGAAGAACAAACAAGAAACTGAAACTGCAATCTGGATACTACGAATATAAGATGAAAGCTTTATTGATCAAGATGGGGTTCTGTTACGTCTTGGTCTGGTCGTTGAACACAAACGAAGTACGCGAAGTTGCAACTATGGCAAACTTTTAATCTAAACAAAACCCAAAGTCTAAACGACGCCCTAAGGGTTGTATATATGGAGGAAGAGGGGGGAATTTCGTGGCCCTTGAGGGAGGGGTCCGAAACCAACCCTAACTCTTGCTTCCCCACACATACGGACTCTAAAAACAACCTATAATCAAGTATTTCGAAAATACATGGGCCTGGCCCAATAATAAGGTGACACAGCACCTTGAATAGCCTATGGACGAAAATTATGAAGTAGCATCTTGTATATTTCGTCCAAGGCTTCATGCACTCATTATGGTGGCTTCAACCTCCTGAAATCATCACTTGTAACTCCGTTCTTGTTCCCCTTGCGCATGCCATCATATCCATGCTTGTTCTTGCTCCAATGATCATCCTTCTCCAAGCTAGGCCCTTCATTTGTGAGCAAAACAAATGTATCTAGTTTAGGCAGCATCATATTCTCATGAACATTAGAATCATTACCAAGAAACGAAAGTACCTGGTAATTTAATTAGCATGCGCAAGCTCTAGTAACTGGTCAAGTATGTATAGCAGCAGGGGCTGTGGGTGTAACAATGGTATTGATGTCCTCATCATCTAACCATGATTAGTTTATACACTCTGCAAAGGTTGCACAATTTTCCCCACAAGACTCGACCGCATCCATGATCGAAAGATTGAACATAGTCTTTCTGAAGCATTAACTCTCTATTCCGGGTAGACTGGTACACCTACTTTCCCCTACATCTGCTAGTGCACCTCTTCAAGAGCTCATACAACTTACTCAGGTATGCCAGAGCCCATAATGGCTTGTGGCTGCACATGGAAGTTCCTATGCATGAAATATCATATGATCCTTTTGAGCCTGGGTGGCGAACCGAGGAAAAATCACACGGGTACTCCGGGATTTCCCAATGGACAAGCACTGGATTCTCCAGGTGCCCCAACCAATCCACCCAGATGTGTATTAAAGTTGCCACCTTAATGTTATCCAAGATTAATAACTCTCACAACTTCCATGTGTATCACGATCCAATCCCCATCTACGAGCATGGCTAAGCAATAATTGAGCATAACATATATTCCCGGGGTGATCAAAGGTATTAGGTTCCTACCTCAAGTACTACAACCAAACCACATGTTCCCAATCCTACTCATGCAAATATTTGAGGGGCAAAACTAATGCATAGTAAAAACTGGGTATTGAAAAGTATGATCAAAGTGTAACTTGCCTTGTTGACGATCTGCAAACTCTATAGATTCATAGTAACAAGCTTCGCACTCCAGGTAATCTAGCATAGACAAACAGTAGCATACATAAGCAATCAATCTAACGAAGCAAAGAGAAATCGAGAAAAGATCCAAATAAAACTCAAAACAAGCAAACAACTAAACTAAAAAGAAAACAAAGCCAATTAGCATTATTATCATGTGGATTAGATCTTAACAGTAGATACAAGTGATTATCTATGATTTGCAAAAAGAATCAACTCAAACGGAGCTACGAAACTCAAGCTACAAACGAAACAAGATCGAATACTAATCTGAACTAAACTCAAAATTTAAATTGTCAAAATCATGTTCAAGTTGGTTTAATGGAAAGAGGGGATCGTTACGAAGATTTAGGTGCTGGTTTCATCTAATTTGGACAAACGAGCTAAAAGTTACGCTAGTTTTAAGATCAGGGGATAAATCACGATAAAACTATTCGCGGATAAGTCCCTGACCGAAAATTAAACTAAAAAGAAAAATCTATCGGACGAATGTCCGCTAATAGAGACTAACGAATGAACTCGTTCTTTAACAGAACTATTCAAGTGAATGTCCGCTATTTAAGCGTGCTAAAAAACCGATCTAAACCGAAACTAAAAAAAGAAGAATAACCGGTGAACCGGGACGGTTTTATACCTGTTCGGGTGGGTTCTGCCGGCGGCGGCGGCGGTCTTCGGGCGAGGCGGCACCGGCGGCGAGGTGGGCGGCGGCTCCGGTGGTGGGTGGCATCGGTGGCGAGGCAGGGCGCAAGCGACGGTGGCAAGCGGCTGCGCGGGGCTGCGGTGGCGGCAGCTTGGACGAGGTGAAAGGCGGCGGGGCCGAAAGCGGGCGGCGGCGCGGACTTGCGGCGAGGAGAGGGCGGCGGGGTGGCGGCTTATAAGGAGGGGGTCGGGGGCAGTCCGACTTGGGGCAGTGGGCCGCGGTAGGCGGCGGCGACCCGGACTCCAGCCGGAGTCCGGCTTGGGCACAACGGCGATGGCGGTTGCGGGTGCTGGGCCGTGGCCTGGCTCGGCTGGGCCGGCCGAGTGCAGCGCGCGCGTTGTCTTGTTTTAAACGGTTCCGCGAAGAAAAAATATCCTAATAAATAAAAATAAAATTCCTAAAATTTCAGAAACAATTTTTACCGTCCCTACCTAATATTTGGGACAAGATGAACATTTTTCTGGACTAAATGAAATTTTTAAAAATGCATATTTTTCTCTAATTCAAATAAAATTGCAAATAAAATGTAGATAAAATAGTTTGACTTCAAAATTTCGTTTCCAATATTTCTCCTCTATTTTGAAGAAGTCATTTTATCTTCTCTCATTTATTTTATTGTTTGAAATAATTGGAAAGAAATTTATGAAAATCAAATTGATCCACTTTTCAAATTTGAAATAAATTCAAATTTAAAATTTAAATGAAACCTCCAACTCTCTCCTTGGGTCCTTGAGATTCTTAAGATTTCTTGGATCACAACCAAATGCAATAAAATATGAAATGCACATGAATGATCTATGTATTACATCCAAATTGAAAATTTGGGATGTTACAAACCTACCCCCCTTAAGATGAATCTCGCCCTCGAGATTCGGGTTGGTCAGCAAAAAGGTGTGGGTGGTCCTTGCGGAGGTCTTCTTCTCACTCCGAGGTGGCTTCCTCTCGGTATGATGGCTCCATTGAACTTTGCAAAACTTGATAACCTTGCTGCGAGTAACTCGGCTGGAAAACTCGAGAATCTTAACTGGCTTCTCTTCATAGGCCTGATCACTATCCAACTGAATTGCTTCCAGGGCACTGTATCTCTCAGAGGAATGTCGGCCATTTCTGCGTGCCACTTCTTCAACTGGGAAATGTGAAACACATCATGAACTCCTGACAATCCTTCGGGCAATTCCAACTTGTAGGCAAATTCTCCCATGTGTTCCAAAACTCTGTATGGTCCCACAAAACGTGGTGCTAGCTTTCCCTTGACTCCAAAACGCTTAACTCCTCGAAGTGGGGACACATGAAGATATGCTCTGCTCCGACTTCGTAGGCTACCTCCTTGCGTTTAGTATCCGCATAACTCTTCTGCCTGGACTGGGCTACCTTGAGTCTGTCCCTAATTAACTTAACCTTCTCCTCAGAATCTCTGATTAAGTCTGGTCCGAACAACTGTCTATCTCCAACTTCATCCCATGATAATGGTGTCCTGCACCTCCTTCCGTACAAAGCTTCGAAAAGGGCTATCTTCAAACTGGCTTGGTAACTGTTGTTATAGGAGAATCTGCATAGGGCAAATTGTCATCCCAACTAGATCCATAATCTAGCGCACAAGCTCTCAACATCCCTCCCTCAATCTCCAATCAACAGCTCACACGTTTCACATTACGTTAATTACGTAACTGGGACTACGTAGGTGTAGCATTACTCGTCCTAAAAAACCCAACTAAGCTAACCTCCCAGCATATCGCGTGGAAAAGACCCGGCCATGCCATTTGGCCGGAATTACCGGATTACTACTAGTAGTATCGATGGATCGCGCGAAGCACCAAGTTTTTTTGAGGGGGCGAAGCACCAAGTTTAAAAGGAAAAAAGTCGGTACACTCACAGCACGCCTGTCGCGGTCGCATTGCACCCCTCACACGATCGGTCCTACACACGGCTCATGCAAATGGAACGCGCTTCGGCTTGGCTCTTCACTGACACGTGGGACTGCACTTGGAGAAACCGACCATGCGCCAAACTCCCCCACCCACCGCGCGAAAATCCTCCCCCCCAAATCCCAAATTCAACCGCCCTTCGGCCAACTAGCCAATAATAATCCCCTAACCCCCTCCCCCGCCCCCCACTCCATTCGCTCTGCCAAAGCCGCCCTCCCCGCTGCGTTGATATGTTGGCGCCGTGATTCGTTGAGGGGATGCACGGCGATCCTCTCGCTCCCATAGTACGCTCTCATACACTACCGTCCTCTAGCCACACCGCCACTACTGGTGATGTTCTTCTGGAGACACACGACGGTCAGCTTCTCCCATGGTACACACATTCTAGACTGAGGCCCCGTGCATGTTGGAGTAGCGCCGAATGTTAGCTAATAGATGTTGTTAATTTGCTGAAGTAGTTTACAGTCAGTATGCTTTGCTTAAGAAGCTTCATTGCCCTGTTCCGCACTCAATCTGCTTAGCTGAGATGGCATGCCACGCCCGATTAGTTGCTAAAATATCATGCCATATATTTATTGAGACGTAGATTGCCATGGTCTAGTAGACAATCAGTTAGGTGAAATAGCTCTGCACCGTTTTATTCTTGATCTTTGTTGCTAAGATGGCCTTTGATGGCTATTTGCTCGCCCTCATTAACTGGTAAAATAGCCTACTATAATTTAGCACTCAAATCTGTGTCGGGGAGACGACACCTATCGGATCACGAGGATCCCTTCTATGGTTGGCAGGGATTGGGAATGCACGAAGAGCAGGTCTGGTGATCAGCACGGGGGATTTTTACCCAGGTTTGGGCCGCTGAGGAGCATAAAACCCTAGTCCTGCGTTGGGTGTATATTTAGTGTTCTTGAGTTCTTAGACTAGCTGCTATGCATGCCCAGTCCAAAAAGTTCGAATCCTCCTCCAGTATGCCTCGGGCCTCCTTTTATATGTCAAAGGGGTCGCCACAGTGGCACACAGGACGTGTAAAGTAGCTATAGTGTACAAGATTATTACTAACATCGTAGGACAAACGCATTAAATGCGCTGCTTATGTGTCCTCTAACTTTATCAGGGACGGTAATAGAGCCTGTACCGTCCGTCGCCGCCTCACCCCATCTTGACACGCGTCCAGGATGACCAGGCATGCAGCGCCAGGCCGGCTAGCTAGCCGCTATGCTGGTGCGGTGGCATGGCCTTCATGAAGATCTGCATGCCACCACGCTGGTGCCTGCTTAGTTGGCAGGCTGGTCGCCATGCTGGAACGGCTGTGAGGTGGTGAAACCTTGTCGGGTGCGGGGCTAGCTGTGGCCCCGCAATTATCCCTCGCAAGGGTCTTGCCGGGGCCTCGGAGTCATCCCCGGCAAGGGCCTTGCCGGGGGCCTTTGCCTTCTGGTCTCCATGTAGACCTGCAGGCCACCAGTCTTCACAAAGATCCGCATGCTATTACACATGCACCCCCCCCTCGAGTCCTGGCCTTGACGTTGTCGATGGTGCCAGAGCTCTTAGCTTCAAGGGTGGTGGCCTTGCTGGTGCTTCGTAAGCCGCCCCGACAAGGCTCTCACCGGTGCTACATAGGTAGCCCCGGCAAGGGTGTTGCCGGGGGAGGTCTATCTTGTCTTCTGCTCTTTATTCATTAGCTTGAATGTTGTCTTGGTAGTCTTGTATCTTCCCTTCCACTACCCGCCAGGCCTTGCTGCAGGTGTGGCTACGACTGCCCATGCACAAGTAAGGGGTACAGAAGGGCCCATAATAAGGGACACCGATAGGAGCCCCCGGGCCCGGGTCACACATAAGCGCGAAGCGTCATTGGGCGAGGCCCAAAACAGTGTGCGGGCACGCGTGGCAAGGATTTAACTGTTGGAATCTTTTTGTCAGTTTTGCTTCCCCACTATCCGCATTGAGTGCGTGACGTGGGAGTCGTGCATGGAACGGTCGCAGCACGTCTGTGACGCCTCACATCAAACAGTAAAGAGGTGGCCCACGCCTTCCCTGTAAAAAGAGGAATCCACAGGGGCGCTACTCATTTACCCTTCTTGACTTTCCCAATCTAGGAACTGGCGCTCCCTTCTTCTTCCTTGAGCCCAAACCAGAGCTCTCGCCTCTACTCGCCGCCGCCATGCTCTCACTGCTCTTGATCCCTCGCCCCCTCTCAGCCGCCATGGCACCCAAGGCAAGCAAGGGCAAGGGAGTGGCCAAGGCCACCGAGGGGAAGGAGGTGCCAGAGAGCGAGCTGGTGAAGCTATGGAAGAAGCACACCATCTTCACCTCGACGATCAATGCGCTCATGCTCAGGGACCGATTCCAGTGCCTGTGTGGGAGGGAGACGTCGGGGCATCCCGCCACACACATCATCCCTGCTCCCTTCGCCAAGCCTGGTCCAGATAAATATCCTTTCTTTGTTGATTACTACTGCGGGCTTTGCCCCCCATTCTCAGATTTCTTCAACGATATCATGCACACCTTCGTCTTCCACCTTCTGGATTTCACGCCGAATGCCATGGCGTGCATGGCCCTCTTTGCCCACCTTTCCGAGGGCTTTTCTGGGGTATTCCCCAATACGGCGCTCTTCCGCAATTACTTCGTCCCTCATCTCCAGCCAGGAGATGCTATCTCTGGCTGCATCACTTGGATCCCAAGGGCTTTGAGCAAGAGCACATACACGGAGGGGGCCCAAAGGAGAAGTGGGATGAATGGCGGGGCCGGTGGTGCTGGATTGTGGAGAAGGAGCTGCAGCCATTCTGCCAGGTCTGTCAGAAACCGCCGGTCCGCGGCAAGCACTGGGGCGAGTTCGACGTCAACAACAAGAAGCTCACGGTCGCCACCAGAATCCATCGCCTCAAATCAGTCAGGCTCACACTTGAGATGGTTGGGGCCGACTTCCTCCCCTCCTGCATCGCCCCTTTACACAGTAAGGGGAGGCCGGCCTGGGACTTCAAGAACGCGGCAGACATCATGAGGCTTCGCCCCGGCCTGAACTACAATTTCACGGTAATGCAGCACACATCCCTCTACCAGAAGCTATTTCAGCTCAAGGTCAACAAGGCCAGCAAGACTGACAAGGCCGACAAGGCCGACAACCCATTCAGGTTGCCGGCGGGGGTGGTCCCCTTGAGCAACAATTCCTGCTTGACCTCCATCATCACCATAATGCCGGTGTTCAACGCCCATGGCCTGGACCCGGCCTGGGACGAGCCAGAAGCGGTGTTGGTGCAGGGATTCTTTAACAACTTATCGGAGAAGTTCATCCACAATGAGCCACTGCTCATCCGCCCCACCACTGAAGAAGAGGTGGCGTACATCGCCAGTACGGCGGAGGAGGCAACACTTGCCGAGGAGGCCGACAGCGTCGGCACCATGGAGGACGAGGCCGATGAGGAGAAGAAGTTCGCGGAGTGGAAGGAGTCTGCCGGGGAGTACAACGGTGCGGACGCCGGGGTTCCCCCCGCTGAAGAGGCAGTCGAGGAGTCGGCCGAGGAGGCAAGCGATGCGGACGAGCCTTCTGCCCCGAAGAAGAAACGCGTCCCTCGGCAGGCCATCTCTAGCGAGCTAGTCAAGAGCTCCGGCAAGGGAGCAGCCGGCAATGTCGCGCAGCGGCAAGAGGCCCAGGCGCAACCCGTGCGTCGTACGAGGGGCGCGGCTACGACAGCAGCGAAGGAAGCCACAACAGTGAAGAAAGCTGCGGCCGCTACCTCCTCCTCGGCAGGGAAGAAAACTGCAGCCGTCGCCTCCTCCTCGGCCAAGAGGCCGAGGACTTCATATCCTCCTCCCTTTGTGGACACCATTCTAGCGGCCAATTTCGACCTCGGGTCCTTTAGCCCAAAGAGGAAGAGGAGTCCAAAAGGGGAAGATGAGTAAGCATCTTGCCTTTTTACTTATCTCCTGACCAGTTCTAGTTGTTTCATCCTGACTCGATCTTGTCTCGATTCGTCTTCGCTGTGATATGGAGACGCTGGCCCAGATGATAGTGAAGAGGGCCAAGACTTTGATGGGATATGAGCCCCCGGCAAGCACCTCGAGTGCGCCGGTGATGATCACAATCAGCCCGGATGCCAGCCCTCGATGCAGCCCCCAATCCAGCCCCTAGCGCGAGTCCGTTACTCATTTCCCGCTGGCGGACAGCGTGAATCTTCAGTGCTAACCTTGCCGGGTTCGTAGGAGGAGAGCGGCAACAGGAGGAGCCGTTGAGGGCCACCCCCGACACACTGCCCCCGTCGACCACGCCATCCAGGGGAGGGTCCCTGGCAAGGGCATCCACCATCAAGCCCACGCACATGGAGGAAGAGGTGGCGAGCACAGGTGCCGGCGGCTCTGTCCCGGCAACGAGTGTTGCCGGGGAGGGAACCACTCCTCCTCACCTTGTCACAGGTAGGCCGCCTACCTCTAGTGTCTTGCCGTCTTTGCCATGTGATTTCTTTTCTTTTTCCTTTTTGCCTTTCTGCGTTTTGACTTTGGTTTCGCCTCACTTTCCCTTTCGGCCTTCAAATCCCCTCTTGATGGTCCAGACGGACGTCGATGCCATCATTGAGGGGATGACCAAGGACGCCTCGCTGAGGCCACCAAGGTTGCCACCGACGAGGCCGCTACGAACACGCACGAACAGACCGCCAAGGGGTCTGCCGAGGAGGCCAACAAGGAATCCGGTGATCGTACTAATGGCAATTCTGCCTGAGGAGCGCCTGGCACTGCATCAGCCCCGGAGCCTTCTGCTGCCGGGAAAAGGGTGGTTGATGATCAACCATCAACCTCTGAAGCCCCCACCCCGAGCAAATACCTAAAGGTGGGCGATGACCTGTTCGTCAGCACTGCAGGAACGACAAGTACCGGAGCGCCAACCGAAGGGGAGGCTTTTGATGAAGAAATTCTTGCCGCTACCGGGCTACAGGTTGTTGACGAGCCTAGCGCCAGTGGCAGCGGCTCCAAAGAAGACCAGCTCCTCCAAGCCATGAGTGTTAACTTCCAAAAGCTTCAGGCGCTTCACCGTGCTCGTAAGGAGAATCTGGACTCCAGGGCAGCGGTCATCAACAAGGCAGAGGCAGATCTCCAGGGGCACATCGCTCAAGTGCAGACCTGGTTCGTTGAGGCCGGCCATGAGCAAATGAGTGAGCGCTGGCAAGAGCTCCTCCTGAATCAGGCCGACATTGAGAAGGCCCAAGAGGTGGCTACTTCATAGGCCGCCAAGGATGAAGCTGCCCAAAGGGAGCGTCGCGTTTTGCTCGATGCCCAAGAGGAAGACCTTGTCGCCCGAGAAGAGGCGCTTGCCGCCAAGCTCCACAGCAAGGACGAAGAGACCGAGAAGCTTGTCGCGCAGTGGACCCAGGAGCTGAAGCAGGAGCACAAAATCACACTTGATGCTCTGGCCCTGGACCATGCCAGAAAGTTAAAGGAGGCCATCGACGACACTGAGGCCGTGGAGGCTGCCAAGAATGAGCTGGCCGGCAAGGTGGAGAAGCTGGAGCTAGAGCTGGAGGAGCTGAAGAAGGAGATCTCGACGCTGGAGAACAATAGGGACATGACTGTCCGCACCTTGGTGGATTTGCAGGTCACCATCTCCGACAAGACTAAGCTGCTCTCCGGGGCCAACGACTCCATTGCAGATCTGAAGATGAAGCTGGACACCTTGGAGGAGAGACTCAAGGAGACCAGGGCCCGTGAAAAGGCCCTGACCAAGGAACTCGAGGATGAGAAGCAGCTGCTACAGAGTGCCGCCGCCACACACAACGATTTTGTAGACGACACGAGGCTCTGGGCCAATCGGCTCATTGATGTTGCGAAGAGCCTCACCATGCAGCTGTCTATCATGGGCATGCCGAGCTTCAGGTTCTCCCAAGAAGAGAATGTGAGCCAAAGTGCCACGCTGACCCTATTCTTTGAGCACGTCCTCGACGCCCTGGCACTGCTCCACTCCAACCGCGAAACCCACTTGTCCAACGAGGCCCAGAAGCTTTGCCGGGGTGCCCTCCTCAAGGTGCTCACCAAGGTAGCATACTAGAACCCCAACGTCGACTCAGCCAACGCGCATGAGAGCTTGCCAGAGGATGCGGACCTCAAGGCGCTCGAAGAGCGTGTCAAGCCCATCATCAGCTGCGTTGACGAAGTCAAGAGGTTGGAAGGCGAGCGCCGGGATTAGCCACTTCATTTCTCATTGCCACTGCAAATTCATACCCAAGACGATTTCATCTCAAGTTAGAACCGTGGCAACCACTGACGTAATATAACTTGCTGTGCTTTGAACTGAATGCATGTTATCTTCTTGTTTGATCTCTCTTTGTATGTACTACACCCTATGCTTAGTGGGATAGGCTTGCCGACGCGCACACCCTTGCCACGAGCGCTTTGAGGAACGGATCCTTAGCAGCCTGCTGGGGGTGTCGGTGCCGCCAAGACACCTTGCAGTTCTTAGCGCAACCACTTGAGCTATTGAACGGACTTGAAACAGAACAAGCGCGCTACAATTGTGGTAGGGTTCCTTCGCATGCAAGTTTTCCATACAAGAACCGAAACCATTCGAGGAAAATAACATTACAAAAAGGAAATCAATCAAGGTTTGGCGTGACTTAGCTTTTTGTTGCTGCGCGGATCGTCATCGCGGCTGTAGACGACACCGCTCACCTAGCTGCTTGTACCAGAATGATGTGGATGGTCTTGATCCCCTCCGCCACCAGCGTCTGCCCCGTCGCCCATTTGCGCTGGCACGGGCAGGCCTGCTTCAGACGAATCAATCGCCGTGATCATCTTCTTCTTCGGAGCCATGGTGATGAAGAGATTGACGTACTAACTACCAGACCAGATTTGCACAACCTGCTCCCCTACCCGGCGCGCCAAATATGTCGGGGAGACGACACCTATGGGATCATGAGGATCCCTTCTATGGTTGGCAGGGAGCAGGAATGCACAAAGAGCAGGTCTGGTGATCAGCACGGGGGATTTTCACCCAGGTTCGGGCCGCTGAGTGTAAAACCCTAGTCCTGCTTTGGGTGTATATTTTGTGTTCTTGAGTTCTTAGACTAGTTGCTATGCATGCCCAGTCCAAAAACTCTGAATCCTCCTCCAGTATGTCTCGTGCCTCCTTTTATATGTCAAAGGGGTCGCCACAGTGGCACACAGGAGGTGTAAAGTAGCTATAGTGTACAAGCTTATCACTAACATCGTAGGACGAGCACATTAAATGCTCTGCTTATGTGTCCTCTAACTTTATCGGGGACGGTAATAGAGCCCGTCCCCTCCGTCGCCGCCTCACCCCGTCTTGACACACATCCAGGCTGACAAGGCATGCAATGCCAGGATGGCTGGCTAGCCATTGTGCTGGCGTGGTGGCAGGGCCTTCACGAAGATCTGCATGCCACCAGGCAGGTGCTTGCTTAGTTGGTAGGCTGGTCACCGTGCTGGAATGGTGAAAGTGCAACTATCCCTAGGTGGTGTTGGTAATTCCTAACAACATATAGCTCATTAAGCTAATGCTATTTCAAGATGAATATTTCAGGAAAGCTCAATGATTGGCATGGCATGGATGACGAAAGTGGACCCCTCAAAATTCTCAGGACAAAAGGATTGGCTCAATCTCAAAGCTCAAGACTCTACATTTTATATTTTAGTGATCCAAGATCACATTGAGTCTATAGGAAAAGCCAATACTATCAAGGAGGGATGAGGTGTTGCTTAATGGCTTACTTGCTCAAAATGCTTAGTGATATACTCCAAAGCCCTCAACTACTTTCTCACCTCCACATATGACCTAAACCAAAAGTCAAACTCGGCCCCACCGATTCTTTCTATCCGGCGCCACCGAGTTCAGATGTCATAGCCACTGCCACAAACCCTAGGCAAATCGGTCTCGCCGATAGGGATCTCGGTCTCACTGAGATGGGATTGTAATCTCTCTATTTCCCTTCGTAACATTTCGGTACCACCGAGGTGAGCGATCCGTCCCACCGAGATTGCAATGTAAACTCTCTGTTTCCTTTTCGTAACATTTCGGTCTCACCGAAATGAGCGAGCCGGTCCCACCGAGTTTACCTGACCAACTCTTTGGTTAGCTTATTACCAAAATCAGTCTCACCGAGTTTGTGCAATCGGTCTCACCGAGATTACGTTATGCCCTAACCCTACCATATCGGTTCCACCGAGTTGCATGTCGGTCCCACCGAAAATCCTAACGGTCACTAGATTTGCTGAATCGGTCCGACCGAGTTTCTCAATTCGGTCCCACCGAGATTGGCAAGTTGTGTGTAATGGTTAGATTTTGTGTGGAGGCTATATATACCCCTCCACCTCCTCTTCATTCGTGGAGAGATCCATCAGAATGAATCTACACTTCCAACTTGCATTTTCTGAGAGAGAACCACCTACACTTGTGTTGAGACCAAGATATTCCATTCCTACCATATGAATCTTGAACTCTAGCCTTCCCCAAGTTGCTTTCCACTAAAATCTTCTTTCCACCAAATCCAAATCCTGTGAGAGAGAGTTGAGTGTTGGGGAGACTATCATTTGAAGCACAAGAGCAAGGAGTTCATCATCAACACACCATTTGTTACTTCTTGGAGAGTGGTGTCTCCTAGATTGGCTAGGTGTCACTTGGGAGCCTCCGACAAGATTGTGGAGTTGAAGCAAGGAGTTTGTAAGGGCAAGGAGATCGCCTACTTCATGAAGATCTACCGCTAGTGAGGCAAGTCCTTCGTGGGCGACGGCCATGGTGGGATAGACAAGGTTGCTTCTTCGTGGACCCTGTTGGCGTTCTGGGAACGGGGGTCCCGAGACTTGCCTGCCTGCGGCCTACGATGTGGCTCCAGTGGGGGCCCAATGCAGCCCAGCTCCATCAACTCAAGCTCAAGGCCCTCGCGAGGAGCCAAGCCTCGTGGGGTGGATGACAGGAAGCTTCCTCAGGAGTAGCCCCCTCAGGCAGGCTCGCGAGGAGGCGGAGAGATCAAGGCAGGGCACCTCCCGAGGGGCCCATGACGCAAGCCATGACGATCGAGGACCAGGCGGGCACCAGCCTGCGTAGTGTCCTTGTTTCCCTTTCGGTGCAAAGGGGGCAAGCACAGGCCAAGGCATCAGGCAAAGGTTACTGTTTTGGTGCAACAAGACCAAGACCAGCGGAACGGCAGAATGGAGGTCATCGTGGAGCCCAGGACGACGTCACCGCCAGAACCTTTGGCAGCCGAAGACCAACTTTAGTCAGGATAAGTGTACCAGATGTTCCCCTTCAAAATGGCCAATTGTTGGTGCCCTCTCGCTCATTATTTGGGGAGAGGCCCGGGGCCTCTGCCTATAAATAGGACTAGCCACCCACAAGGTATGGGGAGGGAGATCATCTGGAGTTCAACCAGAGAGAGAGAGAGAGAGAGAGAGAGAAGCGCTGAATTCACCCAAGAAGTTCATCGCACTAGCTCAATAACAGCCCCTCGCGAGGCTATTCTCCCTTTGTACTGGTCATCATCAGCCCCTGAGGCAATCCACCGCACCACACACTAGAGTAGGGTATTACACCGCCATGGTGGCCTGAACCAGTATAAATCTTGTGTCCCTTGTGTGTTCATCTTTCTTGCTTAGATCTTTGCGAGACTTCAAGATGTGAGCCGGTAGGGGAGAGATCTTCGTGCGCACCCCAGTGTTCGAACCTCAAGGGTCTACCAGAACCCGAAATCCGACATTTGGCGCGCCAGGTAGGGGTGCGCCGGAATCTTTCTTCCGCTGGTCGTGTCTGATCTTCCGCCGTGACCATGGCTGACGCTCACCAAGCCCGCGCCGAGCGTCGGGCTGCTCTTGCCACCCGCGTCGCCCAGACGGCGCCCGTCGGAGGACGCCCCTGTCATTCTCCGTCGCCTGCCGCCAACGCCGCCACCGGCCCGGCAGGGAACGAGCAGCAGGCCTCGTCCCTGCATCCTTCGGTGCAGCGCGATGGCCGCACCGCCACCCCGTCGCTGACTCTAGCTGGTTCGTCGTCCCATGCCCGTCGCGCCCCCACGGACGCGCATGCCGCACTGCTCCTGGCGCGTGAGCTCCTGCACTACCGCCCCGTCGACGACCTCTACGAGGACTGGCTCGCCCGCATCACCGAGCTCGTCAGTGCCGCAGGGGGCTCTCCCATGCCATCCCTCTCGCTGCCTCGCCCTCCATCCTATGCAGGAGGCGAGGAGCAGGAGGTGCCTCCTCCACCTCCTCCCCAAGAAGGCGTCCTGGCTCCAAGGCGTGCGGCCCCAGGTCGAGACCCGCCGCGTCCTGCGCCTGCACGACAAGAAAGGAGCTGCCAAGAGATCCCTCGCCCCCAAGAAGGTGCTCGCGTGCTCCCAGCACCGGTGCATCATGACCGCATCCCTGCACCGCCACGTCAAGACCCAGCGTTGCTCCAGGCAGCGGCGCGTGGGAATCCCCAGGAGCAGACCCCACCTCAGCAGAGAGCTCTGGTGGTCACTGCAGGCTGCCACGCTTTCACCTCCGAGCTGCGTAGCATCACGTGTCCCGGCAAGTTCAAGCCAGACCTGCCTCCGCGCTACGACGGCACTACGGACCCCGCGGAGTTCCTCCAGCTCTACGAGTTGGTCATCGAGGCCGACAACGGGGACGAGAATGTCATGGCGAATTGGTTTCCCATGGCACTCAAGGACGGTGCCCGCACCTGGCTCCCGAACCTGGCCCCAGGCATGATCTCCTCCTGGGACGAAATGCGCACCCGCTTCATCGCCAACTTCCAAGGCACCCGCGACCGGCCCCCGGCTATGAGCGACCTGCGCCGCATCAAGCAACAACCGGGAGAGACCCTGCAGAAGTACATCCAATGCTTCAACAACGCCCGCCTCAAGATTCCCAAGGTGACTGAGGAGGGTATCATTTCAGCCTTCTCCGACGGCGTGCGTGACATCAAGATGAAAGAGGAGCTAGCAATCCATGAAGACCTGTGCACATCACTGGAGCTGTTCAACCTGGCTACCAAGTGCACCAGGGCTGAGGAAGGGCGCCTCTCCCTCCTCGAGCTCCCGGCTGCCGACCTAGAAGAGAAGAAGCCCAAGGTCAAGGACATGAAGCGCAAGGGGGCTGCAGTGCTCGCAGCAGAGCCAGACACCAAGCGAGGCAGGGATCAGCCTGAGTCATCCAAGGGCAGCCGGTACTGCGTGTACCACGACCTCCACACACACAACACCGATGAATGTCAGGAGCTCAGGGCCGTGCGAGATGGACGTATCAGCCGACGGCCCGACCGCAACGACCGGGGCTATGGCCGAGGAGGAGGAAGAGGTGGAGGACGATGGGAAGACCGTGGCCCTCGCCAAGGGTGGCGTGACCGGCCTCGCGAGGACCGCTGGCAGGACAAGCCTCGCGAGGGAGGTTGGAGGGATCAGCCTCGTGAGGACCGCCCTCAAGGCAACACAGGCCTCCCTCCTCTGCCACCACCACCAAGGAGGAATGAAGACCATCACCAGGATGAGGGGGCTGGGGGCTTCCACGAGCCGCGCGCAATCGCTTGCATCCTGGGCGGCGCTCAGGCCCCAGCCTCTCAGCGCATCTTCAAGCAGTTTGCTCGCGAGGTGAATGCAGACCTCCCCAAGCTTGAGGCCACGCACCCACTCAGGTGGTCTGCGTGCGCTATCACATTCAGCTCAGCGGATCAGCTCAAGTGTGCGGCAACGGCTGGGGTCCTCCCAATGCTTTGTTCCCCAGTCATCAGCAATGTGCAAGTCACCAGGACCCTCATCGACGGCGGGGCTGGGCTCAATGTCCTATCCATCGAAACGTTCAACAATCTCCAAGTGCCATACGATCAGCTTCAGCCAACCAAGCCTTTCTCAGGAGTCACTGATGGTTCAATTGTTCCGATAGGGCAAGTTCGTCTTCCCATCACCTTTGGGCAGCACAACAATTACCGCACCGAGCTCATTGACTTCGACGTCGCTCCCATCCGCCTGCCATACAATTCCATCCTCGGGTACCCAGCTCTGGCCAACTTCATGGCAGTGACTCACCATGGCTACAATGTCCTCAAGATGCCTGGAAGCGATGGAATCATCACAGTGCCTTGCGAGGAAAGGGATGCAGTGTGTTCTCTTGAGCGTGCCTTCCAGGCCGCGGCAATCGAAGACCCAGATCACAGGAGCGGGAGGCTCCCCGAGGTAGTTCCTAAGAAGAAGGCTTCGCCTGGCCCAAAAACTCATGAGGCAGGCCCCTCCGGAGGCGTTGCGTCAGGATCCGCGCCCGTCCAAGGGGCTCCACCCTCTGTCACATTGGAAGGCGCGCCCGGCCCCCTCCTCGGGCAGGGATCGGGGGCTCTCTTCTGGAGGGCCACCGACCTCGCCAAGGTCACGAGGGAGGCGCTCGGGCACCACTTGGAGGCGTGCTTCAAGGCATGTTTCCCTCAGGAAGGTATAAGGCAAGGAAGGCAAAACCCCCAGGAGTTCATCGCGAGGAACATTCAGGAGCTGCAGGAGTCCAGAGTCATGCGTGGCAGTCGCCGCCTACCCACTGTAGCCCCACATCCCGGCGAGGATGGTGGGCTGTGTGTCTGCATCGACATACCGGGGCTCAACCGAGCCGCGTCTCAGGAGCGCCTCTGGCCTTCACGCGTGGGGCGCTGTGAGGGTCTGCCTCACAGCTGCGTTCGCATGCCCTTCGGCCTGCCGAGCATGGCTGCTGCCCACCAGCGCCTGATGAGGAGCATCCTGGAAGCTCAGGTGGCCAGGCACCACGCGTTCCTGGAGGAGATGGAGATGGACCTTGAGGAGCCGCCCGGACCCTCAGAGCCTCCTGAGACTCTGGGCTCCGAGGGCTCATGAGGGTTGCCTGCTTCACCGCGCGTCGACAGCTACTCCGACACTCGCTCTGCAATGGTATTAGGTGACATCTTTTCAAGTTTTATCTTCAGCTGGGAGCGCCCGCAGAGCCGCATCATTCCCAGGTCGCATGGGTCCGTCCCTGCGGCATGTATCCGTTTTGCTTATGTTTTTCATCTGCTTTGTTGGGGTGCCCCTCGGGCTGCGTTATCCCCAGGCTGCTCGGGCTAGACCTAGTGGCATTTACTTCCATGTATCTATCTAAATGAATTCGCTCCTCCGAGCCTAACCTGGTCCTCATGATTATCATCTGCTGCTTATCGCGGACCTCTCCGCTTGCATGCAAAGCGCTTGCGCGTTAAAAGGGGGCACCTGAGCATCGCGACTCACGGGCTCTTACTGGCTCTCCAGCCCTCACCCCTTGGCCTTGACCCACGGCATCGCGACCTGTCATACCAGCGGCGGCTGAGCTCGTTCGAGGGCCGGGACCTGAGGACGTAGAGCATTTGCATTCTAACCACCCTGCAGGAACACACCATTGATAAAGGCCGAGAGCCAGGCTCAACCCGCCTCGAGGTAGGGCCTCGTGAGTCCCGCGCTGGCTCACGGGTGTCCAGATACACCTCTCCTAGCCCTACCGTGCCGGCCACGTGTCAGGGCGGGGCTGTACACGCCCCGAGGGCTCCTCCCGGAGGGGAGCCCCCTCCCATGTACCAGTGGAAGCACCATGCTCCGCGCTGGCTGACGACACTGCCAAGGAGCGGCTATGCCCGTACACACATGGAAGCGCTATGCTCCGCGCTAGTGATAAACAACAGAGGGCGGCCCACGACCGTGTCAACCTCAGGGAGCCCAGAGCTCAGTGTTTGGTACCATCGCAACGCCTCCCCTCGGGAGTGCCGCGCGAGGGGGCTGGACACGGGGGCTGCGCCCGGGCTACGCCCAAACGCACGCCACCCAGCCAGGTCCCTCGGACCTGGTTGTCGCGCGCCTCCCCCTGAGCGGAGCCAAGGTATGAAGACTCGTTTGCGCGTCAAGGGGGGCTCATGAGCATCGCGACTCAGGAGCCTAACTGGTCACGTAGCCCCTCACTCCTTAGTCCCGTCTTGGTTTCCGGTCGGGGCTAACGGCGGCTGAGGTATGCGCGGGGCCGGGCCCTGCCGCTGTAGAACGACAAATCCACTCCTACGCCTCCCTTCCCTACTTGTTGTTCGCGCGTCAAGGGGGACTCCTGAGCATCACGACTTAGGAGCCTAACTTGCCACGTAGCCCCTCACTCCTTAGTCCCGTCCTGGTTTCCGGTCGGGGCTAACGACGGCTGAGGTATGCGCAGGGCTGGGCCCTGCCGATGTAGAACACAGACAAATAGGAGGGAAAATGCAAATCCTAAGGAATTCAAAAGCAAATACAAGCCATAAAGTGTTTTCACAACACCAAACGCAAGTTTAAACGCCTCCACGAGGCATGTTGCATGTTGCAGGAATTAAAATAGGACGCAAGGGGATCACTTTCCAGTGGCGCTGCCGCCTGCGGTGGAGCCACGCTGGGCGGCTCCGCCTCCTGAAGCCGCGGAACCGGTGGCGTCGCGTCTAGGCAAGATGCTGAAGGCACGGAACTTCCCCAGCAAAACCTCGGCTCAGCCCTTCACAACCTCAACAGCAGTGGCAACAAGGTCGCCGCTCACGGGTTCCATCAGGCTGTCGAGGTCGACGTTGGGGTCGTGAAGGTAGATGTGGCCGAGGACGCGCGTCAGCGCTGCAGACGACAGGCGCGCGCCTCAGCCTCGACCATGGGACCAAGGCCGTCCGTGGAATCTTCAAGCGCACGGACCAGGAATGGAAGCAGCTCAACAGGACCGTCCTCTTCGCCAGCCAACGGGTCCTCTAAGCCGCTCTCATAGAGCATCCTCAGCGCGGCACGGGCCTTCTCCTCCAGCTCGGTGAAGGCCACCCAGTCCTCGTCCAGGACCTTCGCCTTGCGGTCTAGCTCGGCCCTCTCCACCTTGAGCGCCTGCTCCAGCATCTCCAACCGTCTGCGACGGTCAACAAGCTCAGCGTCCCGATCTTTGACAGCAGCCTCCCAAGCCTTCATCCTCTCCTCCTTCTCCTAGCGGATGCGGACCTCCTTCGCGAGTTCCTCGCGCAGGCCTTGCAGCTCGACCTCCAACGCCTTTCAGCGGCCCTGGGCATTTGCAGCTTCGCCTTGGGCAGCATCGCGAGCAGCCTTAGCCTGGCGGATGGCTTGCTTCTCCTCGTCGAAGGTCGACGCAGCCTGCCTCAGCGCCGCTCGGACAGAGGCAGCAGAGCGGGCCCAGCTGGAGGCTAACTCCAGGCGCCCGACCACCAAGCGGGGGTCCGCGCTCTGGAAATCCTCCCGAAGCTGGCTCTGTTCGTTGGCGGCCTGGTCCAAGACAGCAGAGGGATCAGGAGAGACGGGAGCCGGTGGAGCAGGCGGAGAGGACGGCAGCGTGATCACGGCTTGGGAGGAAGGAGCCTCCCGAGCCTTGGGCATCTCAACAGCAGCACCAAGCCTAGGTCCCTCCAGGCTCAACGGGGCCACGGGGGCTGACTCCTCGCCAGAGTGCCCCTGCTGGGCTCGCGAGGACGACCAGGCAGGGGAAGCGCGAGCCTCGATGCCTCCCTTCCCCGCGGACAAAGGTGCTGCCTCGGCAGGCGAACTCGCCTCAAGCGGGGCCGCAGAAGCCCCCCCTCAACCTCTTCGCCTCAAGTGCCGGCCTGGTCAAGGAGTGCAGACGTCAAGTCTCGTCGGCAGAAACATTGCAGAGCATAGATAGAGTACTTACGGGTCATCGCTCGCGGGTTCAAGCAGCCTCCGGCCAAACTTGAAGCCCGAGAGCTGGCAGCTGGGGTCAGCCTTGGGAGGCATGGAAGCAGAGGACGCGTCGAGAAGGCCGGAGCTGGTCTCAGACCGCCCCAGAGCCAGAGCGGATCCTGGGGCCACCAGCCCCGATCTGTCTTTCCTCGGGACCGGGGGAGAATCCACTCCTCCTCGCCCACCGCTGACCTTGTCGTCGTCCGACATGGAGCGGAGGGTGCAAGACCTGCGCCGGGGGAAGGACTCCTCCGACTCCTCGCTAGTCGCCTCGGAGTCGAACTCCTCTTCCTCCTCCTCCTTCTCTTCTCCCTCCTCACTTCCACTGGAGTCGCTGGAGGACACATTCACCATCGGCAACGCCGTCAGATCCCCGGGAGCCACTGCAGGCACCAGCCCCTCACCGTTGAAGGTGGGCACGACGTCCACCGCCTGCTCCTAGTCGTCACGAAGAAACAGGGGGACAGGAGCACCGTCCGGCCTTGCCACGTCTCCCCCGACCAAGGAGTGGAGGGCTGCGACTAGATCTTCATCGGCCAGGGCTGCAAAGCTCAAGCGAATGGCAGCATCTGCTTCCCCGAGCCTCCACAACGGGAGCGAGTGCTCCCGGAGTGGAGCCACCCGGTGCTCCAGAAACTCCCTCAGGAGTGTGGCCCCAGTCAGCTTCGCCGCCCCCAGGTTGCCTAGCCTCAGGTCCGCGTCCATCCTCTCCAGCACCGCCCTCGCGCGGGGATCGACGAGCTCCGCGCGAGACCACGCATCAACGGCCTTGGGCTGCCCCGTGGGCAGCACAAGTCGAGGGTGGATGCACCCGGCGTCCACCATGACCCACCTGCTCCGGAAGCTTTCAATCCTCTTCCCGGGATTCGAGATGACATTGGAGCCAGAGTATGCGACAAAACTCGCGCATGCGGAGATGGGGCCACAAGAAACCCGGAGATAAAAGTAATGGCGTAGCAAGGCCATCGAGGGCTTTATCCCAACGTGAGCCTCGCAATAGTAGGCGAAGATCGCCAGGAGAAGAATAGAGTTGGGGTGGAGGTGCAGAGCTTGCAAGTTATACATGCGAAGAACAGCAAGGAAGAACTCGGAAAAAGGAGGCACTAGACCGGCGATGATGGCGCTCACGAAGAGCGGGTAAAAGGTGCTCCCTTTGCCTTCAGGCTGGCTGGAGCCGGCCTTGAACGCAGTCGCTCCCGCGTTGCCCTGCGCCACCATCCTCTAGCGCACGAGGGCAAGATTCCTCTCCGACTCATTCAGGGAATCCAGAGCCGGGGAGTACCAGGCCATAGTCGGAGTCTTGCAGGGCGCCATAGCTCGCCGGATGGGAAGGATTGAGGCAGATCTGGAGGATTTCGGAAGCAGGAAGGAGAAGGGCGAGAAAGGGGATCTAGAGCAAGGAAGGCGAGAACAAAGCAGGTCAGTCTGGCCCGGGCACCCCTTTTTGTCAAGTCGTGCGGTTGCCGAGGCATCATGGGGAAGCGGAGACGCCCATGTCCAATCAACCGCCACGCGACGCCCAAGGCCGCGGGCTGTTGGGGCCCATGGCGCTTCGCACTTGCCCCTTCGCTTCTCTGCTAAGCCAAGTCTGGGCGCACCTTGGGCCCGGGGGCTACTGTCGGCGTTCTGGGAATGGGGGTCCCTAGACTTGGCTGCCTGCGGCCTGCGGCGTGACTTGGCTGCCTGCGGCCTGCGGCGTGGCTCAAGTGGGGGCCCAATGTAGCCAAGCTCCATCAACTCAAGCTCAAGGCCCTCGCGAGGGGCCAAGCCTCGCGGGGCGGACGACAGGAAGCTTCCTCAAGAGCAACCTCCTCAGGCAGGCTCGCGAGGAGGCGGAGAGATCAAGGCAGGGCACCTGATATGTCTCCAACGTATCTATAATTTTTGATTGTTCCATGCTATTATATTACCTCTTTTGGATGTTTATGGGCTTTATTTTACACATTTATATCATTTTTGGGATTAACCTACTAACCGGAGTCCCAGCCCATATTGCTGTTTTTTTTTGCCTATTTCAGTATTTCGAAGAAAAGGAATATCAAACGGAGTCCAAACGGAATGAAACCTTCGAGAGCATTATTTTTGGAACAAATCTGATCCGGAGAGCCTGGAGTGCAAGTCAAGAAAGCTCCAAGGGCCCCACGAGATAGGAGGGCGCGCCCCCCTCTAGGGCGCGCCCCCAGTCTCGTGGGACCCTCGGGCGGCCACCGAGGTACTTCTTCCTCCTATATATACCTACGTACCCCGAAAACATCCAGGAGCACCACGAAACACAATTTCCACCGCCGTAACCTTCTGTATCCGCGAGATCCCATCTTGGAGCCCTTGCCGGCACTCTGCCGGAGGGGGAAGCAACCACGGAGGGCCTTAACATCAACATCCTTGCCCCTCCGATGAGTTGTGAGTAGTTTACCACAGACCTCTTTTTGGATCTCAATACAATGTTCTCCCCCTCTCTTGTGGAGATCTATTCGATGTAATCTCTTTTTGCGGTGTGTTTGTCGAGATCCGATGAATTGTGGGTTTATGATCAAGTTTATCTATGAATAATATTTGAATCTTCTCTGAATTCTTTTATGTATGATTGAGTTATCTTTGCAAGTCTCTTCGAATTATCAGTTTGGTTTGGCCTACTAGATTGGTCTTTCTTGCCATGGGAGAAGTGCTTAGCTTTGGGTTCAATCTTGCGGTGTTCTTACCCAGTGACAGAAAGGGTTGCAAGACACGTATTGTATTGTTGCCATCGACGATAACAAGATGGGGTTTATATCATATTGCATGTGTTTATCCCTCTACATCATGTCTTCTTGCTTAATGCGTTACTCTGTTCTTATGAACTTAATACTCTAGATGCATGCTGGATAGCGGTCGATGTGTGGAGTAATAGTAGTAGATGTAGGCAGGAGTCGGTCTACTTGTTTTGGGTAAAGCTTTTATGGACTATGGAATAAAGGGTGGCAAGAGCCTAAGCTTGGGGATGCCCATGGCACCCTAAGATATTCAAGGATAGCCAAAAGCCTAAGCTTGGGGATGCCCCGGGAAGGCATCCCCTCTTTCGTCTTTGTTCATTGGTAACTTTACTTGGAGCTATATTTTTATTTGCCACATGATATGTGTTTTGCTTGGAGCGTCGTGTATTATATTAGTCTTTGCTTTTGAGTTTACCACAATCATCCTTGCTGTACACACCTTTTGGGAGAATCCTATTTGATTAGAATTTGCTAGAATACTCTATGTGCTTCACTTATATCTTTTGAGCTTGATAGTTTTTGCTCTAGTGCTTCACTTATATCTTTTAGAGCACGGTGGTGTCTTAATTTTGAAGAAATTGCTAGTCTCTCATGCTTCACTTATATTATTTTGAGAGTCTTTTAGAACAACATGGTATTTACTATGATCATAAAGTTGGTCCTAGAATGATGAGCATCCAAGTTGGGTATAATAAAAACTATCACATAAAGTGAATTGGATGCTATGATCAATTTGAGGCTTGATAATTGTTTTGAGATATGGAGGTAGTGATATTAAAGTCATGCTAGTTGGGTGATTATGAATTTAAAGAATGCTTGTGTTGAAGCTTGTGATTCCCGTAGCATGCACGTATGGTGAACCGCTTTGTGATGAAGTTGGAGCACAATTTTATTTATTGATTGTCTTCCTTATGAGTGGCGGTCGGGGACGAGCGATGGTCTTTTCCTACCAATCTATCCCCCTAGGAGCATGCGTGTAGTACTTTGGTTTTTGATGACTTCTAAATTTTTGCAACAAGTATATGAGTTCTTTTGATTAATGTTGAGTCCATGGATTATACTCACTTTTTCACCCTTCCACCTTTGCTAGCCTCTCTTGTACCGTGCAATTTTTGCCGGTACCATACACCCACCATACTCCTTCCTCAAAACAGCCACCATACCTACCTATTATGGCATTTCCATAGCCATTCCGAGATATATTGCCATGCAACTTTCCACCGTTCCGTTCATATGACACGCATTACTTTTGTCATATTGCTTTTTGCATGATCATGTAGTTGACATTGTATTTGTGGCAAGGCCACCTTCATAATTTTCATACATGTCGCTCTTGATTCATTGCATATCCCGGTACACCGCCGGAGGCATTCATATAGAGTCATATCTTGTTCTAGCTTTGAGTTGTAAATCCATAAAAGTGTGATGATCTTCATTATTTGAGCATTGTCCTAGTGAGGAAAGGATGATGAAGACTATGATTCCCCCACAAGTCGGGATGAGACTTCGGACTTTACAAAAAGAAAAGAAAAATATAGAAAAAGGAAAAAAAGGGCCAAAAGAAAAAAAAGAAGGCCAAAAAAATAAAGAATAAATAAAATGAGAGAAAAAGAGAGAAGAGACAATCCTACTATCTCCTTTTCCACACTTGTGCTTCAAAATAACACTATGATCTTCATGATAGAGAGTCTCATATGTTGTCACTTTCATATACTAGTGGGCATTTTTCATTATAGAACTTGGCTTGTATATTACAATGATGGGCCTACTCAAAAGTGCCCTAGGTCTTCGTGAGCGAGCAAGTTGGATGCACCCCACTTAGTTTCTTTTATTGATCTTTCATATATTTATAGCTCTAGTGCATCCGTTGTATGGCAATCCGTACTCACTCACATTGATATCTATTAATGGGCATCTCCATAGCCCGTTGATATGCCTAGTTGATGTGAGACTATCTTCTCCTTTTTGTCTTCTCCACAACCACCCTTCTATTCCACATATAGTGTTATGTACATGGCTCACGCTCATGTATTGCGTGAAAGTTGAAAAGTTTGAGATTATTAAAGTATGAAACAATTGCTTGGCTTGTCATCGGGGTTGTGAATGATTAAATACTTTGTGTGATGAAGATAGAGCATAGCCAGACTATATGATTTTGTAGGGATAACTTTCTTTAGCCATGTTATTTTGAGAAGACATGATTACTTTGATTAGTATGCTTGAAGTATTACTATTTCTTATGTCAATATGAACTTTTATTTTGTATTCATCTGGATCTGAACATTCATGCCACAATAAAGAAAATTACATTATGAATTATGCTAGGTAGCATTCCACATCAAAAATTTCCTTTTTATCATTTACCTACTCGAGGACGAGCAGGAATTAAGCTTGGGGATGCTTGATACGTCTCCAACGTATCTATAATTTTTGATTGTTCCATGCTATTATATTACCTCTTTTGGATGTTTATGGGCTTTATTTTACACATTTATATCATTTTTGGGACTAACCTACTAACCGGAGTCCCAGCCCATATTGCTGTTTTTTTGCCTATTTCAGTATTTCGAAGAAAAGGAATATCAAACAGAGTCCAAACGGAATGAAACCTTTGGGAGCGTTATTTTTGGAACAAATCTGACCCGGAGAGCCTGGAGTGCAAGTCAAGAAAGCTCCAAGGGCCCCACGAGATAGGAGGGCGCGCCCCCCTGTAGGGCGCGCCCCCTGTCTCGTGGGCCCCTCGGGCAGCCACCAACGTACTTCTTCCTCCTATATATACCTACGTACCCCGAAAACATCCAGGAGCACCACGAAACACAATTTCCACCGCCGTAACCTTCTGTATCCGCGAGATCCCATCTTGGAGCCCTTGCCGGCACTCTGTCGGAGGGGGAAGCAACCACGGAGGGACTCTACATCAACATCCTTGCCCCTCGGATGAGTTGTGAGTAGTTTACCACAGACCTACGGGTCCATAGTTATTAGCTAGATGGCTTCTTCTCTCTTTTTGGATATCAATATAATGTTCTCCCCCTCTCTTGTGGAGATCTATTCGATGTAATCTCTTTTTGCGGTGTGTTTGTCGAGATCCGATGAATTGTGGGTTTATGATCAAGTTTATCTATGAATAATATTTGAATCTTCTCTGAATTCTTTTATGTATGATTGAGTTATCTTTGCAAGTCTCTTCGAATTATCAGTTTGGTTTGGCCTACTAGATTGGTCTTTATTGCCATGGGAGAAGTGCTTAGCTTTGGGTTCAATCTTGCGGTGTTCTTACCCAGTGATAGAAAGGGTTGCAAGACACGTATTGTATTGTTGCCATCAAGGATAACAAGATGGGGTTTATATCATATTGCATGTGTTTATCCCTCTACATCATGTCTTCTTCCTTAATGCGTTACTCTGTTCTTATGAACTTAATACTCTAGATGCATGCTGGATAGCGGTCGATGTGTGGAGTAATAGTAGTAGATGCAGGCAGGAGTCGGTCTACTTGTTTTGGACGTGATGCCTATATACATGATCATGCCTAGATAATCTCATAACTATGCGCTTTTCTATCAATTGCTCGACAGTAATTTGTTCACCCATCGTAATACTTATGCTATCTTGAGAGAAGCCTCTAGTGAAACCTATGGCCCCCGGGTCTATCTCTTATCATATTTGCTTTATTTGCATCTTTTCTTTTTGCATCTATATAAAAAATACCAAAATATATTTATCTTATCATACTATCTTTATTAGATCTCACTTTCGCAAGTGGCCGTGAAGGGATTGACAACCCCTTTATTGCGTTGGTTGCGAGTTCTCAGTTTGTTTGTGTAGGTGCGTGGGACTTTTGAGGAGCCTCCTACTGGATTGATAACTTGGTTCACAAAACTTAGGGAAATACTTGCGCTACACTTTGCTGCATCACCCTCTCCTCTTCGAGATAAACCAACGCAAGCTCAAGGCGTAGCAAGAAGGATTTCTGGCGCCGTTGCCGGGGAGGTCTTCGCTCAAGTCAAGACATACCAAGTACCCATCACAAACCCATCTCCCTCGCATTTACATTATTTGCCATTTGCCTCTCGTTTTCCTCTCCCCCACTTCACCCTTGTCGTTTTATTCGCCCTCTCTTTCCCAATCTCCTCCTCTTTTCGTTTGCCTTTTTTCTGTTTGCTTGTGTGTTGGATTACTTGTTGCCATGGCGCAAGATAATACCAAGTTGTGTGACTTCTCGAATACCAATAATAATGATTTCCTTAGTACTCCGATCGGTCCTCTTAATGATGTTGAGTCTTGTGAAATCAATACCGCTTTGTTGAATCTTGTTATGAAAGATCAATTCGCCGGCCTTCCTAGTGAATATGCCGCTACTCATCTAAACAATTTTGTTGATTTGTGTGACATGCAAAAGAAGAAAGATACGGATAACAATATTGTCAAATTGAAGTTATTTCCGTTTTCACTTAGAGATCGTGCTAAAGTTTGGTTTTCGTCTTTGCCTAAAAATAGTATTGATTCTTGGAACAAGTGCAAAGATGCTTTTATCTCTAACTATTTTCCTCCCGCTAAGATCATCACTCTTAGGAACGATATTATGAATTTTAAACAACTTGATCATGAGCATGTTGCCCAATCTTGGGAAAGAATGAAATTGATGCTTCGTAATTGCCCTACTCATGGTTTAAATTTATGGATGATCATACAAAAATTTTATGCCGGTTTGAACTTTGCTTCTAGAAATCTCTTAGATTCGGCCGCGGGAGGCACCTTTATGGAAATTACGTTAGGAGATGCTACAAAATCGCTAATATTATGGCTAATTATTCTCAATGGCACACCGAAAGATCTTCTAGTAAAAAAGTGCATGCTATAGAAGAAATTAATGTTTTGAGTGGAAAGATGGATGAACTTATGAAGATGTTTGCTACTAAAAATACTTCTCTTGATCCCAATGATATGCCTTTGTCTTCCTTGATTGAGAATAATAATGAATCTATGGATGTGAATTTTGTTGGTAGGAATAGTTTTGGAAACAATGCTTATAGAGGAAATTTTAATGCTAGACCGTTCCCTAGTAATCCCTCTAATAATTATGGAAATTCCTACAATAATTCTTATGGTAATTTTAATAAGTTGCCCTCTGATTTTGAGAATAGTGTGAAAGAGTTTATGATTTCTCAAAAGAATTTTAATGCTTTGCTTGAAGAAAAATTGCTCAAAGTTGATGATTTGGCTAGGAACGTTGATAGACTTTCGCTTGATGTTAATTCTCTTAAACTTGGATCTTCTTCTCCTAAGCATGATATCAATGAGTCTCTCAAAGTAATGAGAATTTCCATTGATGAGTGCAAGGAAAGAACCGCCAGATTGCGTGCTAAAAAAGAAAGCTTTATAAAAGCGTGTTCTTCCAGTCTTCATGAAAATAATGATGAGGATCTTCAAGTTATTGATGCGTGGCCAATTAGATCTATGTTTTGCAATATGAATTTTGATGATTATGGGAGTGATGATGAATCAACTTTGCCTAGAAGGCGTCCCAAAAATTCGGAGTCTTTAGATCTCGATGTTAAAATTGGTAAAAGTGAGATTGGAGAATCCTCTACTTCTAATATTGTTGAACTTACTATCTCGGATTTCAAGGAATTTGATTATGATAATTGCTCTTTAAAAGGTTGTATGTCCTTGTTGCAATCCGTTATTAATTCTCCTCATGCTTATAGTCAAAATAAAGCTTTTACCAAACATATTGTTGATGCCTTGATGCAATCTTATGATGAAAAACTTAATTTGGAAGTTTCTATACCTAGAAAACTTAATGATGAGTGGGAACCTACTATAAAAATTAAAATTAAAGATTATGAGTGTTTGTCTTTGTGTGATTTGGGTGCTAGTGTTTCCACGATTCCGAAAACTTTATGTGATATTCTAGGTTTCCATGATCTTGATGATTGCTCCTCAAATTTGCACCTTGCGGATTCCACCATTAAAAAGCCTATGAGAAGGATCAATGATGTTCTTATCATTGCAAATAGAAATTTGGTGCCCATAGATTTTATCATTCTTGATATAGATCGCAATCTTGCTTGCCCTATTATTCTTGGTAAACCTTTCCTTAGAACGACTGGTGCGATTATTGATATGAAGGAAGGGAATATTAGATTCCAATTTCCATTAAAGAAAGGCATGGAGAACTTTCCAAGAAAGAAAGTCAAATTACCTTATGAATCTATCATGCGCGCTACTTATGAATTTAGTGCCAAAGATGGCACTCGTTAGATTTATCCTTGTTTTTATGCCTAGCTAGGGGCGTTAAACGATAGTGCTAGTTGGGAGGCAACCAAATTTTTCTTTATGTTTTTTGTTTTTGCTCCTGTTTAGTAATAAATCTTGCATCTACCTTCTGGTTAGATGTGTTTTTATCTTTTAATTAGTGTTTGTGCCAAGTAGAACCTATAGGATAACCTACGATGATAGTTGATTTGATTCTGCTGAAAAACAGAAACTTTACGCGCACGAATATAATTTTGTTAAATCACAGAAACGTTCTTTTGCCTTGATTATTTTTGCTTCTGTTGAATAAACAAATTGTCCAGGACTTCCTATTTTGGTAGGATTTTTAGAGTTCCAGAAGTTTGCGTTAGTTACAGATTGCTACAGACTGTTCTGTTTTTGATAGATTCTGTTTTTTGTTTGTTGTTCGCTTATTTCAATGCATCTATGACTAGTAAATTAGTTTATAAACCATAAAGAAGTTGGAATAAAGTAGGTTTAACACCAATATAAATAAAGAATGAGTTCATGGCAGTACCTTATGTAGTGGTTTTGTTTTCTTTCACTAACGGAGCTTATAAGATTTCCTGTTGAGTTTTGTGTTGTGAAGTTTTCAAGTTTTGTGTAAAGCTTTTATGGACTATGGAATAAAGGGTGGCAAGAGACTAAGCTTGGGGATGCCCATGGCACCCCAAGATATTCAAGGATAGCCAAAAGCCTAAGCTTGGGGATGCCCCGTGAAGGCATCCCCTCTTTCGTCTTTGTTCATTGGTAACTTTACTTGGAGCTATATTTTTATTCGCCACATGATATGTGTTTTGCTTGGAGCGTCGTGTATTATATTAGTCTTTGCTTTTCAGTTTACCACAATCATCCTTGCTGTACACACCTTTTGGGAGAATCCTATTTGATTAGAATTTGCTAGAATACTCTATGTGCTTCACTTATATCTTTTGAGCTTGATAGTTTTTGCTCTAGTGCTTCACTTATATCTTTTAGAGCAGGGTGGTTTCTTAATTTTGAAGAATTGCTAGTCTCTCATGCTTCACTTATATTATTTTGAGAGTCTTTTAGAACAGCATGGTATTTGCTATGATCATAAAGTTGGTCCTAGAATGATGAGCATCCAAGTTGGGTATAATAAAAACTATCATAGAAAGTGAATTGGATGCTATGATCAATTTGAGGCTTGATAATTGTTTTGAGATATGGAGGTAGTGATATTAAAGTCATGCTAGTTGGGTGATTATGAATTTAAAGAATGCTTGTGTTGAAGCTTGTGATTCCCGTAGCATGCATGTATGGTGAACCACTTTGTGATGAAGTTGGAGCACATTTGTATTTATTGATTGTCTTCCTTATGAGTGGCGGTTGGGGACGAGCGATGGTCTTTTCCTACCAATCTATCCCCCTAGGAGAATGTGCATAGTACTTTGGTTTTTGATGACTTCTAAATTTTTGCGACAAGTATATGAGTTCTTTTGATTAATGTTGAGTCCATGGATTATACGCACTCTTTCACCCTTCCACCATTCCTAGCCTCTCTTGTACCGTGCAATTTTCGCCGGTACCATACACCCTTCCTCAAAATAGCCACCATACCTACCTATTATGGCATTTCCATAGCCATTCCGAAATATATTGCCATGCAACTTTCCATCGTTCCATTCATATGACACGCATTACTTTTGTCATATTGCTTTTTGCATGATCATGTAGTTGACATTGTATTTGTGGCAAGGCCACCTTCATATTGCATATCCTGGTACACCGTCGGAGGCATTCATATAGAGTCATATCTTGTTCTAGCTTTGAGTTGTAAATCCATAAAAGTGTCATGATCTTCATTATTAGAGCATTGTCCTAGTGAGGAAAGGATGATGAAGACTATGATTGCCCCACAAGTCGGGATGAGACTTCGGACTCTACAAAAAGAAAAAAAATATAGAAAAAGAAAAAAAAGGCCAAAAGAAAAAAAGAAAAAAAAAGAAAAAAAAGAAAAAATAAAATGAGAGAAAAAGAGAGAAGGGACAATGCTACTATCTCTTTTTCCACACTTGTGCTTCAAAATAGCACAATGATCTTCATGATAGAGAGTCTCATATGTTGTCACTTTCATATACTAGTGGGAATTTTTCATTATAGAACTTGGCATGTATATTCCAATGATGGGCCTCCTCAAAAGTGCCCTAGGTCTTCGTGAGCGAGCAAGTTGGATGCACCCCACTTAGTTTCTTTTATTGAGCTTTCATATATTTATAGCTCTAGTGCATCCGTTGCATGGCAATCCCTACTCACTCACATTGATATCTATTAATGGGCATCTCCATAGCCCGTTGATATGCCTAGTTGATGTGAGACTATCTTCTCCTTTTTGTCTTCTCCACAACCACCCTTCTATTCCACATATAGTGCTATGTCCATGACTCACGCTCATGTATTGCCTAAAAGTTGAAAAAGTTTGAGATTATTAAAGTATGAAACAATTGCTTGGCTTGTCATCGGGGTTGTGCATGATTAAATACTTTGTGTGATGAAGATAGAGCATAGCCAGACTATATGATTTTGTAGGGATAACTTTCTTTAGCCATGTTATTTTGAGAAGACATGATTACTTTGATTAGTATGCTTGAAGTATTACTATTTCTTATGTCAATATGAACTTTTATTTTGTATTCATCTGGATCTGAACATTCATGCCACAATAAAGAAAATTACATTATGAATTATGCTAGGTAGCATTCCACATCAAAAACTTCTTTTTTATCATTTACCTACTCGAGGACGAGCAGGAATTAAGCTTGGGGATGCTGGATACGTCTCGAACGTATCTATAATTTTTGATTGTTCCATGCTATTATATTACCTCTTTTGGATGTTTATGGGCTTTATTTTACACATTTATATCATTTTTGGGACTAACCTACTAACCGGAGGCCCAGCCCATATTGCTGTTTTTTTGCCTATTTCAGTATTTTGAAGAAAAGGAATATCAAACGGAGTCCAAACGGAATGAAACCTTCGGGAGCGTTATTTTTGGAACAAATTTGATCCGGAGAGCCTGGAGTGCAAGTCAAGAAAGCTCCAAGGGCCCCACGAGATAGGAGGGCGCCCCCCTGTAGGGCACGCCCCCTGTCTCGTGGGCCCCTCGGGCGGCCATCGACGTACTTCTTCCTCCTATATATACCTACGTACCCCGAAAACATCCAGGAGCACCACGAAACACAATTTCCACCGCCGTAACCTTTTGTATCCGCGAGATCCCATCTTGGAGACCTTGTCGGCACTCTGCCGGAGGGGGAAGCAACCACGGAGGGCCTCTACATCAACATCCTTGCCCCTCCGACGAGTTGTGAGTAGTTTACCACAAACCTACGGGTCCATAGTTGTGAGTAGTTTACCACAAACCTATGGCTTCTTCTCTCTTTTTAGATATCAATATAATGTTCTCCCCCTCTCTTGTGGAGATCTATTCGATGTAATGTCTTTTTGCAGTGTGTTTGTCGAGATCCAATGAATTGTGGGTTTATGATCAAGTTTATCTATGAATAATATTTGAATCTTCTCTGACTTCTTTTATGTATGATTGAGTTATCTTTGCAAGTCTCTTTGAATTATCAGTTTGGTTTGGCCTACTAGATTGGTCTTTCTTGCCATGGGAGAAGTGCTTAGCTTTGGGTTCAATCTTGCGGTGTTCTTACCCAGTGACAAAAAGGGTTGCAAGACACGTATTGTATTGTTGCCATCAAGGATAACAAGATGGGGTTTATATCATATTGCATGTGTTTATCCCTCTACATCATGTCTTCTTCCTTAATGCGTTACTCTGTTCTTATGAACTTAATACTCTAGATGCATGCTGGATAGCGGTCGATGTGTGGAGTAATAGTAGTAGATGCAGGCAGGAGTCGATCTACTTGTTATGGACGTGATGCCTATATACATGATCATGCCTAGATAATCTCACAACTATGCGCTTTTCTATCAATTGCTCGACAGTAATTTGTTCACCCACCGTAATACTTATGCTATCTTGAGAGAAGCCTCTAGTGAAACCTATGGCCCCGGGTCTATCTCTTATCATATTTGCTTTATTTGAATCTTTACTTTTTGCATCTATATCAAAAATACCAAAAATATATTTATCTTATCATACTATCTTTATTAGATCTCACTTTCGCAAGTGGCCGTGAAGGGATTGACAACCCCTTTATTGCGTTGGTTGCGAGTTGTCAGTTTGTTTGTGTAGGTGCGTGGGACTTTTGAGGAGCCTCCTACTGGATTGATACCTTGGTTCTCAAAACTGAGGGAAATACTTACGCTACACTTTGCTGCATCACCCTCTCCTCTTCAAGGAAAACCAACGCAAGCTCAAGACGTAGTAGCATAGGCGGGTGCTACCGAGGGGCCCATGACGCAAGCCATGACGATCGAGGACCAGGCGGGTGCCAGGCGGGCGCCGGCCTGCGCAGTGTCCTTGTTTCCCTTTCGGTGCAAAGGGGGAAAGCAAAGGCCAAGACATCAGGCAAAGGTTACCGTTTCTGTCGGATTTCGGGTTCCGGAAGACCCTTGAGGTTCGAACACAGGGGTGCGCACGAAGATCTCTCCCCTACCAGCTCACGTCTCGAAGTCTCGCCAAGATCTAAGCAAGAAAGATGAACACACAGGGGACACGAGATTTATACTGGTTCAGGCCACCATGGTGGTGTAATACCCTACTCCAGTGTGTGGTGTGGTGGATTGCCTCACGGGATGATGATGAACAACACAAAAGGAGAACAGCCTCGCGAGGGGCTGTTCTTGAGCTGGTGCGATGAACTGCTTGGGTGAGTTCAGTTGCTTCTCTCTCTCTCTCTCTCTCCCTCTCTCTCTGGTTGAACTCTAGATGATCTAGCCCCCCTACCTTGTGGGTGGCTAGTCCTATTTATAGGCGGAGGCCCTGGGCCTCTCCCCAAATAATGAGCAGGAAGGGCGCCAACAATTGGCCATTTTGAAGGAGAACATCTGGTACACTTATCCTGACTAAAGTTGGTCTTTGGCTGCTAATGGTTCTGACGGTGACGCCGCCCTGGGCTCCACAATGACCTCCATCCTGCCTCTCTGCTGGTCTTGGACTTGTTGCACTGAAAAGGTAACCTTTGCTTGATGCCTTGGCCTGTGCTTGCCCCCTTTGCACCGAAAGGGAAACAAGGACACTGCGCAGGCCGGCGCCCGCCTGGTCCTCGATCGTCATGGCTTGCATCATGGGCCCCTCGGGAGGTGCCCTGCCTTGATCTCTTCGCCTCCTCGCGAGCCTTCCTGAGGAGGCTGCTCCTGAGGAAGCTTCCTGTCATCCGCCCCACGAGGCTTGGCCCCTCGCAAGGGTCTTGAGCTTGAGCTGATGAAGCTGGGCTGCATTGGGCCCCCACTTGTGCCACGCCGCAGGCCACAGGCAGGCAAGTCTCGGGACCCGCGTTCCCAGAACGCCGACAGTAGCCCCCGGGCCCAAGGCGCGCCCGGACTTGGCTTAGTAGAGAAGCGAAGGGGCAAGTGCAAAGCGCCACGGGCCCCAACAGCCTGCGGCCTTGGGCGCCGCGTGGCGGTTGATTGGACGTGGGCGTCTCCGCTTCCCCATGACGCCTCGGCAACCGCATGACTTGACAAGTCCCTGCATGCCAAGACGGGTCATGATTACCTGTGATCGTGGAGGCCGACGGTTGGCCTCCTCCGGCTATAAGTATGGAACGGCGCGAGCCACTCTAGTTCATCTCCCGCCGCTACTCCTCCTCTTCTTCGCTCCGACTGCTCGCTATCTTCATGGCTCCGCCGAAGAGGTTCTCGGCCGCGGAGAAGGGAAAGGCTCGCCAGGAAGGGCCTGACTCTCCTCTGACCAAGCGCGGTCGGAGCCGCCCATGCAAGCACCCCGCGTCCCACGTGGCGGCTTCCCGCGGTCGCGGAGGCGGCTCCCTGCGCGGCGACGAGCGCCCGGTCGTCGACGGGAGGCACACTTTGACTGTGCGGCCCCCCAGACCACGCTTCCACTCGGCGGAAGTGCTGCCAGAGTTCGTCGTGTGGTCGGCGGACCCGACCAGCACTTGGCTCCAGCTTCCTCGCTTCTTCATAGGTGAGCTTCCGGCCGGCGCTCCGGGCGGCCTCTGGCTTCAGGCGGACGGCTGCTGCAGCAGGGCATCCTGGGCTTCGCTGGAGGTTTCCGCCACTGGGGGTTTGGCCCTAACCCGCGGCTAGCAAACTTTTGCCCGTGCGCGCAGCCTGGACCGGCGGTGCACCCTGCACTTCAGGTTCGACGGCGACGCCACCCACTACGTGAGGGCGTTCGGGGAAGACGGTCGCCGCGCTGGGTGTTGCCCCGATGATGATGACCGTGGCAGGGCGCCCAGCCTCGGCGTCGATCAGGACGAAGATGGCGGCAGGCGCGTGGATTGCCGTGCCCGGGGCTCGCCATGCTTTCACGACTCTTCTTCAGGCAGCAACTTCTCTAGTGGGGGTCGTGACCAGCCTCCACGTCATCGCGCCCGCCTGGGGGAAGGTAGTGCCAAATGTCGGATTTCGGTTCTGGCAGACCGTTGAGGTTTGAACACTGGGGTGCGCACGAAGATCTCTCCCCTACCAGCTCACGTCTCGAAGTCTCGCCAAGATCTAAGCAAGAAAGATGAACACACAGGGGACACAAGATTTATATTGGTTCAGGCCACCATGGTGGTGTAATACCCTACTCCAGTGTGTGGTGTGGTGGATTTCCTCAAGGGCTGATGATGAATAGTACAAAGGGAGAACAGCCTCGCGAGGGGCTGTTCTTGAGCTAGTGCGATGAACTGCTTGGGTGAGTTCAGTCGCTTCTCTCTCTCTGGTTGAACTCCAGATGATCTAGCCCCCCTAACTTGTGGGTGGCTAGTCCTATTTATAGGAGGAGGCCCTGGGCCTCTCCCCAAATAATGAGCGGGAAGGGCGCCAACAATTGGCCATTTTGAAGGGGAACATCTGGTACACTTATCCTAACTAAAGTTGGTCTTCGGCTGCCAAAGGTTCTGACGATGATGCCACCCTGGGCTCCACGATGACCTCCATCCTGCCGTTCTGCTGGTCTTGGTCTTGTTGCACCGAAACAATAACCTTTGCCTGATGCCTTGGCCTGTGCTTGCCCCCTTTGCACCGAAAGGGAAACAAGGACACTGCGCAGGCCGGCGCCCGCCTGGTCCTCGATCGTCATGGCTTGCATCATGGGCCCCTCGGGAGGTGCACTGCCTTGATCTCTCCGCCTCCTCACGTGCCTGCCTGAGGAGGCTGCTCCCGAGGAAGCTTCCTGTCGTCCGCCCCGCGAGGCTTGGCCCCTCGCAAGGGTCTTGAGCTTGAGCTGATGAAGCTGGGCTACATTGGGCCCCCACTTGAGCCACGCCGCAGGCTGCAGGCAGGCAAGTCTGGGGACCCCCGTTCCCAGAACACCGACAGTAGCCCCCGGGCCCAAGGCGCGCCCGGACTTGGCTTAGCAGAGAAGCGAAGGGGCAAGTGCGAAGCACCGCGGGCCCCAACAGCCTGCGGCCTTGGGCACCGTGTGGCGGTTGATTGGACGTGGGCGTCTCCGCTTCCCCATGACGCCTCGGTAACCGCACGACTTGACAAGTCCCTGCATGCCAAGACGGGTCATGATTACCTGTGATCGTGGAGGCTGACGGTTGGCCTCCTCTGGCTATAAGTACGGAACGGTGCGAGCCGCTCCAGTTCATCTCCCGCTGCTACTCCTCCTCTTCTTCGCTCCGACTACTCGCTATCTCCATGGCTCCGCCAAATAGGTTCTCGGCCACGGAGAAGGGAAAGGCTCGCCAGGAAGGGCCTGACTCTCCTCCGACCAAGCGCGGTCGAGGCCGCCCACGCAAGCACCCCGTGTCCCTTGTGGCGGCTTCCCGCGGTCGCGGAGGCGGCTCCCTGCGCGGCGACGAGCGCCCGGTCGTCGACGGGAGGCACGCTGTGACTGTGCGGCCCCCCAGACCACGCTTCCGCTCGGCGGAAGTGTTGGGGAACGTAGCAGAAATTCAAAATTTTCCTAGGTGTCACCAAGATCTATCTATGGAGAAACCAGAAACGAGGGGAAGGAGAGTGCATCTACATACCCTTGTAGATTGCTAAGCGGAAGCGTTCAAGACAACGGGGTTGAAGGAGTCGTACTCGTCGTGATCCAAATAACCGGAGATCCTAATGCCGAACGGACGGCACCTCCGCGTTCAACACACGTACAGCCCGGTGACGTCTCCCATGCCTTGATCCAGCAAGGAGAGAGGGAGAGGTTGAGGAAGACTCCATCCAGTAGCAGCACAACGGCGTGGTGGTGATGGAGGAGCGTGGCAATCCTGCAGGGCTTCGCCAAGCACCTGCGGGAGAGGAGGAGGTGTCACGGGAGGGAGGGAGGCGCCAGGGCTTCAGGTGCGGCTGCCCTCCCTCCCCTCCACTATATATAGGGGTAAGGGAGAGGGGGGAGGCGCAGCCTTGCCCCTTCCTCCAAGGAAGGGGTGCGGCCAAGGGAGGGGAGGAGTCCATCCTCCCCAAGGCACCTCGGAGGTGCCTTCCCCCTTGAGGACTCTTCCCTCCCCAAGTTTCCTTGGCGCATGGGCCTCTTGGGGCTGGTGCCCTTGGCCCATATAGGCCAAGGCGCACCACCTACAGCCCATGTGCCCCCCCGGGGCAGGTGGACCCCCCGGTGGACCCCCGGACCCCTTTCGGCACTCCTGGTACAATACCAATAAAGTGCGAAACTTTTCCGGCGACCAAAATAAGACTTCCCATATATAAATCTTTACCTCCGGACCATTCCAGAACTCCTCGTGACATCCGGGATCTCATCCAGGACTCCGAACAACATTCGGTAACCACATACAAACGTCTTTTATAACCCTAGCGTCATCGAACCTTAAGTGTGTAGACCCTACGGGTTCGGGAACCATGCAGACATGACCGAGACGTTCTCCGGTCAATAACCAACAGCGGGATCTGGATACCCATGTTGGCTCCCACATGTTCCACGATGATCTCATCGAATGAACCACGATGTCAAGGACTCAATCAATCCCGTATACAATTCCCTTTGTCTAAGGGTATTTGTACTTGCCCGAGATTCGATCGTCGGTATGCCGATACCTTGTTCAATCTCGTTACCGGCAAGTCTCTTTACTCGTTCCGTAACACATCATCCCGTGATCAACCCCTTGGTCACATTGTGCACATTATGATGATGTCCTACCGAGTGGGCCCAGAGATACCTCTCCGTTTACACGGAGTGACAAATCCCAGTCTCGATTCGTGCCAACCCAACAGACACTTTCGGAGATACCTGTAATGCACCTTTATAGCCACCCAGTTACGTTGTGACGTTTGGTACACCCAAAGCATTCCTACGGTATCCGGGAGTTGCACAATCTCATGGTCTAAGGAAAAGATACTTGACATTAGAAAAGCTTTAGCATACGAACTACACGATCTTTGTGCTAGGCTTAGGATTGGGTCTTGTCCATCACATCATTCTCCTAATGATGTGATCCCGTTATCAATGACATCCAATGTCCATGGTCAGGAAACCGTTATCAAGTAAATATACTCAGTATCTACTCAAATCATCCGTGAAGTAAGAACATAACGATATTCACTGCATGCCTCAACACTCATTGGACTGCATACATCAAAATGTGTTACTTCCAACAAGTTGCTATCTTGTTCCATCTTACTGAAAAGAGGCTTTTCAATCATCTTGCCCATGTGGTATGATTTGCATATATCAAGTGAGTCCAAACGGTCCATCTGCATGGAGTTTCTTCATGCGTATACACCAATAGACATGGTTCGCATGTCTCAAACTTTTCAAAAAACGAGTGAGTCCGAAGATCCATCAACATGGAGCTTCTTCATGCGTTTTATACCATTATGACTTACATGGCAGTGCCACAAGTAAGTGGTACTATCATTACTATCTTATATCTTTTGGCATGAAAATGTGTATCACTACGATTGAGATTCAATAAACCATTCCTTTAGGTGCAAGACCATTGAAGGTGTTATTCAAATAAATAGAGTAACCATTATTCTCCTTAAATGAATAACCGTATTGCGATAGACATAATCCAATCATGTCTATGCTCAACGCAAATACCAAATGACAATTATTCAGGTTTAATACTAATCTTGATGGTAGAGGGAGTGTGCGATGTTTGATCACATCAAACTTGGAAACACTTCCAACACATATCGTCAGCTCACCTTTAGCTAGTCTCCGTTTATTCCGTAGCTCTTTTATTTTGAGTTACTAACACTTAGCAACCGAACCGGTATCTAATACCCTGGTGCTACTAGGAGTACTAGTAAAGTACACATTAACATAATGTATATCCAATATACTTCTTTCGACTTGGCCGGCCTTCTCATCTACCAAGTATCTAGGGTAATTCCGCTCCAGTGGCCGTTCCCCTTATTACATAAGCACTTAGTCTCGGGTTTCTGTTCAACCTTGGGTTTCTTCACTAGAGCAGCAGCTGATTTGCCGTTTCATGAAGTATCCCTTCTTGCCCTTGCCCTTCTTGAAACTAGTGGTTTCACCAACCATTAACAATTGATGCTCCTTCTTGATTTCTACTTTCCCGGTGTCAAACATTGCGAATACCTCAAGGATCATCATATCTGTCCCTGATATGTTATAGTTCATCACGAAGCTCTAGCAGCTTGGTGGCAATGACTTTGGAGAAACATCACTATCTCATCTGGAAGATCAACTCCCACTCGATTCAAGTGATTGTTGCACTCAGACAATCTGAGCACAAGCTCAACGATTGAGCTTTTCTCCCTTAGTTTGCCAGCTAAGAAAATCGTCGGAGGTCTTATACCTCTTGACGTGGGCACGAGCCTGAAATCCCAATTTCAGCCCTCGAAACATCTCATATGTTTCGCGATGTTTCGAAAACGTCTTTGGTGCCTCTACTCTAAACCGTTTAACTATCACGTAGTTATCGAAACGTGTATGTCCGATGTTCGCAACATCCACAGACGATGTTTGGGGTTCAGCACACTGAGCGATGCATTAAGGACATAAGCTTTCTACTGTCTGCATAATCGCTACTGTCAACTTTCAACTATATTTTCTCTAGGAACATATCTAAACAGTGGAACTAAAGCGCGAGCTTACGACATAATTTGCAAAAATCTTTTGACTATGTTCAGGATAATTAAGTTCATCTTATGAACTCCCACTCAGATAGACATCCCTCTAGTCATCTAAGTGATTACATGATCCGAGTCAACTAGGCCGTGTCCGATCATCACGTGAGACGGACTAGTCATCATCGGTGAACATCTTCATGTTGATCGTATCTACTATACGACTCATGCTCGACCTTTCGGTCTCCGTGTTCCGAGGCCATGTCTGTACATGCTAGGCTCGTCAAGTTAACCCTAAGTGTTTTGCATGTGTAAAATTGTCTTACACCCGTTGTATGTGAACGTAAGGAGCTATCACACCCGATCATCACATGGTGCTTCGAAACGACGAACTTTAGCAACGGTGCACAGTTAGGGGAGAACACTTCTTGAAATTGTTGTAAGGGATAATCTTATTTACTACCATCGTTCTAAGCAAATAAGATGTATAAACATGATAAACATCACATGCAATCAAATAGTGACATGATATGGCCAATATCATTTTGCTCCTTTTGATCTCCATCTTCGGGGCTCCATGATCATCATCGTCACCGGCATGACACCATGATCTCCATCATCATGATCTCCATCATCGTGTCTTCATGAAGTTGTCTCGCCAACTATTACTTCTAGTACTATGGCTACCGGTTAGCAATAAAGTAAAGTAATTACATGGCGTTGTTTAATGACACGCAGGTCATACAATAAATTAAGACAACTCCTATGGCTCCTGCCGGTTGTCATACTCATCGACATGCAAGTCGTGATTCCTATTACAAGAACATGATCAATCTCATACATCACATATCATTCATCACATTCTTCTTGGCCATATCACATCACATAGCATACCCTGCAAAAACAAGTTAGACGTCCTCTAATTGTTGTTTGCATGTTTTACGTGGCTGCTATGGGTTTCTAGCAAGAACGTTTCTTACCTACGGAAAACCACAACGTGATATGCCAATTGCTATTTACCCTTCATAAGGACCCTTTTCATCGAATCCGTTCCGACTAAAATGGGAGAGACTGGCACCTGCTAGCCACCTTATGCACCAAGTGCATGTCAGTCGGTGGAACCTGTCTCACGTAAGTGTACGTGTAAGGTCGGTCCGGGCCGCTTCATCCCACAATACCGTCGAAACAAGATTGGACTAGTAACGGTAAGCATATTGAACAAAATCAACGCCCACAACTACTTTGTGTTGTACTCGTGCAAAGAATCTACGCAATAGACCTAGCTCATGATGCCACTGTTGGGGAACGTAGCAGAAATTCAAAATTTTCCTACGTGTCACCAAGATCTATCTATGGAGAAACCAACAACGAGGGGAAGGAGAGTGCATCTACATACCCTTGTAGATTGCTAAGCGGAAGCGTTCAAGAGAACGGGGTTGAAGGAGTCGTACTCGTCGTGATCCAAATCACCGGAGATCCTAGTGCCGAACGGACGACACCTCCGCGTTCAACACACGTACAGCCCGGTGACGTCTCCCATGCCTTGATCCAACAAGGAGAGAGGAAGAGGTTGAGGAAGACTCCATCCAGCAGCAGCACAACGGCGTGGTGGTGATGGAGGAGCGTGGCAATCCTGCAGGGCTTCGCCAAGCACCTGCGGGAGAGGAGGAGGTGTCACGGGAGGGAGGGAGGCGCCAGGGCTTCAGGTGCGGCTGCCCTCCCTCCCCTCCACTATATATAGGGGTAAGGGAGAGGGGGGAGGCGCAGCCTTTCCCCTTCCTCCAAGGAAGGGGTGCGGCCAAGGGAGGGGAGGAGTCCATCCTCCCCAAGGCACCTCGGAGGTGCCTTCCCCCTTGAGGACTCTTCCCTCCCCAAGTTTCCTTGGCGCATGGGCCTCTTGGGGCTGGTGCCCTTGGCCCATATAGGCCAAGGCGCACCCCCTACAGCCCATGTGGCCCCCGGGGCAGGTGGACCCCCCGGTGGACCCCCGGACCCCTTTCGGCACTCCCGGTACAATACCGATAAAGTGCGAAACTTTTCCGGTGACCAAAATAAGACTTCCCATATATAAATCTTTACCTCCGGACCATTCCGGAACTCCTCGTGACGTCCGGGATCTCATCCGGGAGTCTGAACAACATTTGGTAACCACATACAAACTTCCTTTATAACCCTAGCGTCATCGAACCTTAAGTGTGTAGACCCTACGGGTTCGGGAACCATGCAGACATGACCGAGACGTTCTCCGGTCAATAACCAACAGCGGGATTTGGATACCCATGTTGGCTCCCACATGTTCCACGATGATCTCATCGAATGAACCACGATGTCAAGGACTCAATCAATCCTGTATACAATTCCCTTTGTGTAACGGTATTTGTACTTGCCCGAGATTCGATCGTCGGTATGCCGATACCTTGTTCAATCTCGTTACCGGCAAGTCTCTTTACTCGTTCCGTAACACATCATCCCGTGATCAACCCCTTGGTCACATTGTGCACATTATGATGATGTCCTACCGAGTGGGCGCAGAGATACCTCTCCGTTTACACGGAGTGACAGATCCCAGTCTTGATTCGTGCCAACCCAACAGACACTTTCGGAGATACCTGTAATGCACCTTTATAGCCACCTAGTTACGTTGTGACGTTTGGTACACCCAAAGCATTCCTACGGTATCCGGGAGTTGCACAATCTCATGGTCTAAGGAAAAGATACTTGACATTAGAAAAGCTTTAGCATACGAACTACACGATCTTTGTGCTAGGCTTAGGATTGGGTCTTGTCCATCACATCATTCTCCTAATGATGTGATCCCGTTATCAATGGCATCCAATGTCCATGGTCAGGAAACCGTAACCATCTATTGATCAACGAGCTAGTCAATTAGAGGCTTACTAGGGACATGGTGTTGTCTATGTATCCACACATGTATCTGAGTTTCCTATCAATACAATTATAACATGGATAATAAACGATTATCATGAACAAGGAAATATAATAATAACTTATTTATTATTGCCTCTAGGGCATATTTCCAACAGGAAGTGCTGCCAAAGTTCGTCGTGTGGTCGGCGGACCTGACCAGCACTTGACTCCAGCTTCCTCGCTACTTCATAGGTGAGCTTCCGGCCGGCCCTCCGGACGGCCTCTGGCTTCAGGCGGACGCTGCTGCAGCAGGGCATCCTGGGCTTCGCTGGAGGTTTCCGCCGCCGGGGGTTTGGCCCTGACCCGTGGCTGGCAAACTTTTGCCTGCGCGCGCGGCCTGGGCTGGCGGTGCACCCTGCACTTCAGGTTCGACGGCGACGCCACCCTCTACGTGAGGGCGTTCGGGGAAGACGGTCGTCGCGCTGGGTGTTGCCCCGAAGACGATGACCGTGGCAGGGCGCCCAGCCTCGGCGTCGATCGGGACGAAGATGGCGGCAGGCGCGTGGATTGGTGCGCCCAGGGCTCGCCAAGCTTTGTGACTCTTCTTCAGGCAGCAGCTCCTCCAGTGGGGGTCGTGACCAGCCTCCATGTCGTCGCGCCCGCCTGGGGGAAGGTAGTGGGCCGGTCTGCTGTCGCGCCTCGGTGAAGCGAGAAGAGGGAATCCGACCGAGCTCTGGAGGCAGTACGAGCCCTTGTTGTGGGCTGGTGCCAAGCTGGTCACGCCCGTTTTGCCTTTCTTCTTTTCCTGCAAAAAGAGGGAGTAGTGTAGGGCCCCGCGGGGGCATGTTGAACTGTCATTGTTAATTATCGTGCTGTTTCCACTATTTCCGTGCTCCGTTTCTGTGCCGTGTACCCGTGTTCGGGAGTTACTTAACCCATGGAGGCTTGTAGCAGTCTTTGCCTCCCGAGGTCGAGGCCTTGTCGTGCCCCTTATGTCCTGCAAGGGTTAGTCAAGTGGGGTAGCTTTTGGTTCGGTTGCGGGGGTGACCGACCCAGGTCTCGTGCTCGCCTCGCGATGCCCGTGGGGCAAGGACTGGGAGTGGTGCTCCCTCAGCGGACCCGGATAGGAGGGCTTTAGGTGACCGAGGAAGAAAACACTCGCGAGGGTGCCCGCGTACCTCCCTTGCGAGACTTGCGTGTGGGAAAACCAAAGCAAGTGAGCAAAAAGGAGAAAGGGGGGCTCGAGCCAGAGGCAGGGACAACTTCGATAAAACTCCAAATAGGAAGGAACAAGCCAACTGCAAAAAGCAAATGAAAAATCCGCGTCCGGCACCTAATCTAGTCTTCGACGTCTTCTCACCAGCGCGGAGCTAAGTGCTGCCACTGGGCGTGGACGGGAGCCCCCAAGGCCCGAGGGCGGCACTCCGGAGACTCCGGGGCGTGTACAGCTCCACTCATTATTACATGAGAGTGTCACGGGCGGCGAGCTTCACAGGCATTGGCCTTCTTCACAGGCACCGGGCCTTCTCCAAAATGCGGTAGCTTCACAGGCATTGGCCTTCTTCACAGGCACCGGGCCTTCTCCAAAATGCGGTAGCTTCACATGCATTGGCCTTCTTCACAGGCACCGGGCCTTCTCCAAAATGCGGTAGCTTCACAGGCATTGGCCTTCTTCACAGGCATCGGGCCTTTCCCACAGGCACTGGGCCTCGCTCAAGGGTAGAATCTCCAGAGATGTTGAATGTTCCACACGTTCTGGATGGGTAGTCCCTCTTGGGTCTCCAAGCGCGCGGAGCCGGGCCTGGAAACATGAACAACCTTGAACGGGCCCTCCCACATGGGAGACAGCTTGTGCAACCCTTCCCTGGAGAGGACCCGCCTGAGCACGAGGTCCCCTACCTCAAGAGTCCTGGGGCGGATGTTGCGGCAGTGGTACCACCGCAGCGCCTGTTGATACCTTGCCGCTCACAGTGCAGCCTCTCATCGTCGTTCCTCCCCCAGCACAAGATCCATCCCCCGCATGGCATCCTGCTGCGCCTCGTCACACGCCAGGACCCGCACGGAACGACGCCTGAACTCGTGAGGGAGGATTGCCTCCGCTTCGTAGACGAGGAAGAACGGAGTGTCGCCGGTTGGTTTGGCCGTGGTCGTGCGGATAGACCACAGCACGGACAGGAGCTCGTTGTACCAGCCCCTGCCTCAGGCCTCCAGCTTCTTCTGGTTCTGAGGCCCCTCGGGACCTCTGTGTTGGCTCGCTCGGCCTGACCGTTGCTCTGGGGGTGCGCTACCGAGGCGTAGCATATCTGTGTTCCAAGGTTAGCACAATATGTTTTGAAGAGGTTACTGGTGAATTGCGAACCGTTGTCGGTGATGATGCGGTTAGGCACTCTGAAGCGCCTCATGAGGCCCTTGATGAACTTGACTGTGGAGCCTGCGGGGATGGTGCGGACATCTTCCACCTCAGCCCATTTGGTGAACTTGTCCACGGCGACGTAGAGATAGCGATAGCCCCCCAGTGCCGGAGGGAACGGGCCCAGGATGTCCAACCCCCAGATTGTGAACGACCATGAAAGGGGTATAGTCTGAAGACCCCCCGCCGGCTGATGGATCTGCTTGGCATGGAATTGGCAGGCCTCACAAGCCTTCACTAGCTCCACGGCATCACTGAGTGTCGTGGGCCAATAGAACCCGCTGCAAAACGCCTTGCCAACAAGGGTCCGTGATGATGAGTGATGCCCACAATCTCCACCGTGTATGTCTGCCAGCAGCTCCTTCCCTTGCTCTCTGGAAATGCAACATAGGGACACATCATTTGGTTGCCTCCGGTAGAGCTCTCCATCCCTGATGCAGTAGGCCGTGGCCTGCCGCGCCACACGCTCCGCTTCCTCCTCCTTCTCCGGCAAGGTCCCTTGTGTCAGGTAGTCCCTGAGCTTTGCGATCCAGCATCCTTCCTGAGGCTCCAACGCCAGGAGCAGGCGTGCTCCTGAGGCCGGGCCGCAGACCGGGGCTCCTGAGGCAGGCGGCTGGGGAGCTCTTCCCGAGGCTGTGTCGTGCTTGATAGTGAGGGTGCTGCTGAGGGCTTGAAGAGTCGCTCCTCAAAGACGCCTGGCTCCTGAGGTAGCCGCCTGGATGCCATTTTGGCGATGTCATCAGCCTCTTGATTGGTGCCGCGAGGCACATGCTGCAGCTCCAGTCCCCAGAACTGCTTCTCCATCCTGTGGACCTCCGTGAGGTAGGCTTCCATGTGCTCGTCCTTCGGCTCGTACACCTTGTTGGAGAAATTGACGAGGAGTTGCGAATCACCCTTGATGGTGAGGCGCTTCACCCCCAAGGCGACCGCGGCTTTCAGGCCTGCTATCAGGCCTTCGTACTCTGCTATGTTGTTGGAGACCTTTTCTCCGTGCTGGAAACATAGTTGTATGGCGTAGTAGAGCTTGTCTTGAGTGGAGACACAAGCACCGCGCCAGCCCCCGCGCCGTGTCGGGAGAACGCCCCGTTGAAGTACATGACCCAACCGTCTGGTGCCTCGCTTCCCGGGAAAAGTGATCGATCCTCGCCAGCCTCGAGGCCTGGTGCCTCTGCCCATTCCGCCATGAAGTCCGCAAGCGTAGCCCCCTTGATGACTCTTGTGGTGCTAAATTCTAGCTGAAATGCTTGCAGCTCGATGTTCCACTCAGCGACTCTTCCAGCTGAATTGGGGCTCCTGAGTACCCTTTCCAAGGGGTATGCTGAGACGACCATGATGGGATGGCCTTGGAAGTAGTGCCGCAGCTTGTGTGAGGCCCCCAGCAGTGCGAGGAGGAGTTTTTGAGGCATGGGGTACCGTGCCCTTGCGTCTCGTAGCACCGTACTGACGAAGTACACGGGGTGCTCGACGAGGTTGAGAGCGCTGGCGCTGCTTGCGTCCTCCGGAGGTTGGGGTGCCTCCTGAGACGAGGGAGCCCCTAGCGATTGATCGCTTGGAGGGGCCTCTTCTGTTCGGGATGTGCTCCCCTACTGCGGCTGACCCTTTTCGGCTGCGGTCGCGGTCTCCGCGAAGCCTTCTTGGCTCTACTTTGCTTCAACCCGGACGGTTGCTGCGGCCTTGGCCCGACGCTCCTCCCAGGAGGTCACAGAAGCCATCGGTAGGTGGAGCAGCCACATGCACGGGACGCTGGTGAGGGCCATGGGAAACCAGTTGGCCATCACCCTGTCCTCGCCCCCAGCCTTGAGGACAGCCTCCTCGTATGCCAGTAGGAAAACCAGCGGGTCCGCCGTGCCGTTATAGCGCGACGGCATCTCGGGCTTGAACTTGGGCGGCCACTGCGCCTGCTGCAAGGCGGGGGCCAAGGCTCTGAGCCCCCTGGTCCCAGCATCGGCGTCGGTTGTTGGAGCGGGCAACGCTTCTGCGGGGGCGCGACAGGCGTGAGTCGACGATCCAGGCGGAGTCGGCGACGGGGTGGCGGCGCGACCATCATGTCGCACCGGAGGATGCAGGGGTGAGGCCTGCTACTCGTTCCCCGCCGGGCCGGCGGCGGCGCTGGAAGCAGGCGACGGGGAACGACGAGGGCGTCCGCCGACAGGCGCCGTCTGGGCGACGCAGGTGGCGAGAGCAGCCCGACGCTCGACGCGAGCTCGACGAGCGTCAGCCATGGTCACGGCGGAAGATCAGACACGACCAGCGGAAGGAAGATTCCGGCGCACCCCTATCTGGCGTGCCAAATGTTGGATTTCGGGTTCCGGCAGACCCTTGAGGTTTGAACACTGGGGTGCGCACGAAGATCTCTCCCCTACCAGCTCACGTCTCAAAGTCTCGCCAAGATCTAAGCAAGAAAGATTACACAGGGGACACGAGATTTATACTAGTTCAGGCCACCATGGTGGTGTAATACCCTACTCCAGTGTGTGGTGTGGTGGATTGCCTCAGGGGCTGATGATGAACAGTACAAAGGGGGAACTGCCTCACGAGGGGCTGTTCTTGAGCTAGTGCGATGAACTGCTTGGGTGAGTTCAGTCGCTTCTCTCTCTCTCTCTCTCTCTCTCTCTCTGGTTGAACTCCAGATGATCTAGCCCCCCCTACCTTGTGGGTGGCTAGTCCTATTTATAGGCGGAGGCCCTGGGCCTCTCCCCAAATAATGAGTGGGAAGGGCACCAACATTTGGCCATTCTGAAGGGGAACATCTGGTACACTTATCCTGACTAAAGTTGGTCTTCGGCTGCCAAAGGTTCTGACGGTGACGCCGCCCTGGGCTCCACGATGACCTCCATCCTGCCATTCTGCCGGTCTTGGTCTTGTTGCACCGAAACAGTAACCTTTGCCTGATGCCTTGGCCTGTGCTTGCTCCCTTTGCACCGAAAGGGAAACAAGGACACTGCGCAGGCCGGCACCCGCCTGGCGCCCGCTTGGTCCTTGATCGTCATGGCTTGTGTCATGGGCCCCTCGAGAGGTGCCCTGCCTTGATCTCTCCGCCTCCTCGCGAGCCTGCCTGAGGAGGCTGCTCCTGAGGAAGCTTCCTGTCATCCTCCCCACGAGGCTTGGCCCCTCGCGAGGGTCTTGAGCTTGAGCTAATGAAGCTGGGCTGCATTGGGCCCCCACTTGAGCCACGCCGCAGGCCGCAGGCAGGCAAGTCTGGGGAACCCCGTTCCCAGAACGCCGACAGTTTCGGTGCAACAAGACCAAGACCAGCGGAACGACAGGATGGAGGTCATCGTGGAGCCCAGGACGGCATCACCGTCAGAACCTTTGGCAGCCGAAGACCAACTTTAGTTAGGATAAGTGTACCAGATGTTCCCCTTCAAAATGGCCAATTGTTGGCGCTCTTCCCGCTCATTATTTGGGGAGAGGCCCAGGGCCTCCGCCTATAAATAGGACTAGCCACCCACAAGGTATGGGGAGGGAGATCATCTGGAGTTCAAAGAGAGAGAGAGAGAGAGAGAGAGAGAGAGAGAGAGAGAATCAACTGAACTCACCCAAGCAGTTCATCGCACCAGCTCAAGAACAGCCCCTCGCGAGGCTGTTCTCCCTTTGTAATGTTCATCATCAGCCCCTGAGGCAATCCACCACACCACACACTGGAGTAGGGTATTACACCACCATGGTGGCCTGAACCAGTATAAATCTCGTGTCCCTTGTGTGTTCATCTTTCTTGCCTAGATCTTTGCGAGACTTCGAGACGTGAGCCGGTAGGGGAGAGATCTTCGTGCGCACCCCAGTGTTCGAACCTCAAGGGTCTGCCGGAACCCGAAATCCGACAGACCCTTCGTGGGTGGAGCCCTCCGTGGACTCACGCAACCGTTACCCTTCGTGGGTTGATGTCTCCATCAACGTGGATGTACGATAGCACCACCTATCGGAATCACGACAAAAACATCCGTGTCTCCAATTGCGTTTGAATTCTCCAAACCCTTCCCTTTACATTCTTGCAAGTTGCATGCTTTACTTTCCGCTGCTTATATACTCTTTGCATGCTTGCTTGAATTGTGTTAAGATTGCTTGACTTGTGCTAAGTTAGCTAAAATCTGCCAAAGACTAAAATTGGGAAAAGGATAAGTTTTATTTTGGTCAAGTAGTCTAATCACCCCCCCTCTAGACATACTTTCGATCCTACAAGTGGTATCAGAGCTTTGGTCTCCATTTGCTTTGATTTCCATAGCTATTGGTAATCATAGCCTTGGTTTCACAACCTAGGAGAGTATGGCGTCTAGCGAGGGAAACTATCACCGTAGAGGTCCTTACTTTGATGGTACTAATTTTGCTAGTTGGAAGCATAATATGAAAATGCATATTCTTGGACATAACCCCGCCGTTTGGGCTATTGTGTGTATTGGCTTGCAAGGTGATTTCTTTGATGGGAGAAAACCGAACTGTGAAGCTACCGTGGAAGAGTTGAAGATGCTGCAATACAACGCTCAAGCTTGTGATATCCTCTTCAACGGATTATGCCCCGAAGAATTCAACAAAATCAGCCGTCTTGAGAATGCAAAGGAAATTTGGGATACTTTGATTGATATGCACGAAGGTACCGACTCCGTCAAGGAATCCAAGTTGGATGTGCTTCAAAGTCAGCTTGACAAGTTCAAAATGAAGGATGGTGAAGGTGTCGCTGAAATGTACTCTAGGCTTGCTCTTATCACAAATGAGATTGCCGGCTTAGGAAGTGAAGAGATGACTGACAAGTTCATCATCAAGAAAATCCTAAGAGCTTTGGACGGAAAATATGATACCGTGTGCACATTGATCCAAATGATGCCCAATTACAAAGATCTCAAGCCAACGGAAGTCATTGGAAGAATTGTTGCTCATGAGATGTCACTCAAGGATAAGGAGGAACTTCACAACAAGTCAAGTGGTGCTTACAAAGCCTCATGTGAAGCTCCCACATCATCAAGTGAGAAACAAACCTTCAATGAAGAATTGAGCCTAATGGTGAAGAACTTCAACAAGTTCTACAAGAATAGAAGCAATGAAAGAAGCTCCAAGTCAAGGTCCTACAATGACAAAAGATCTTCTAGTCGAGAACGTAATTGCTACAATTGTGGAAGACCCGGACACTATTCCAATGAGTGTACGGCTCCCTACAAAAGAAGATAATAATCACCTAAGAGGAGAAGTAGAAGAGAAGAATCACCACCAAGAGAGAGAAGGAGTAGAGGTGATCGTTATGAACGAAGAACATCCCGGAGAAGCAAGGATTCGGAAAGGAAGGACAAGTCATCAAGGAGCTACACAAAACGAAGACATCAAGCTCATGTTGGTGAATGGGTATCCGGCTCCGACTCCGACAATCACTCCGAGAGAAGCTATCACTCTGACTCCGAATATACTCAAGATGAAGGTGTTGCCGGTCTAGCACTTGTGTCAACCAACTCCTACGACATATTTGATTCACCAAATGAAGGACTTGGAAGATGCTTCATGGATAAAGGCCCAAAGGTAACACACCCCGAGTATGTTGATTTCAATAGCGATGAAGATGACTTGTTTGGTGATGCTGATTTACTTGTTGACAACTCTAGTGATGAATACTATGATGAAACGTCAATTAATCATGCTAATTAAGATAAAATGAATGACAATGATAAGGAGAAGATTGAGCTTCTAACTAAAGAACTAAACACTCTTAAGTTAGCTTATGAAACTATCTTAGAAGATCATCGATAACTTTTAAGGACTCATGAGAAGTTACGCTTTGAAAAGCTCAACCTTAAGCAAGAGCATGAGTTCTTAAAGGCAATCAATGATGTTCTTCGTAAGAAAAGTTCTTCTTACATTGCCAAGCGTTTACTTTTATCCACTTACATGCCTCAAGTCAAGTCTAGTAACAAGCAAAACAAAGATTCTTCCTCTAGTAGTAACAATAATCATGATAAATCCAATATTGTTGCTTCTAGTAGTTCTCTTCATTCCACTAATGATTCTCTTATCGAAGTTACACTTGAGCAAGAAAATAGCTTATTGAAGGGAATTATAGAGAAAGGTGTTTACAAGAGCCTTGTCGGGAGTAAGCAATTCGAGGAAATTGTACGCAAGCAAGGAAGGCACCGGAAGAACCAAGGTGTTGGTTTTGAACGAAAGTTCAATGCCAATGGAGTTGAGTGGGAAGAAGATCAATACCCCAAGACGAAGTTTATTCCTCAACAAGAGAAGTATGATCCTACTTCCTTCAAAGGGACACAAGCTCAAGATGATCTTCCACCACAAGACCACAAGCAAAAAGGCAAGGATAAGCTTCAAGAGGAGATTGATGCATTTGAAGAAGCTCCTAAGGCCTTGGTCAAGTGGGTTCCCAAGACTACATCAAGTTCTACTTCATCAAGTACGACTACAACTCCAAGGATCCCATCAAGATGATGTGGATTCTGAAGAAGAAGAACTAGAGAGTTCTTGAGGGTGACTCCGCCAACATATTTCACTCTTATCATTTTGGAAAGAACAAGTGCAATCAACTTCCACATCTTGCACTAGTTCAAGGAGTCACAAACCCTCTTGTTGGTAAGACAAGGGACAAGGTAACCTAATGCTTTCATAGACATCATCTTGTGTGTGCATCACTCTATGTCTATGGATATCCTTGTTTGTTCCTTGTGGGACTAACCCGTGTAGGTATTGAAAGTGCAACTCATTCCAAAGGATTGCTCCAAACGATCTACATCAACATTGAGCATCCACATCTTCAACACCTACATGAAGTCATCATCGACAAAACCCAAGGTTAGTTCATCCCTATTAGGGGGGATCTCACATCTAGGGGGAGCTTTACTCTTAGAATTGAGTCAGAGCAACTCTAATGGTGTGAACACAACAATGCATTATGTAAAAGTGGTAACCCCACTTGTGCTTAAACGATGAGTATGACCCTCTGTTGGAAAAGGCAGTGCCTAGGAGGCGCTTAGGCACGCCTAGGCGCTAGGCAATAGCCAAACGCCTCGCCTAGGGCATAACTGGGGATCTAGGCATGGGAAGCAAGAAACCATGCCACATACTACACAGATATGCCAAACGGGTTATATTCCAATGGCAGTAGATAGTAATTAACTTATTTATATGCCCTAAACTAATATCGAGATCCATATAATAAGCACTAAAACACTACGAGTAAAAACTATATTACTGCCTAGGTCGCGCCTAGGGCGCTTAGATACCGCCTAGGCACAAGGCAAAGACCAACCGCCTCGCTTACGCCTACCGCTTTTTCCAACCTTGGTATGACCTATGATCAAATGTTCTCATTTGACTCCTAAGTCAATATACTCATATATAGATGACCTAGTCATCGCCAATTGCTTGATAGATGCTAGAATGCTTGTGCATGCTTTGCCACATATTTCATTTGCCATTTTATTGTGTGAGCATGTTGGTTGCATATTTTACTCATTTGAGGACATCCACTTGTTGTTTTGATTGTTTGGTTTCTTTTTCTGCTAAGTGAATGGACAAGAATGCCTAAGAACCCTCTCTAGCTATCAATGCTTTTCTTGTCCCAAACTCTATTCATGCTATGTCACAAAGTTTGATCAAGTCAGATTCGAACCACTCTGTGTGAGGAGCACTCGGAGTCCCCGATTCGTCATAGACTTAAACTTCCAAAACTTCTTTGTGCATTTCGCTCTGACCGATTCTTCCGTTTCGGTCATACCGAAATCACTAAGTCGATCTAGGTTTTTAATCTCGGTGCAACCGATTTGAACTTTTCGGTCACACCGAGTTGCTATAACTACTTGGAGTTATGCATCTCGGTGCCACCGAGTTGTTCCACTTGGTCACACCGACAGGGTCAGGCTATATATATCCACGGGCCAAAATTTGGAAATTTCTCCGAACTCTTTCGCCCGCGCTCAGCCTGCTCTGCCTCCCTGGGTCTCCAGATCCTCCTCCTCGTTTCTAGCTGCCTCCCGACGCTGGTCTCTGCCGCCGTCAATGGGAATCGTCTCTGCCCTTGCCGCCGTAGCAAGTCCATCGCCGAACTAGGGTATGGACTTGATCCTTGTGCTAATCCCACTCCGAATTCCTAGCACATTGTTTTGCCATGTATCTTGCCATGATTGAGATCATCTTATCCAGTGAAAACACTCTGTAGTTTAGTTGTGAATTGAAAATTGAGGGTTAGGTTTCCGCCGAAACCATCTCGGACCAACCGAGTTGAAGAACTCGGTTCCACCGATTGGGCTAAGGCCATTGCACATGCGATTCTCGGTGTGACTGAGAATTGCAAATCGGTGTGACCGAGATCAGGAATTTGTGAAACCCTAGCAGTCTCGGTGCCACCAAACTGTGACTTGGTCTGACCGAGTTCACTAGTTTAGGTTCCAAAAGCCACTTCGGTATCACCGAGTTTACAAATCGGTAGATCCGAAATGCTTTCTGTGGAAAACTAAAACTAAGTTTTGACTCATTCTTTTGCAAAAACCTCTGTATTTTGTGATGCTCATCTACTCTACCTCATCTATATCTATTCACAGGGTCTGCTGTTAGTGTTTGCAACATGTCTGATCAAAGTGACAGTCAGAACAAGTCTGAGGAGCAGGTTCAGATGAGTGAGGGCACTAGTCCCTCTAGCAGCTATGATGATGGAAGCAGGAGCACACCCAGCAATTTACCCAAGGCAGCCACCAGGTCCAGAAAGAAGAGAACCTCAGATTCTGAGGATGAAGACTATGTGGCTGTTGAGGATGAGGCCACTTCCAAGAAGAAGGTGCTCAAGAAGGAGTATGGCACAACTGCTGCCACTAAGCCTGGTATGAAGACCAAAGCACCTGCCAAAGGAATTCCCATGTCTAAAGCCAGAGCCTCCACTCAAGTATCTTTGGAATCTGAACCCAAAGAGGCTGCTGCAGAAGGGAAGAAGAGAAAGGAAAGGGTCAAGAAGACCATGGCCAGGGTTGTTGGAAAGCCTTCCATGATGGAAGAAGAAGAAGAGGAAGAGGTTGCTGCACCAACACCTAAAGCTCAAAAGCTTATGGGTGATGCCATCAGGTCAGGGGCTGCTTCATCAAAGCCCAAAGAAGCTCCCAAGGCAGCTGCTCCAAAGCCCAAATCTGCACCCAAGAGGAATACAAGGAACATTCTTGCTGGAGAGAAGAACAAGGCCCTAGTGCCTGAAGCTGCTGTTGAAGAAGATGATGATGAGGAACATGTCTTGAGAAAGTTAAAGCCCAAAATTCCAGATCACAATGATGTTCATCCTGTAGCTAAGGATATGAAGCTGAGGAAGGATGCAGGACTCAGACAGTGGAGATTGATTGATCCCTATGTAGTCAGGAGGAGAACTGCTGTGGACTACAGGTTCCATACAAAGGAACAACATTACTTCTATGAGACAGTGCTGCTTGACAAGAAGCCTATAATCTGTGATATGAGATGGGTGGACTGGGAGTACATCAGGAAGAATGAAGAGCATTATCCAGGAGTGTATGACAGTTTCAATGCTTGTGGAGTGGATGACTTTGTTGGGCAGAAGCTCACAAAGTGGAATGATGAGCTTATTATGCAGCTCTACTCCACAGCTCACTTCTATGCAGATGGAAGGATTGTCTGGATGTTTGAAGGTACTAGGTACCAGTCAACAGTTGAAGAATGGGCAAAATTGATCAATGCACCTAAGGAAAATGAGGATGACTTGGATGTCTATGCCAAGAAGAAGAAGGATCACAACTCCATGGCACATATGTACAGAGAGATCCCAGATGCTGCTGTTGAGACACACAAGTTTGGATCAGTACATTACCTTCTGTCAGGATTGCCAACAATCAACTGGATCCTCAGGCATACTCTTTTGCCTAAGTCAGGTGATCACAAGATGATCAGAGGCCATGCTATCAACCTACTTCACATATTTGATGTGCCTCAAAAGTTCAAGGTCATGAGCCTCATACTGGAAACTATCAAGAGAACAGATGCTGACCAAAAGAGAAGTTGTGGGTATGCCCCACAGATCCAGGAGCTAATCAACTCCAAGATGGGCACTGGCGCATACCTCTCGGACAAGGAACACATGCCCATCTATCCAGATTTTGAGGACAACACAATGGTTATGGATGAAAATGAACCATCTTCTGTGCAAGCACAAGCAAAGAAGGAGAAGGCAAGGACTAAAAAGGCTGCAAAGATGCCAACCATTGATGAGGCATCTCAGTACCTCTTGAAGAGCAAGCAGGATCAGCTTGGCTACTTGATTGCCTCCACTCCGAGGATTGAGAAGGGATTGGCCACCCTGACTCAAAACCAGGAGAGCCTGGAGAGGATCATGGAGCAGACGTTCTATGACTTGGATGTGAAGGTCACTGAGATACAGTCAGTTGTTGAGCAACTTCAGCATGACATGCAGGAGAGGAAGGGCAAGACTACTACTGATGCTTTTGCTAGAGTTCCCAGGAGTCAGAGATCAGCTATAGTGCCTGTTCCAGACACCAGAGAAACTTCATCTGCTCCAGCTATAGCTTCAGTGCCACCAGCTCTAGCACCTACTCCACCAGCTCCATCTACATCAATAGAAGTCTTTGTCCAAGGAGCCATCTCTACACCACTACCTGAAGACCAAGCCTGAGAGTCGATTTAGTACTATGCATTTTCTATGAACTTTTTGGTAACTTATTGCCAAAGGGGGAGAAAAAATGTATAGATCATAGGCTTCGAGAGAGAGAGTGTTGCTTTTGTTGTCTCTTGTTTTGGTGGTTGAACTTTATTTGCTTGTTTGAGATACTCTATGCTTTTGTGAGATACTTGGATGATCATGTGTTTGATCACATGCTACCTTAATGCTTGTTGGATGACATTATCCTTTTATCTCTATATGATCATTCACTTTGCTTGGTGATGAGTGCATGTATTTAATTATTACTATTTTGAGCGCTCCACCAAGATGTATGTGACATGGAAGAGTAACTCATGATTCTAACTCATTGTGCATTTGCAGTCCAGAGCAAATCTTAAACTATGCACAAATTTAGGGGGAGCTCTTACATTTCACATACTTCTCAAAGCGACAATGTTTTTCAATCTTATTATCATTTGTCGAAGCTTTGATCTATATGTTGTCATCAATTACCAAAAAGGGGGAGATTGAAAGTGCAACTATCCCTAGGTGGTTTTGGTAATTCCTAACAACATATAGCTCATTGAGCTAATGCTATTTCAAGATGAATATTTCAGGAAAGCTCAATGATTGGCATGGCATGGATGAGAAAAGTGGACCCCTCAAAATGCTAAGGACAAAAGGACTGGCTCAAGCTCAAAGCTCAAGACTCTACATTTTATATTTTAGTGATCCAAGATCACATTGAGTCTATAGGAAAAGCCAATACTATCAAGGAGGGATGAGGTGTTGCTTAATGTCTTACTTGCTCAAAATGCTTAGTGATATGCTCCAAAGCCCTCGACTGCTTTCTCCCATCCACATATGACCTAAACCAAAAGTCAAACTCGGCCCCATCGATTCATTCTATCCGGCGCCACCGAGTTCAGATGTCATAGCCACTGCCACAAACCCTAGGCAAATCGGCCTCCCCGATAGGGATCTCGGTCTCACCGAGATGGGATTGTAATCTCTCTGTTTCCCTTCGTAACGTTTCAGTACCACTGAGATGAGCGATCGGTCCCACCGAGATTGCAATGTAAACTCCCTGTTTCCTTTTCGTAACATTTCAGTCTCACCGAAATGAGCGAACCGGTCCCACCGAGTTTACCTGACCAACTCTCTGGTTAGCTTATTACCAGAATCGGTCTCACCGAGTTTGTGTAATCGGTCTCACCGAGATTACGTTATGCCCTAACCCTAACCATATCAGTCCCACCGAGTTGCATGTCGGTCCCACCGAAAATCCTAACGGTCACTAGATTTGCTGAATCAGTCCGACCGAGTTTCTCAATTCGGTCCCACCGAGATTGTCAAGTTGTGTGTAATGGTTAGATTTTGTGTGGAGGCTATATATACCCCTCCACCTCCTCTTCATTCGTGGAGAGAGCCATTAGAACGAACCTACACTTCCAACTTGCATTTTCTGAGAGAGAACCACCTACTCTTGTGTTGAGACCAAGATATTCCATTCCTACCATATGAATCTTGATCTCTAGCCTTCCCCAAGTTGCTTTCCACTCAAATTTTATTTGCACCAAATCCAAATCCTGTGAGAGAGAGTTGAGTGTTGGGGAGACTATCATTTGAAGCACAAGAGCAAGGAGTTCATCATCAACACACCATTTGTTACTTCTTGGAGAGTGGTGTCTCCTAGATTGGCTAGGTGTCACTTGGGAGCCTCCGACAAGATTGTGGAGTTGAACTAAGGAGTTTGTAAGGGCAAGGAGATCGCCTACTTCATGAAGATCTACTGGTAGTGAGGCAAGTCCTTCGTGGGTGACGACCATGGTGGGATAGACAAGGTTGCTTCTTCGTGGACCCTTCATGGGTGGAGCCCTCCGTGGACTCGCACAACCGTTACCCTTCGTGGGTTGTAGTCTCCATCAACGTGGATGTACGATAGCACCACCTATCGGAACCACGACAAAAACATCCGTGTCTCCAATTGCGTTTGAATTCTCCAAACCCTTCCCTTTACATTCTTGCAAGTTGCATGCTTTACTTTCCGCTGCTCATATACTCTTTGCATGCTTGTTTGAATTGTGTTAAGATTGCTTGACTTGTGCTAAGTTAGCTAAAATCTACCAAAGACTAAAATTGGGAAAAAGGATAAGTTTTTATTTGGTCAAGTAGTCTAATCACCCCCCCCTCTAGACATACTTTCGATCCTAGAAACGGCTGTGAGGTGGCGAAACCTTGTCGGGTGCGGGCCTAGCTGTGGCCCCGCAATTGTCCCCGACAAGGGTCATGCCGGGGCCTTGAAGTTGTCCCCGGCAAGGGCCTTGCCGGGGGCCTTTTCATTCTGGTTTCCACATAGACCTGCAGGCCACCAGTCTTCGCAAAGATCTGCATGCTATTACGCATGCGCCCCCGATTCTTGGCCTTGACGTTGTCGATGGTGCCAGATCTCTTAGCTTCAAGGGTGGTGGCCTTGCTGGTGCTTCGCAAGATGCCCCGACAAGGCTCTCGCCGGGGCTACGTAGGCCGCCCCGGCAAGGGTGTTGTCGGGGGAGGTCTAGCTTGTCTTTTGCTCTTTATTCATTGGCTTGAATGTTGTCTTGGTAGTCTTGTATCTTTCCTTCCACTGCCCCGCCAAGCCTTGCCGTAGGTGTGGCTACGACTGCCCGTGCACAAGTAAGGGGTACAGAAGGGCCCATACTTATGTACACCGGCAATCTGTTTGCTGAATTAGCTTTACATATATTTTGTTACTTAGATCTGCTTGTCGAAATATCTTACCATAGCTTTAGACATCGAGCTAGGTATTTTTTTTCTGGACTTCATAAAAAAGCATATATGCTTTTCCTGTAATATCTAGTAGAGGAACTAATTTGTATGTCTAACAGATGGACAAGACTTGGATAACTTCTGCTCGAAGATTCTCCGCTGCATATGTCGTGGGGGTTGAAAACTTCATGAACTTTATCAGAGCCGAGTACGGTGGTCCGAAATCAGATGTGCTCTGCCCGTGTAGTAGTTGTATGAATTCAGTTACAAGACCCCAGGTGCAAAATCATCTACACTTGTATGGGATGCGTGTCACATATACTAGGTGGGTTCATCATGGTGAAGCTGTGAACGTCAATGTTACTGACTATGTGGAAGCAGCAGATCACCATCTTGATCTGCCCGATGCTTAGGTGGAAGAGGAGGAGGAGGTGGTCGTGGCGGAGCCAGTGAGTTTGAACAACATTGAAACAATGCTACGAAATGCTCATGCATTTCATGAACTTTCACTTGCAGAAGAAAAAGGGTGGGCCCGCATGTTGGAACAATGCAACGTGGCTGTCACCCCAGGAAATAAGCTGCCAGTATTCTCAGCTATGGTCACCTTTTTCAGGTGAAGACATCTAAGCGGATGACCAAGAAATCATTCGATGCGATCTTGGCTGCTTACCGCAAATCTTTCCCAGAAGCGTCTGAGCTGCCACACACCTATAGTAAAATCAAGAATTTCCATCGTGCATTTGTAATTGGATATTATATGATCCATGTTTGTAAGAATAGTTGTGTTTTGTTCCGGAAGGATTATGCCAACTTAAGTGAATGCCCAAAATGCAAATCATCAGGATGGAAAGATGGCGATGCTGTGAAGAGGATTCCTCATAATGTTCCGAGACATTTTCCAATTATACCAAGATTGCAGAGGTTGTTTCATGATGCTGAAACAAGAGAGGATGTACTATGGTAATCTAGGAACCAAGAGTACAAATATCAGAATGTAATGAGCCATCCATCTTATGGTAGTGACTGGAAAAGCTTCAGTCAGAAACACAAAAAGTTTGCTGCTGACCCGAGAAACATTAGACTTGGCTTAGCTTCAGATGGATTTAACCCATTTGGCCACCAAAGCACCACATATTGCATGTGCCGGTGCTTGTTATCCCTTACAACATGCCTCCAAATGTGTGCACCAAAGAATCAAACTACATGATGGCCTTGCTCATCCCAGGTCCAAAAAGTCCTGGAAAGGATTTTGATTTATTCATGGAGCCTCGTGTGGAGGAACTTCAACAGCTATGGAGGGGTGTTCTCATTCGAGACCTATATAGCAGCCCACCAACTTATTTCTTTCTATGTGATATTATAATTTGGTGCGTCCATGATTAGCCAGCTTTGGGCACTATGTCAGGGCGAATGACACATGGTTACAATGCATGTGTTCAAAGTGACAGGAATCCACTGTCATATGCAATACTTAGCAAGATCTGTTACAATGGACACCACCGTTTCCTTGCCAAGAACAAGCCGTGTCCTACGAAATACCGAAGACAACCGTGATGCGCCAAAGAGGCTCACCGCCACTAAGTTGCAAGTGGAATTACAGAAGGCCAGGCATATTACACTAGGAAACCATCCTGATAATGGTAGCGGGAAAAGGAAGCGTGGCGGGGTAGAAGAGAGATTATTGTTTACCCGCAAGTCCACTTTGTGGGACATGGAGTATTGGAAAGATTTGGATCTGCGGCATAATCTTGATGTGATGCACATCGAGAAAAATAATGTGACAACATTATCGGCACACTTCTTAATATTGAAGGCAAGACGAAGGATACCTTGAAATCTAGGATTGATTTGACACACCTGGGTATCATAAAGGATTTGCAGGTGGAAGATGAAGGTAAACCACGCGATATGGCACCAGCTGTGTACGTCTTGGACAAGGTAAAAAGAAAAGAATTCTGCGAGGTCCTATCACTTGTGAGATTCCCACATGGTTTGCTTCCAACCCTGAAAGGAGAGTCAGTGCAGATGGAAACAAGGTACAAGGGTTGAAAACTCATGACTGCCACATCCTACTTCAAAGGGTTTTACCTGTTATCCTTAGAGGATTGGGCCGCCCTGACTTATACAGAGCAGTTGTAGAGTCGGGACAATTCTTCAGGGAATTCTGTAGTAGAAATATCAGGATAGATGCTTTGGAGCGCCTTAGAGACAAGATACCAACTATCCTATGCGACCTTGAGAAGATATATCGTCCAGCCTTCTTTGATATGATGGTGCATTTGGCTGTTCATCTACCCGATGAGGCACTACTTAGAGGTCCAGTACAGTATGGCTGGATGTACCCTATTGAAAGGCGGCTAGGCACTTTCAAGGGCCATGTTAGGAACAGAGCTATACCCAAGGGTTCCATTGCAGAGGCCTACATTGCTACAGAAGCGTTGACATTCCACTCCAAATACATTGAAATAGCTGATCATCTTAGCAAAGAGGTGGGTGAGGACAATCCCGGGCTCAATGTTTTCGATTGTTCTGTTCGAGTTACAGGGAAGAGTCGACAAGATGACAAACCTAAAGATTTGGACAAAATGGTTTGGTACGTGTTCAATAACTGTCCTGAGATTCTACCTTATAACGAGTAAGTGCTAAGTACTGCAGCTTATACATCATAATCTACTAAACTTGCAGCACATTCTTATATATTTAGATGTTTGACGCGGTCACTATGTTGTGCAGCATCTACAAAGGAGTTACTGCCGCAAATCCAAGAAACATTGAGAAATTGGTTATGGCAGGATTTGCGAAATGGTTCAAGAGCCATGTATGCTTTTGAATTACACTATCATTTTTTTAATATATTGAGTACATAAGATGACCAGCTTGTCTTTTTTCTAACCATAGGTCAAGAAGATGCGGGAGGATGGCCTGGCAGTTGATGATGCCCTTTACGCACTAGCAATGGGTCCTAATACTTGGGTAAGACATTATGAACCTTGCGTTGTTGGAGATGTGCGCTACAACACCCTTCCATGCGACGAAGGCAGGAAGACACAAAACAGTGCCATCATGAGCACGGATAAGTACGGCGAAGTGACAACTGAAATGTATGCTAACGTAACAGACATTGTTCAATTGTAGTATATCTCCAGTTTTGAGGTTCATCGGTGTGTGGTTCTGTTGTGCTGTCGTTGGTATAACCTATTTTCCTGGATCGCAGAACCCAAAGTTGATGATTATTTCGAATCCATCAATATCAAGGCGGCGTACCAAACCTACGAGCCTTTCATTTTGGCAGATCAAGCAACACATATATTTTTCTTGGAAGACACATTTGCACATAGCGATGACTGGAGAGTATTGCAAAGGTTTGAGTAGAGGAATTTGTTTAATGAAGTTGCACAACAAGATGATGCTTACACTGCTCCTAATGTAGAAGATTCCACAGACGTTCGTATTATCTTTGAGAACCATCACATCAATGACGGTGGCGAAAAGATTGCCTGTCGAGTTGTGGACATACGAGAGTTGATCAATAAGAAGCCAAGGTTCAAGCATATTGAGGATGAAGAAGAAGATGACACTGGGGGAATTACGATTCAGACTGATACACGGCGAAGATTTTGACGCTGCAGCTACGGATGATGATTAGATTGCTTTTGTCGTATTTGCCTGTTAGAAGACGTTTTTTTATCTACTATGTGAAATTGTGTTTGCTATTACAACTGAAACCTGATGAACTTGTTGTTTAGTATTTTGCTGTGAGAACATCACTTATTATGTATGTTGATTTGTGTTTGGTGATTGTATGATGACTAAAACATGATGACATTGTTGTTTAGTTGTACTCATATTTGGCTGTGAAACTTGTATTTTGATGACATAAATTGCTATTGGACTGCAATTTTCTCGGCGTCTTCGAAGAGAACAAAGCTGACCCGACAGGGCCTCTGCTAATTTATTTATTTATTAGCAAAAGGGCCTCTGCTATTTATTTATTTATGAGCAAAAGGGGATACCGCCGATTTCCCTTAGTAGAAATCATTAGATGTTCACAACACTACGCCCAACCTGCTAAATATGTTTCATTCATTACTAGTTTCAGCAAAGTGCTCATGTCATAGCCACTGAATACATCACGAGTGCTACATATTCTGCAAATAAAGATACAATCATCCTAGAGAGCACATCGATTTTCCCATTGATAACCCACAAGTATAGGGGATCGCAACAGTTTTCGAGGGTCGAGTATTCAACCCAAATTTATTGATTCGACACAAGGGGAGCCAAAGAATATTCTCAAGTATTAGCAGTTGAGTTGTCAATTCAACCACACCTGGATAACTTAGTATCTGCAGCAAAGTATTTAGTAGCAAAGTAGTATGGAAGTAACAGTAACAGTGGCAAAAGTAACGGTAGCAGTTTTGTAGTAATTGTAACAGTAGCAACGGTAAAGTAAATAAACAAAGCACAATATGTGAAAAGCTCGTAGGCATTGGATCAGTGATGGATAATTATGTCGGATGCGGTTCATCATGTAATAGTTATAACATAGGGTGACACAGAACTAGCTCCAGTTCATCAATATAATGTAGGCATGTATTCCGAATATAGTCATACATGCTTATGGAAAAGAACTTGCATGACATCTTTTGTCCTACCCTCCCGTGGCAGCGGGGTCCTAATGGAAACTAAGGGATATTAAGGCCTCCTTTTAATAGAGAACCGGACCAAAGCATTAGCACTTAGTGAATACATGAACTCCTCAAACTACGGTCATCACCGAGAAGTATCCCAATTATTGTCACTTCGGGGTTGTCGGATCATAACACATAATAGGTGACTATAGACTTGCAAGATAGGATCAAGAACTCACATATATTCATGAAAACATAATAGGTTCAGATAAGAAATCATGGCACTCGAGCCCTAGTGACAAGCATTAAGCATAGCAAAGTCATAGCAACATCAATCTCAGAACATAGTGGATACTAGGGATCAATCCCTAACAAAACTAACTTGATTACATGGTAAATCTCATCCAACCCATCACCGTCCAGCAAGCCTACGATGGAATTACTCACGCACGGCGGTGAGCATGATGAAATTGGTGATGGAGGATGGTTGATGATGACGACGGCGATGAATCCCCCTCTCCGGAGCCCCGAACGGACTCCAGATCAGCCCTCCCGAGAGAGATTAGGGCTTGGTGGTGGCTCCGTGTCGTAAAACGCGATGAAACTTTCTCTCTGATTTTTTTCTCCGCGAAAGCAAATATATGGAGTTGGAGTTGAGGTCGGTGGACGTCAAGGGGGCCCACGAGGCAGGGGGCGTGCCCCCACCCTCGCGGACAGGGTGTGGGCCCCCTGACGCTATTTCTTTCGCCAATATTTTTTATTAATTCTAAAAAGTTGCTCCATGGATTTTTAGGTCATTCCAAGAACTTTTATTTCTGCACAAAAATAACACCATGGTTGTTCTGCTGAAAAGAGCATCAGTCCGGGTTAGTTCCATTCAAATCATGCAAGTTAGAGTCCAAAACAAGGGCAAAAGTGTTTGGAAAAGTAGATACGACGAAGATGTATCAACTCCCCCAAGCTTAAACCTTTGCTTGTCCTCAAGCAATTCAGTTGACAAACTGAAAGTGATAAAGAAAAACTTTTACAAACTCTGTTTGCTCTTGTTGTTGTAAATATGTAAAGCCAGCATTCAAGTTTTCAGCAAAGATTATGAACTAACCATATTCACAATAACACTTAGGTCTCATGTTTACTCATATCAATGGCATAATCAACTAGCGAGCAATAATAATAAATCTCGGATGACAACACTTTCTCAAAACAATCATAATATGATATAACAAGATGGTATCTCGCTAGCCCTTTGTGAGACCGCAAAACATAAATGCAGAGCACCTTTAAAGATCAAGGACTAACTAAACATTGTAATTCATGGTAAAAGAGATCCAGTCAAGTCATACCCAATATGAACTAATAGTAATGCATGCAAATGACAGTGGTGCTCTCCAGCGGGTGCTTTTTAATAAGAGGGTGATGACTCAACATAAAAATAAATAGATAGGCCCTTCGCAAAGGGAAGCAGGGATTCTTAGAGGTGCCAGAGCTCGATTTTGAAATAGAGATGAACAACATTTTGAGCGGTATACTTTCACTGTCAACATAACAACTATGAGATCTCGATATCTTCCATGCTACACACATTATAGGCGGTTCCCAAACAAAATGGTAAAGTTTATACTCCCCCACCACCAACAAGCTTCAATCCATGGCTTGCCCGAAACAACGGGTGCCTCCAACTAGCAACAATCCTGGGGGAGTTTTGTTTAATTATTTTGATTTGATTTGAGCATGGGACTGGGCATCCCGGTAACCAGCCATTTTCTAGTGAATGAGGAGCGGAGTCCACTCCTCTTGAGAATAACCCACCTAGCATGGAATATATAGACAACCTTAGTTGATACATGAGCTGCTCGAGCATACAAAACATAATTTCATTTGAAGGTTTGGAGTTTGGCACATACAAATTTACTTGGAACGGCAAGTAAATACCGCATATAGGAAGGTATGGTTGACTCATATGGAATAACTTTGGGGTTCATGGAGTTCCAATGCACAAGTAGTATTCCCGCTTAGTACAGATGAAGGCTAGCAAAAGACTAGGAAGAGACCAACTAAGAGAGCGACAACAGTCATGAACATGCATTAAAATTAATCAACACCGAGTGCAATCATGAGTAGGATATAATCCACCATTAACATAAAGGCTATGTTGATTTTGTTTCAACTACATGCGTGAACATGTGCCAAGTCGAGTCACTCAAATCATTCAAAGGAGGATACCACCCTATCATACCACATCACAACCATTTTAATAGCATGTTGGCATGCAAGGTAAATCATTATAAGCTCCTAGCTAATTAAGCATGGCATGAGCAACTATAATCTCTAATTGTCATTACAAACATGTTTATTCATAATAGGCTGAATCAGGAATGATGAACTAATCATATTTACAAAAACAAGAGAGGTCGAGTTCATACCAGCTTCTCTCATTTCAGCCAGTCCATCATATATCGTCATTATTGCCTTTCACTTGCACGACCGAACGGTGTGTATAATAATAATAGTGCACGTGCATTGGACTAAGCTGGAATCTGCAAGCATTCAATTCAAGGGAGAAGACAAGGTAATATGGGCTCTTGGTTAAATCAACAATCATGCATATTAGAGCCACTAAACATTTCATTATGGTCTTCTCCTCTCGACCCCCAAAGGAAAGAAAAGAAATAAAAGTATTTACACGGGAAAGCTCCCAATAAGCAAAAGAAGCATGAGAAATCTTTTTGAGTTTTCTTTTAATTACTACTACAAGTATGGAAATTAAACTAACATTTTTTTGGTTTTTCTTAAGGTTTATCAAACACACAAGAAGGAAGCTAGAAAAAGAAATTAAACTAGCATGGATAGTACAATGAAAAAGTATGAGCACCGACAACTAGAATGAGTGTGTGAACATGAATGTAGTGTCGGTGAGAGATATGTACTCCCCCAAGCTTAGGCTTTTGGCCTAAGTTGGTCTATGGCCATGGGTAGCCTGACCGATATCCGAAGTTGTAACTGGGGTCATACTGAGATGTAGCAGCCATTGCCTCCTGGGCTGCGGCATGGCGGCGAGCTGCCTCCGCCCTTCTCTCGTACTCGGTTGCCTCTTTCCTGGTTATAACATATCTTCTTTTTGCCTGATAATCAAAAAGGGCAGGAGCAGGGAGAGTAATATGGACAGCATGACGTCTATCAAAGATTAGTCGATACTGGAGGAATTGTTCATTCCTCTCAAGAAAATGATGACTGACCATAGCATTATAATCTAAATAAGCGGGAGACAACTCCCTATCATCTTCATGTGGAGGTATACCAAGATAATTAGCCACACGGGTCGCATAAATACCTCCAAACAAATCTCCAACTAAATCATTGTTATGCAACCTGTGTGCAACAATTGCCCCCAAGTTGTATTGTTTATCACCTAATACAACACTCTTCAGAACACAAAGATCAGGAACACACATGTGACATGCTTCATCTTTACTGTTAATGCATCTACCAATGAAGAGAGCAAAATAATGTATAGCAGGAAAATGAATACTCCCTATGGTAGCTTGTGCTATTTCTCTAGATTCTCCCATAGTGATATTAGCAAGAAAGTCTTTATATTCAGATTTACGGGGTTCATTAACACTGCCCCACTGAGGGGGTTTACAAGCAGTTGTGAAATCCTCTAGGTCCGTGGTATATGATTTATCATAAATATCAAACATGACAGTTTGAGAATTACGCGAAGATGTAAATTTAAACCTTCTCACGAATGAATCAATCAAATAGTAGTACCGAGGAAATTTATCTTGCATGAAGTCCTCAAGATTGGCATTACGCACATATGCATCAATTCATCCTTGATGCCAGCATTAACCATAAACTCTTCCGACGACCATTCACAAGGCCGCACGTCAGCTTCCCTTGGTGGTTCATCGTCCTGCTCACGCATTGCGAGCTGTGTCCTTTCTTTATTGAAGAACCACCTTGGTACATTTTCCTAGACATATTTCTTCCTCTGAAAATTTCTGAATTTTTTTTAGTAACTCAAAATAAAACTGAATCATACTCAATAAAACTGATAGCAAGTGCTCCCGCAAGTTCCTAGAGCCTATATCATGCATTAGAATTACTTGGGACCTCATAAATTTGACATGCAAGCTCAAGAACAGGGTAACCTAGACAGCAAAAATTTGTAATGAATAAAGCACTAGAACAAAAACTAATTGAACCATTGGAGGAGTCACATACCAAGGAACAATCCCCCAAAGCAGTTTTGTGAATGGAGCTTTGAGCAAGGAGATCGAAAATGGCAGCAAAGTGAGCTAGAACTCGTGCTTGAGCTGGATGGTGATTTTTCTGGGAGGAAGATGAAGTGTGTGGGTGCAGGAATAAGTGGAGGGGGCCACCATGGGCCCACGAGGCAGGGGGGCGCGCCCTGTAGGAGTGGGCGCGCCCTGGACCCTCGTGGCCAGGTGCCAGCTCCCCCTGCTGTGTTCTCAGTGCCAAATATTCTCAAATATTCCAGAAAAAAACATATTAAATTGGCAGGGCATTTGGAGAATTTTTATTTTCGGGATATTTTTTATTGCATGGATAATTCAGAAAACAGAGAGATAATACTAATTTTACTTTATTTAAACTAAATAACAGAAAGTAAAAGGAGGGTACAGAAGGTTGTGCCTTCTAACTTCATCCATCTCATGATCATCGAAAGGAATCCACTAACAAGGTTGATCAAGTCTTGTTAAAAAACTCATTCCGAATAACATGGAACCGGAGAAATTTTGAATAACACTAGGTTACATCAATGGGGATATGAACATCCCCAATAATAAGAATATCATATTTCTTCTTGACAGTAGGAAGAGGAAATTCAAAACCTCCAATAATTATAGTTGGAATTTTTCCAATAGAATTGATATTGTGAACTTGAGGTTGTTTCCTTGGAAAGTGTACTGTCGGATTTCGGGTTCCGGCAGACCCTTGAGGTTCGAACACTGGGGTGCACGCGGAGATTTCGCCCTCTATCTACCTGCTCCTCGCCGACTCGCTAGGATCTAAGCTACGAAAGGAACAACACAAGAGACACAGGGTTCATACTAGTTCAGGCCACCATTGTGGTGTAATACCCTACTCCAGTGTGTGTGGTGGATTGCCTCTTGGGCTGTTGATGAACAATACAAGGAAGAACAGCCTCGCGAGGGTCTGTTCTTGGCTGGGACAATGATCTGCTAGGAGGAGTTCAGCCGCCCTTCTCACTCTCTCTCTCTCTCTCTCTCTTGACACAGGTACCGATCCAGATGCCTCTGTCTTGATTCTAGCTCCTGGATTCTAGATGCCTCTACCCTGGGGGCGGCTAGTCCTATTTATAGGCAAAGGCCCTGGGCCTCTTCCCAAATATTGAGCGGGAAGGGCGCCAACAATTGGCTATTTTGAAGGGGAACATCGGGGACACTTATCCTGACTAAAGTTGGTCCTCGCCTGTCAAAAGCTCTGGTGATGACACCTGCTCGGGCTCCACAATGACTTCCTTCCTGTCGTTGGGCTGGTCTTGGTCTTGTTGCACCGAAATGGATGCCTTTGCTTGATGCTCTCACCTGCGCTTGCTCCCTTTGCACCAAAGAGGAAAGGAGGACACCGCGCGGGCTGGCGCCCGACTGGCGCCCCTGGTCGTCATGGCTTGCGTCATGGGCACCTCGCGAGGTATCCCGCCTTGAACTCTCCGCCTCCTCACGAGCCAGCCTGATGAGGCCGTGTCTGAGGAAGCTCGTTGTCATCCACCCCGCGAGGCTTGGCCCCTCGCGAGGGTCTTGAGCTTGTGTTGATGAAGATGGGCCATGCTGGGCCCCCCTTTGAGCCATGCCGCAGGCCGCAGGCAGGCAAGTCTGGGGACCCCCGTTCCTAGAACGCCGACAGTAGCCCCGGGCCCAAGGCGCGCCCGGACTTGGCCCAGCGGAGAGGCGAAAGGGCAAGTGCGAAGCACCGCGGGCCCTAACAGCCTACGGCCTTGGGCGCCGCGTGGCGGTTGATTGGACGTGGGCATCTCCGCTTCCCCACGACGCCTCGGCAACTGCACGAATTGACAAGTCCCTACATGCAATGCGGGTCATGATTACCTGCGATCGTGGAGGTCGGCGGTTGGCCTCCTCTGGCTTTAAGTACGGCATGGCGCGTGCCCTTCCAGTCTATCTCTTCTTGCTTCTCCTTCTTCCCGGTCCTTGCTCCGTCTTGCTGCCATGGCTCCGATCTGCCGGTTCTCCATGGCAGAGAAGGGAAAGGCTCCCCCAGAGGATCCTGACCCGCTTCCACCGAAGAAATGGCTTGCCCTCTGCCATTGGGGTGAGGACGCCTGCCAAGAAGTGCCGAGGCCCTGGTGCGAGCGGCCACCACCAGGGTTCCCGCTTCCCTTGTACGCCCACATCGAGGGCTCTGAAGGAGTCGATGCCGAACACCACGGGCGGCGCCGCCGTCGGCGCCGGCGGGTCACGAAGGTGTGGAGTCCACGCCAAGGGCTCCTCCCGAGAGTTCGTGCTTCACGCCGCCATGCCTCCTCAATCTTGGATTTGCCTTCCTCCTTTCTTCACCTCCGTCATCCCGCAGGGGGAACTCCCAGGGCTTTGGCTGCAGCACGCCGGCTGCAACATCCTCGCGACCGGGGCAGAGGTCGCGGTCGTTGCCTCGGGCGAGGTCTTCATGACTCGAGGCTGGGGCGAGATCGCCCGGGTCTGCAGGACAAGGGGCGCCCTCGCGATCCACCTGGAGTACGACGGTGCTTCGGTGATGTTCTTCAAGGTCTTCGATGCGGAGGGTCGCCGGCTGGAGTGCTGCCCCAGGAGAGGTGGTCGGGACCCCGCTACGGCGAGGCCGAGGCCAGCTAACCGCTCCCTTGACAGCTCCTCAGGCGGTGGAGGCGCCGGAGGATCCAGCGACCCTGCCGAGCTCTTCGCGACTCCGGAGACGAGCGACGACAGCTACGAGCCCCTGAGTCTGTGCCGCTCCCGGAGCAGGGCGGGCTCGTCAGGCCGTCGCCGGTTCTGATCTGGATGGGGTTGGCGCCGGTGCCTGGCGGCCCACTGTTGATGATGGCGTCTGTCGCGATGGTTCCTGTAGTTAGGACTCCTTAGGATACGCGTCTTTTGTTCCTGCGAGGAGCCAAGAATATACCTCATGGGGGCTTGTAAGGTGTCTGTAGCTCCGTTTGTCAATATGATCCTCATCGTGAAGCAGTGCGAGATGCTTATTCCGTCTTAGCTCAGTTTCTTCCTTTCAGACCTCACGAGGGCTTGGTGCTCTGCGCTGACAGGTCCCGGTCCCAAGGCGGCTTCAGCCGTCGCTGGTATGCCAGGTCGCGATGCCGTGATCAAGGCCAGGAGGTGAGCGGCCCGGGGTCCAGTAAGAGCCCCTGAGTCGCGATGCTCAGGAGGTCCCTTTTAGCGCTCAAGCAGCCATTCGGTGAGAAAGGAATGTGACGCTGCTAACACGGGATTGCATTGGATGCGGTGACGATGTTGCGATAGCTAGTGTTTCCGGAGAGTGACTTATCTCGAGGGTCAGGAAACGCTTCCTGGTGCGGCGCTAGGTCCGTGCCTTGGCCGGCGAGGGGTTGCCTGGCGAGGTCTCCGCGTGCCTCTTTCCTCTCGCCTCTGCTCCCCTTTCTGCTCTACGTCCTCGGGTCCCGGCCCTTGAGCTGGTCTCAGCCGTCGCTGGTATGCCAGGTCGTGATGCCATGGACAAGGCCAGAGGGTGAGGGCTAGAGAGCCGGTAGGAGCCCTGAGTCGTGATGCTCAGGTACCCCCCCTTTGACGTGCAAGCGATTTGCGCAGACGAGAGTGAAGAAGACACCTTGAGGGCCTCGCCTAGCGCTTCTCCTTGGGGGGATCCTGCAAACCCACCACAAAAAGAGCAAAAGTCTGCTATGACAAGCGGCGGTCAGCCGTTAGTTACTTTGGAGAGGCGACGAGGCACGAAAGGCCTGGCGAGGTGTATTGGGGCACCCGTGGGCCAGCGCGGGACTCACGGGGCCCTACCCCAAGGCGGGTTGCGCCTGGCACTGGGCCTTATCTTGGAGTGTGTTCCTACAAATTTGTTTAGATGCCGAAGCTCTACATCCTCGGGTCCCGGCCCTCGAGCTGGTCTCAGCCATCGCTGGTATGCCAGGTCGCGATGCCGTGGACAAGACCAGAGGGTGAGGGCTGGAGAGCCGGTAGGAGCCCTGAGTCGCGATGCTCAGGTACCCCCCCTTTAACGTGCAAGCTTGGTTAGATGCCGAAACTCTACGTCCTCGGGTCCCGGCCCTCGAGCTGGTCTTAGCCGTCGCTGGTATGCCAGGTCACGATGCCGTGGACAAGACCAGAGGGTGAGGGCTGGAGAGCCGGTAGGAGCCCTGAGTTGCGATGCTCAGGTACCCCCCTTTAACGCGCAAGCTTCCGACATCCAGGAAGAAAAGGTGCCACGGACAGGCACCAAATAACAAGCATGATGGGTCGAAAGCATGGCCCTAAGATAAACGCAAGAGGGGTACACGCCGCTGGGTCTGACCCGAGCGACTTGGGGATAATGCAGCCCGAGGGGCGCCCCCAACAAAGTAAGCTAAAAACACGAGCAAAAGGGATACACGCCGCAGGGACGGACCCACGCGGCCTGGGAATGATGCAGCCCTGAGGGCGCTCCCAGCTGGAAATGAAACTTGAAAGATGTCACCTGATAGTGTTGACGACGAAGGGGTGTTGGTGTAGCAGACTCGGTGGGCTGCGGGAGCCGATCCTCACGAGCCCCCAGGCCCTGGGGCCTCGGGAGGCTCCGGAGGCGCTGGTGGCTCCTCGCGGACCATCTCCATCTCCGCCAGGGCTGCGGAACGCCTGACCTCTTGAGCCTCCAGGATGGCCCTCATGAGGCGCTGGTACGCAGCAGCCGCGTTCGGCAAGCCATAAGGCATGCGAACGTAGCTGTGGGGCGGACCTTCGCAGCACCCCACTTGCGAGGGCTAGAGGCGCTCCTGAGAAGCGGCTCGGTTGAGCCCTGGTACGTCGATGCAGACGCGCAGCCCACCATCCTCGCCTAGATGGGGGGCCACAGCGGGTAAGCGGCGGCAGCCTCTCATGACTCTTGACTCCTGTAGCTCCTGAATGGCCTTGCTGACGAACTCCTGAGGGTTTGGCCCTCCTTGCCTTGCTCCTTCTTGAGGTAAACGTGCTTCGAAACACGCCTCCAAGTGGTGCCCAAGCGCCTCCCTCGTGACCCTGGCGAGGTCGGCGGCCCTCCAGGGGAGAGCCCTCGAGTCCTGCCTGAGGAGGGCGCCGAGCATGCTTCCCTATGCGATGGAAGGAGGTTCCCCCCGAGCAGGTGCGGGCCCTGAGGGGCCTGCCTCCTGAGGGACCGGGCCGGACGATGTCTTCTTCTTCTTGGGGGCAGTCTCGGGAAGCCTCCTGCTTCCGCGATCCGGGTCTTCCAGTGATGCAGCCTGAAAGGCTCGTTCTAGGGAGCACACCGCGTCTTTCTCTTCGCAGGGCACCGTGATGACTCCGCCACTTCCTGGCATCTTGAGGACGTTGTAGTCGTGGTGGGTTACGGCCATGAACTTGGCCAGTGCTGGGTATCCGAGGATGGCGTTGTACGGCAGGCGAATGTGGGCGACGTCAAAGTCGATGAGCTCGGTGCGGTAGTTGTCGCGCCCCCCGAAGGTGACAGGGAGGCGGACCTGCCCAATCAGGACCGTGGAGCCGTCGGTGACTCCGGAGAAAGGCTTGGTTGGCTGAAGCTGATTGTAGGGCACTTGGAGATTGTTGAATGTTTCCACGGACAGGATGTTGAGCCCTGCCCCGCCATCGATGAGGGTCCTGGTAACTAGCACGTTGCTGATGATTGGGGAACAAAGCATTGGGAGAACTCCCACTGTGGCCGCGCACTTGAGCTGATCCGCTGAGCTGAACGTGATGGTGCACGCCGACCACCTGAGGGGGCGCGTGGCCTCGAGCTTGGGGAGGACTGCATTCACTTCGCGGGTGAACTGCTTGAAGATGCGTTGAGAGGCTGGGGCTTGAGCTCCACCCAGGATGCAGGCGATCACACGTGGCTCTTGGAAGCCCCCAACCCCCTCGTCCTAATGACGGTCCTCATTTCTCCTTGGCTGCGGCGGCAGTGGAGGGAGGCCTGCGTTGCCTTGCGGGCGATCCTCGCGAGGCTGCTCCCTCCAGTCTCCCTCGTGAGGCGGGTCCTGCCAGCGATCCTCGCCAGGTTGGTCACGCCACCCTTGGCGAGGGCCACGGTCTTCCCAGCGTCCTGCGTTCCTTCCTCCTCCTCGGTCGTAGCCCCGGTCGCTGCGGTCGGGACGTCGGTCAATCATTCCTTCATGCACGGCTCGGAGCTCTTGGCATTCATTGGTTTTGTGGGTGTGGAGGTCGTGGTACACGCAGTACCGCCTGCCCTTGGAAGATTCGGGCTGATCTCTGCCCCGCTTGGTGTCTGGTTCTACCGCGAGCACGGTAGCCCCCTTGCGCTTCACATCCTTGGCCTTGGGTTTCTTCTCTTCTGGGTCCGCGGCAGGCAGCTCGAGGAGGGAGAGACGCCCTTCCTCAGCCCTGGCGCACTTGGTCGCCAAGTTGAACAGCTCCAAGGAAGTGCACAAGTCTTCATGCATCGCCAGCTCCTCCTTCATCTTGACGTCGCGCATGCCGTCGAAGAAGGCTGAGATGATGGCCTCCTCGGTCACCTTGGGAATCTTGAGGCGTGCGCTGTTGAAGCGCTGGATGTACTTCTGCAGGGTTTCCCCCGGCTGCTGCATGATGCAACGCATGATGCTCATGGCGGGTGGCCGGTCGCGAGTACCCTGGAAGTTGGCGATGAAGCGGGTGCGCATCTCGTCCCAGGAGTAGATCGTGCCTGGAGCCAGGTTCAGGAGCCAGGTGCGGGCCCCGTCCTTGAGCGCCATGGGAAACCAGTTCGCCATGACCTTCTCGTCTCCGTTGGCAACTTCGATGCCCAGCTTGTAGAGTTGGAGGAACTCTATGGGGTCAGCCGTACCGTCGTAGTGAGGAGGTAGGTATGTCTTGAACTTGCAGGGCCACGCGACGCTGCGCAGCTCGGTGGTGAAGGCGCGGCAGCCTGCTGTGGCCACGGGAGGCCTTGGGTGACGAAGAGCTTGGTCCTGCGGGTCCCCATGCGCTGCAGATGGGAGCAGCGCGGGGTCTTGACGTGCTGGAGCAGGAGCGTGGTTGCGACGAGCCGGAGCAGGGAGCGCTCGGGCAGCTTCTTGCGGGCGAGGGACTTCTTGGCAGCTCTGCTCTTGCCGCGCTGGCGCCTGACGGAGCGGATTCCGCCCAGGGGCCACGCGCCTTGGGGCCAGGGCGCCTTCTTGAGGGGGAGGCAGCTGAGGCGCCCCCGGAGCTTTGTCGCCCGCGCAGGGTGGGGTGCGGTGCAGCGGGACGGACGGCGCATGGGAGCCCCCTGCGGCACGGACGAGCTCGGCGACGCGGTCGATCCATTCTTCGTAGACGTCGTCGACGGGACGGTAGCGCAGGAGCTCGTTTGCCGCGATGAGCGCAGCCCGAGCCTCCATGGGTGCGCGGAACGCGCGAGATGAAGAACCAGCTGGGGTGAGCGAGGGTGTAGCAGTGCGGCCGTCTTGCCTCACGGAGGGATGCTGGGACGATGCTTGTTGCTCGTTCCCTGCGGGCCGGTGGCGGCGTTGACAGCAGGTGACGGGGAACGACGAGGGCGCCCGCCGACGGGAGCCGTCTGGGCGATGCAGGAAGCGAGGGCGGCTCGGCGCGAGCCCGACGAGCGTCAGACATGGATGCAATGGTCGGAGAAGAACAGAGCGACGGAAGGCGAATTCCGGCGCACCCCTACCTGGCGCGCCAAATGTCGGATTTCGGGTTCCGGCAGACCCTTGAGGTTCGAACACTGGGGTGCGCACGGAGATTTCGCCCTCTATCTACCTGCTCCTCGCCGACTCGCTAGGATCTAAACTACAAAAGGAACAACACAAGAGACACAGGGTTTATACTGGTTCAGGCCACCATTGTGGTGTAATACCCTACTCCAGTGTGTGTGGTGGATTGCCTCTTGGGCTGATGATGAACAATACAAGGAAGAACAGCCTCGCGAGGGTCTGTTCTTGGCTGGGACGATGAACTGCTAGGAGGAGTTCAGCCACCCTTCTCACTCTCTCTCTCTTGATTCAGGTACCGATCCAGATGCCTGTGTCTTGATTCTAGCTCCTGGATTCTAGATGCCTCTACCCTGGGGGCGGCTAGTCCTATTTATAGGCAAAGGCCCTGGGCCTCTTCCCAAATATTGAGCGGGAAGGGCGCCAACAATTGGCCATTTTGAAGGGGAACATCGGGTACATTTATCCTGACTAAAGTTGGTCCTCGCCTGTCAAAAGCTCTGGTGATGACGCCTGCTCGGGCTCCACAATGACTTCCTTCCTGCCGTTGGGCTGGTCTTGGTCTTGTTGCACCGAAAGGGATGTCTTTGCTTGATGCTCTCGCCTGCGCTTGCTCCCTTTGCACCAAAGAGGAAAGGAGGACACTGCGCGGGCTGGCGCTCGACTGGCGCCCCTAGTCGTCATGGCTTGCGTCATGGGCACCTCGCGAGGTACCCCGCCTTGAACTCTCCGCCTCCTCGCGAGCCAGCCTGATGAGGCCGTGCGTGAGGAAGCTCCTTGTCGTCCGCCCTGCGAGGCTTGGCCCCTCGCGAGGGTCTTGAGCTTGTGTTGATGAAGATGGGCCGTGCTGGGCCCCCCTTTGAGCCACGCCGCAGGCCGCAGGCAGGCAAGTCTGGCGACCCCCATTCCCAGAACACCGACATGTACTGTATGCTCATTACCATTAACATGAAAAGTGACATTGCCTTTGTTGCAATCAATAACAGCCCCTGCAGTATTCAAAAAGGGTCTACCAAGGATAATCGACATACTATCGTCCTCAGGAATATCAAGAATAACAAAGTCCGTTAAGATAGTGACGTTTGCAACCACAACAAGCACATCCTCACAAATACTGACAGGTATAGCAGTTGATTTATCAGCCATTTGCAAAGATATTTCAATAGGTGTCAACTTATTCAATTCAAGTCTATGATATAAAGAGAGAGGCATAACACTAACACCGGCTCCAAGATCACATAAAGCAGTTTTAACATAGTTTCTTTTAATGGAGCATGGTATAGTTGGTACTCCTGGATCTCCAAGTTTCTTTGGTATTCCACCCTTAAAAGTATAATTAGCAAGCATGGTGGAAATTTCAGCTTCCGGTATCTTTCTTTTATTTGTAATAATATCTTTCATATATTTAGCATAAGGATTTACTTTAAACATATCAGTTAAACGCATACGTAAGAAGATAGGTCTAATCATTTCAGCAAAGCGCTCAAAATCCTCATTATCCTTTTTCTTGGATATTGGATGGCTTAGGAGGAAAAGGCATGGGTTTCTGAACCCATGGTTTTCTTTCTTTACCGTGCTTCCTAGCAACAAAGCCTCTCTTATCATAACGTTGATTCTTTGATTGTGGGTTATCAAGATCAACATCAGGTTCAATCTCTACATCATTATTATTGCTAGGTTGAGCATCAACATGAACATTATCATTAACATTATCACTAGGTTCATGTTCATCACCAGATTGTGTTTCAGCATTAGAGATAGAAATATCATTGGGATTCTTAGGTATGTCTACAAAGGGTTCACTAGAAGCATGCAAAGTCCTATCATTTTTCTTTTTCTTCTTTTTAGAAGGACTAGGTGCATCTAAATTATTTCTCTGAGAATCTTGCTCAATTCTCTTAGGGTGGCCTTCAGGATACAAAGGTTCCTGAGTCATTTTACCAGTTCTAGTAGCCACTCTAATAGCAAAATCATGTTTATTATTTAATTCATCGAGCAAATCACTTTGAGCTTTAAGTACTTGCTCTACTTCAGTGGTAACCATAGAAGCATATTTACTAATGAGTTTAAGTTCACCTTTAACTCTAGCCATATAATCACTCAAGCGTCCAATCATGTAAGCATTACTCTTTAATTCTCTACCAATATAAGCATTGAAGTTTTTTTGTCTAGCCATAAAGTCATCAAATTCATCTAAACATTGGCTAGGAAACTTAGTAGATATGATTTCAACTTTATCATGTCTATAGAGAATTTACCTTTACTACCTGTGTCGGGTTATCAAGACAAAGTGTTTCTTCAATAGGTGGTATATTAAGACCATGTATTTCTTCAGCAGGAGGTAAATTCTTAACATCTTCAGCTTTAATACCTTTTTCTTTCATAGATTTCTTTGCCTCTTGCAAATTTTCAGGACTGAGAAATAGAACACCCCTCTTCTTCGGAGTTGGTTTAGGAGTTGGCTCAGGAATTGGCTCAGGAAGAGTCCAATTTTTTCATTAATCAACATATTATTCAATAACAATTCAGCTTGATCAACTGTTCTTTCCCTGAAAACACAACCAGCACAACTATCCAAGTGGTCCTTGGAAGCACCGGTTAGTCCATTATAAAAGATATCAAGTATTTCATTTTTCTTAAGAGGATGATCAGGCAAAGCATTAAGTAATCGGAGAAGCCTCCCCCAAGCTTGTGGGAGACTCTCTTCTTCAATTTGCACAAAATTATATATTTCCCTCAAGGCAACTTGTTTCTTATGAGTAGGGAAATATTTAGCAGAGAAGTAATAAATCATATCCTGGGGACTACGCACACAACTAGGATCAAGAGAATTAAACCAAGTTTTAGCATCATCCTTTAATGAGAATGGGAATATCTTAAGGATATAGTAGTAGCGAGATTTCTCATCATTAGTGAACAATGTGGCTATATCATTTAACTTAGTAAGATGTGCCACAACAGTTTCAGATTCATAGCCATAAAAAGGATCAGATTCAACCAAAGTAATTATCTCAGGGTCGACAGAGAATTCATAATCCTTATCAGTAACAAAGATAGGTGAAGTAGCAAAATCAGGGTCATATTTCATTCTAGCATTTAGAGATTTCTGTTTCAGTTTAACTAATAACTTCTTAAGATCAGATCTATCATTGCAAGCAAGAATATCTCTAGTAGTTTCTTCATCCATAACATAACCCTCAGGAACAACAGGCAATTCATACTTAGGGGGAGAACCTTCATCATCGCTATCTTCAATAATATCAGTTTCAAGAATTTCATTCTCTCTAGCCCAAGGAAGTTGTGCATCAAGAAATTCACCTAATGGCAAAGTAGTATCAAGCACAGAAGTAGTTTCATCATAAGTATCATGCATAGTAGAAGTGGCATCATCAATAACATTCGACATATCAGAATTAATAGTAGAAGCAGGATTAGGTGTCGCAAGCTTACTCATAACAGAAGGAGAATCTAGTGTAGAGCTAGATGGCAGTTCCTTACCTCCCCTCGTAGTTGAGGGATAAATCTTAGTTCTTTCATCTTTCAAGTTCCTCATAGTGATCAGCAGATATAAATCCCAAGTGACTCAAAGAATAGAGCTATGCTCCCCGGCAACAGCGCCAGAAAATAGTCTTGATAACCCACAAGTATAGGGGACCGCAACAATTTTCGTCGGTAGAGTATTCAACCCAAATTTATTGATTCGGCACAAGGGGAGCCAAAGAATATTCTCAAGTATTAGCAGTTGAGTTGTCAATTTAACCACACCTGGATAACTTAGTATCTGCAGCAAAGTATTTAGTAGCAAAGTAGTATGGAAGTAACAGTAACAGTGGCAAAAGTAATGGTAGCAGGTTTGTAGTAATTGTAACAGTAGCAACGGTAAAGTACATAAGCAAAGCACAATATGCGAAAAGCTCGTAGGCATTGGATCAGTGATGGATAATTATGTCGGATGCGGTTCATCATGTAACAGTTATAACATAGGGTGACACAGAACTAGCTCCAGTTCATCAATGTAATGTAGGCATGTATTCCGAATATTAGTCATACGTGCTTATGGAAAAGAACTTGCATGACATCTTTTCTCCTACCCTCCCATGGCAGCGGGGTCCTAATGGAAACTAAGGGATATTAACGCCTCCTTTTAATAGAGAATCGGACCAAAGCATTAGCACTTAGTGAATACATGAACTCCTCAAACTACGGTCATCACCAAGAAGTATCCCGATTATTGTCACTTCGGGGTTATCGGATCATAACACATAATAGGTGACTATAGACTTGCAAGATAGGATCAAGATCTCACATATATTCATTAAAACATAATAGGTTCAGATCGGAAATCATGGCACTCGGGCCCTAGTGACAGGCATTAAGCATAGCAAAGTCATAGCAACATCAATCTCAGAACATAGTGGATACTAGGGATCAAACCCTAACAAAACTAACTTGATTACATGGTAAATCTCATCCAACCCATCACCGTCCAACAAGCCTACGATAAAATTACTCACGCACGGCGGTGAGCATCATGAAATTGGTGATGGAGGATGGTTGATGATGACGACGGTGACGAATCCCCCTCTCCGGAGCCCCGAACGGACTCCAGATCAGCCGTCTCAAGAGAGATTAGGGCTTGGCGGCGTCTCCATGTTGTAAAACGCGATGAAACTTTCTCTTTGATTTTTTTTCTCCGTGAAAGTGAATATATGGAGTTAGAGTTGAGGTCGGTGGATGTCCAGGGGGCCCACGAGGCAGGGGGCGCGCCCAGGGGGAGGGGGCACGCCCCCACCCTCATGGACAGGGTGTGGGACCCCTGATGCTATTTCTTTCACCAGTATTTTTTATTAATTCTGAAAAGTTGCTCTGTGGATTTTTAGGTCATTCAGAGAACTTTTATTTCTGCACAAAAATAACACCGTGGCAGTTCTGCTGAAAACAACGTCAGTCCGGGTTAGTTCCATTTAAATCATGCAAGTTAGAGTCCAAAACAAGGGCAAAAGTGTTTGGAAAAGTAGATACGACCGAGACGTATCACCCATTATCTCCACAAGCTCTTTCATCTCCCCATTGCTGTCAAGGCCGTTCAACAGCTGTTGCTTGGCCATGATCAGAGGAACTACATCTTTAACCTTCTTCTCTGCATCTTCCTGTTTTGTCGTTCCTTTAGTTACTTGTCCAACACCCCAACCTATTGGTATTGGGATTCCTCGGCCAATCAAATAATTAGTGTAGTTGCACTCCCCCCACATAAACAACTTCCCAGAAACACAAATCACACGAATCTTCCCTTTTCTGCACGAATCAAATTGGAAGAACATCAACCAAACTATTAAAAAAACAGCAGAACAACACTTAAAAACATATTATTACCCCATGATTCAGGCATTTGTAGAAGACTCGGCCAGGGTTGCGGATTATGGTTGAGACACGATGGATGACTCTGCGTGATTTGCAGGAATGGCACCACACCAACGGCAACGGTTGCGATGAGCAACCGGTTGCAGTGCGTGTGCTTGATGAGGACATGACTACCTTAGATATGACAAAAAATATTGCATACATGAATATTTGTGAGGTGATTTCTAATGCAAACTATGCAATAATTTATTTTTGTCAGCCAGGACAAAAATACTTCACAAACTTTTGTGCCATGTCTATTTGCAGGTGTATGGGACATATGTACAATCCTCATATGAAGATAAGGGAGAAAGAGATGTTTACTTGCTGTTCAAAAAGTTCTCTCACGTCACTTTTGGCCCAAGAGAAGATAAAGTCCAAGTCTCTCACGTTCTGGATTCAGATTTGGGCTGCACATACATACCTGACTCAAAACACCAAGAACTCTTTCATACGGACTTCAAATTTGGTGATTCTTTTTTGTTGGAAAGTAGATTTCGTGCTCTTTCCAACCCACTTGGAATCACCTTAAAATCCGTCGGGAGCGTTGAGTTATCGACGAAACAATCTGACGCTGCAGCAGAATCTAAGTCAAACTACAAGTCCAAAGGTGTTGCATCACCTCCACTTGGGCCCATGAGCCTTGTACGACCTAGGGTTAGTTTTAGGCTTCCTTGGGACGTCCTACCACCTCCTTGGCCACCACCCCTTGCTCCTATATAAGTAGATCCATCTAGTAGCTTTTTCCTTGGGATTTGTTTAGTTAAAAGTTAGCCAATGCAACTTCGTGTACTTCGTTTTTGTCCAACGACCAGACCAAGGCCACATTCGGATCCCTACCATTATCAATACTTCATCCATATTCACAATATTCAGATTGCTTTATCATATTCTTGCTTGTTCTACGATTGCTTGCAGGAATAGACCTTCGTGGTCAGGCTGATCGTGCTTCCGGCATCGTCAGTAACCTTAGGAGATTGGTTTAGCGATTGCTAAGGCGCAACGTCATGCACGTTTGTAGTTGGATCGTCAAAGTCGACTCCACCAAATCAATAGTTATCATCTCATCGAAAGATCGAGACACCCTGCCTCTATCAATGCTGGCAGGGGGTGTTGTGAGACCCACAGGCGATGGTACGGGTGGCGACTTAGCGCATATTTGGTTGTTGCCCGCTGAAGAGTAGGTGGACGAGTAGCCAGCGGACATGGTTGCTATGGCCAGATCTTATGATGCTAGGCAGAGTAAGTAGAGAAGAGGAGAAGCGAACGTTGGATATGTGAGTTTCATTATTTGTAGAGTAGCATAGCACCATAAATAGTCATCGTCTAGGTTTGGATTCGAACCAGCTACAGGAGCACGTCTCTCTTTTTTCTAAAGATGAGCAACTTCTCTTTACTGGTACACTAGCTTGTTCTGTATGCCTTCTCAAGTCTTTTATTTTCTTTCTTTTTTTTCGAGGAAGGAAGGAGGACAAAATTGAGAGTTCCCGGGACTCGAACCCAAGACCTCTCGGTTGAAAACCAAGGGTGCTAGTCACTTATGTGGCGAACGTTCCCTGGGAGGAGGATGGTAGAAAAACACATTTTCCTCGTAGTTTTAGTAGCGACGCAAGATCGAACGGTCGCAGTTTCGGGAATGTTATCAGGCAAACGAGCCCAGTTTTTCTTTTCTTCCTATATATAAAAAAGTATGCTACTTTGTGTCGGCTTAGTCAACAAACGGTTGTGCCAACCTTGAACGTTGGATTGACATTCTACGTCTGTTGTGTTTCTTCAGTCTCTTCTTCCTCCAGCCGCCAAAGCCAAACCAGCGCCGACGGGACCGCCTGCTCCCGCCTCCCTCGGCTGGCTATGCTACCGCGCATGCATCATGGCCACATCGCACCCTAAAACTCTGCGCATCTTCCCCGGCTTCTATTCGTTCCCGTACAATGCCTCACTATCGTCCTCCACCTTGGTTCGCTCATCGCAGCGCCGCCCTCCGGTGTTGTCAACATGGTCAACAACCGAGAGGAATAAGAAGATGACTGTACATGGTGAGGATGACAGTAGGGACCCAGCAGCGCACGCAATATTTTTTTCAGGACGGAGAACTGTATCAACTAGGTTGTGCGGGAGTTGTGGCCCGTCTAGCCCATGCTTTTATTTCATATGTTTACCACATGACCAGCCCAGTTTTTTTCCTTTCTGAAAATGGCTAGCCCAGCTATTTTTTTTTGCATAATAACCGACGTAGGCCTACTTGCTTTTTTACGCCCTGCTGGGCTGGAAATCTTTCAAGACGAGGAAGGATGCATTCAGGCTTGCCTAGAAAATGGTCTATAAGTAATAATAAATTGGCTATAAGTAATAATAAATGGGCTATAAAATGAAAAAATACAACAAACATGCAATTAGTTTCAAAACATTTTTTTTCTTTCGGATCTTGATTTTTAAAATTTCATTGTTTTTGTGCGGGTTAAATTTCATTGGATTTAGATTAAGGTATGTTTAGTTTTTAAATTATTTTAAATCTGGCTAGAATTTTTGAGCTGTATGCTGTTTGGGACAGATTTGGAGGCTGACTTGTGGGTCTACTAGGTTGACGTGTATGAAAGGCTTTGAACTTAGTCCACAAACGATTCTAGTAGCAGTGATCATGGGATGTTAATCCAACGGCCGTGCTGCTTCTTCAATATCTGATCTTTTTGCTCCAGTCGCCCAAACCAGCACCGGTGGGACTGCCTGCTCCCGCCTCCAGTGGTCGGTTGTGCTGCCACACAAGTCGCATCGCCCCACCCTACTCCATCGTTGGCCAGACCATTCCTCTACTGACCCACACCTCTTGTTATTTTCCGGCGATGGCAGCCGAACCAGTAAATCCTCGTACTCCCCACCGCGCGTGATAGAGGCAAAGGTGTCCCGTCTTTCGATGAGATGATGGATATCGCTTTGGTGGAAGTCAACTTTGACGATCCGACTACGAACGTGCGAGGACGTCGCGCCTTAGCAATCGCTAAACCAACTCCGAGAGGTTATTGACCACGCCGGAGCACGATCAACCTGACCACGAGGGTCTGTTTCCTGCGAGCAAACGAAGAACAAGCAAGAAACTAAGATTGCAATCTGGATATTGCGAATATAAGATGAAAGCTTTATTGATCAAGGTGGGGTTCTGTGACGCCTTTGTCTGGTCGTTGAACACAAACGAAGTACGCGAAGTTGCAGCTATGGCGAACTTTTAATCTAAACAAAACCCAAAGTCTAAACGGTGCCCTAAGGGCTGTATATATGGAGGAAGAGAGGGGGAATTTCGTGGCCCTTGGTGGAGGGGTCCGAAATCAACCCTATCTCTTGTTTCCCCACACATACGGACTCTAAAAATAGCCTATACTTATGTATTTCGAAATTACATGGGCCTGGCCCAATAAAAAGGTGACGCAGCACCTATAATAGCCTCTGGACGAAATTTATGAAGTGACATCTTGTATATTTCGTCCAAGGCTTCATGCACTCGTTATGGAGGCTTCAAAGACCTGAAATCATCACTTGTAACTCTGTTCTTGTTCCCCTTGCGCATGCCATCATCTCCATGCTTGTTCTTGCTCCAATGTTCATCCTTCTCCAAGCTAGGCCCTTCATTTGTAAGCAAAACAAATGTATCCAATTTAGGCAGCATCATATTCTCATGAACATTAGAATCATTACCAAGAAACGAAAGTACCTGGTAATTTAGTTGGCGTGCGCGAGCTCTAGTAATTGGTCCAGTATGTATAGCAGCAGGGGCTGTGGGTGTAACAATGGTATTGATGTCCTCATCATCCTCCCCTTCTTGAAATGAAGTCGTCCTCGACGGAAGCTCATCTTCCTCACCCAAATAAGGCTTCAAATCTGCAATGTTAAAAGTGGGACTAACCCCAAAATCTGCAGGCAGCTCAAGTTTATATGCATTATCATTTATTTTCTCTAACACCTTAAAGGGACCATCAGCCCGTGGCATGAGCTTTGATTTGCGCAAATCAGGAAATCTATCCTTACGCAAATGTAACCAAACAAGATCTCCAGGTGCAAACACAACATGTTTTCTACCCTTATCTCCAGCAAGTTTATATTTGGCATTCATACGCTCAATGTTTTCCTTAGTTAACTCATGCATTTTTAAAATCAATTCAGCACGTTGTTTAGCATCAAAATTAACCTTCTCCGAAGATGGAAGAGGCAACAAATCAATAGGTGCACGAGGTAGGAAACCATACACAACTTCAAAAGGGCACATCTTAGTAGTAGAATGCAATGAACGATTATAAGCAAATTCAATATGAGGCAAGCATTCCTCCCACATTTTCTTATTACTCTTCAAAACAGCCCTAAGCATAGTAGACAATGTTCTATTGACTACTTCAGTTTGGCCATCAGTTTGGGGGTGACAAGTAGTACTAAAAAGCAGTTTAGTCCCCAACTTAGCCCATAAACATCTCCAAAAGTGGCTAAGAAATTTAGTATCACGATCTGAAACAATAGTATTTGGCACACCATGCAAGCGAATAATTTCACGAAAGAACAAATCAGCAACATTAACAGCATCATCGCTTTTATGACATGGTATAAAGTGTGCCATTTTCGAGAATCTATCCACGACAACAAATATGCTATCCCTCCCCTTCTTTGTTCGAGGTAAACCTAAAACAAAGTCCATAGATATATCCTCCCAAGGAACACTAGGTACAGGCAAAGGCATATATAAACCATGAGGATTGAGTCGTGACTTAGCTTTTTGACATGTAGTGCAGCGAGCAATAAAACGCTCAACATCCCGTCTCATCTTTGGCCAAAAGAAATGTGTAGCAAGTACGTCCTCCGTCTTCTTCACGCCAAAGTGTCCCATTAATCCTCCTCCATGCGCCTCCTGCAACAACAAAAGACGAACGGAGCTAGCTGGAATGCATAGCTTGTTAGCACGAAACACAAATCCATCGTTAACGACAAACTTGTTCCACATTCTTCCTTCTTTACAATTCTGCATTACATCTTTAAAATCAGCATCATGCACATATTGATCTTTGATGGTCTCCAAACCAAATATTTTGAAGTCAAGTTGTGAAAGCATAGTATAGCGACGAGACAATGCATCAGCAATAACATTTTCTTTTCCCTTCTTGTGTTTAATGACATAAGGGAAAGTCTCAATGAATTCAACCCATTTAGCATGTCTACGATTCAGTTTAGCTTGACTTTTAATATGTTTCAAAGATTCATGATCAGAATGTATAACAAATTCTTTGGGCCATAAATAATGTTGCCATGTTTCTAAAGTCCGAACAAGAGCATATAATTCTTTATCATAAGTAGAATAATTCAGACTAGGCCCACTCAATTTTTCAGAAAAGTATGCAACAGGTTTGCCATCTTGTAATAACACACCTCCTAATCCAATTCCACTAGCATCACATTCAAGCTCAAAAGTCTTATTAAAATCAGGAAGTTGGAGTAAAGGAGCATGTGTCAACTTATCTTTCAATACCGAGAAGGCTTCTTCCTGTGCGGTACCCCAAAGAAAAGGCACATCTTTCTTTGTAAGCTCATTGAGAGGTGCAGCAATGGTGCTGAAATCTCTCACAAAACGCCTATAGAATCCAGCGAGGCCAAGAAAACTCCTCACTTGTGTGACCGTTTTGGGCTGCGGCCAACTCTCAATAGCTTCAATCTTGGCTTTATCAACTTCAATTCCCTGTGGAGTAACAACATAGCCAAGAAAAGATACTCGGTCGGTGCAAAAGGTGCACTTCCCAAGGTTACCAAACAAACGTGCATCACGTAGAGCAATAAAAACAGCACGTAAATGTTCCAAATGTTCTTCCAAAGATCTGCTATAAATCAGTATATCATCAAAATAGACTACCACAAATCGTCCAATGAAAGCACGTAAAACTTCGTTCATTAGTCTCATGAAAGTACTAGGCGCATTAGTTAACCCAAAAGGCATGACTAACCACTCATATAATCCAAACTTAGTTTTAAATGCTGTTTTCCATTCATCCCCCAATTTCATACGAATTTGATGGTATCCACTACGCAAATCAACTTTGGAGAATATTGTAGAGCCACTCAATTCATCAAGCATATCATCTAGCCTAGGAATAGGATGACGATAACGAATAGTAATATTATTAATGCCTCTACAATCAACACACATACGCGATGTACCATCCTTTTTCGGCACTAGAATAATAGGAACAGCACAAGGACTAAGGGATTCGCGTATATAACCTTTGTCGAGAAGCTCTTGTACTTGACGCATAATCTCCTTCGTCTCCTCTGGATTGGTACGGTATGGCGCACGGTTTGGCAGTGAAGCACCGGGAATTAAGTCGATCTGATGCTCAATCCCTCGAATAGGTGGTAATCCCGGTGGCACGTCTTGTGGAAAGACGTCAGCGAACTCCTGCAAAATGTTAGTGATAGCAGGAGGCAAAGAGGAAGGCACGTCCTCGAATGAAAATAATGCCTCTTTGCACACAAAAGCATAGCAAACAGATTTGCTGAAATCTAGCTCATCAATATCAGATTTGGTGGCAAATAAACATGCACTTTTCAATTTAATTTCAGAAGCAACACTAGATGGTTTATTATTAGGCTTCATTTGTTGCTCAAATTCTTTTGCCACAATCTGATTTTCACTCTTATTCTTCTCTTGTTTTGCTTTATTAGCTCTATGAATATCATCTTTCAAAATAGAATCAGGAGTCATAGGAAGCAAAGTAATATTTTTATCCTTATGAACAAGAGTATACTGATTGTTTCTACCATGGTGTACAGAATTTTTATCAAATTGCCATGGTCTACCAAGTAATAAGGAACATGCTTGCATAGGTACCACATCACAATCAACATAATCAGCATATGTAGATATACTAAAATGCACACGAACAGTACGTGTTACCTTAACCTTGCCGCTGTTGTTGAACCATTGGATGTAGTAAGGATGTGGATGTGGTCTTGTGGTGAGAGAAAGCTTCTCCACCATCTCCATGCTAGCCAAGTTGTTGCAGCTCCCTCCATCTATGATGACGCGCACAGAACGTTCTTTCACAACTCCCTTGGTATGGAACAAATTGTGCCTCTGATTTTGCTCAGCTTGTGTGACCTGCACACTCAAAACACGTTGAGCAACTAAACATTCATACCTGTCAGCGTCTTCAGGAGCCATGTATTGCGTCTCATGATCAGAATCATCTCCACCATGTTCTTCACGTGTAATAAGAGCCAAAGTCTCCTCATCATAGTCACTAGCGGACTCATATCCACCATCCGCGGTAGCAATCATCACACGCGGAGATTTGCATTCTCTCGCATAATGACCTCCTCCCTTACAACGACGACAAATAATATCACTTGTGTGCCCTGTTGATGCCATGGAAGAAGAAGAACTCTGTGCAGGCCCAGCAGGTGCGCTCTTGGCAGATAATGGTGGTTGTGCCTGTTTTCTTGTATCACGACTGGAGGAGGCACGTGATTGAGGTGCTGGTGCAGTTGAAGTAGAAGATGCACGCGGTGTCCATGATGAAGGTCGGCCTGCAGAAAAGTTAGTTCGCGCCAATGCTTGTCGATCCTGCACTTCACGTTCAGCTTTACAAGCAAGATGGAATAAACGAGTGATATTAGTATACTCCTTATAGTCTAGAATGGTCTGAATCTCTCTATTTAATCCACCCAGAAAACGTGCAAGCATAGCTTCATTCTCCTCAACAATACCACATCTAATCATGCCAGTTTGTAATTCCTGATAATATTCTTCTACAGAATTTTTTCCTTGTCTTAAGCGCTGTAATTTTTGAAGCAATTCACGTTGATAATATGGTGGAACCCAACGAGTACGCATAGCAGTTTTCAAAGCAGCCCAAGTAGTTGGAATAGGATATAATCTACAATGTTCAGACCACCATACACATGCAAAACTAGTGAAAGCACAAACAGCAGCAGCAACTCGTCTCTCCTCGGGATATTGTAAACATGTAAATCGTTGTTCAGTTTCTAACTCCCAAGTAAGATATATATCAGGAACATATCTACCCTCAAATGGTGGAATATTCAATTTCAGTTTAGGAATATGGACATCATCTCGTACCTGAGGTGGTGGTGCAGGCCTACCATTACGAATATATACCTGAGGTCGACCTGCTGGTGGTGGTGCAGGTGGCTGCACGTAGTGCTGATTTTGATCAACCTCATCCTCATAATCTCCCACATAATCATCCTCCTCCGCATCAGCAGCAGGAGCCACAGAAGTATCAACAGCAGCACCAGCAGTTTGGCCCGACTGAAGAGGGACACGGCTCGCTCGGCGGAGGGCTGTTTCCCGACGTGGAGGTAGTCGGTGTTGTTGCTGTTGTTGCAGAGGTGCGGCAGGAGCAGCCGGTGGTGGTGGTGGAAAACGCAAAAGCAATTCAGCAAACTTGTTATCGAGCTTTGTTTCAAACGTCTTCTCCATGCCATCTATCTTCTCCATGGCCTCTTCAAATCTGTTTATCACATCTTGCACCTGTACACTCATCATTTGCTGAAACGTATCATGAAGCTCCTTGTTCGTCAAGTTCTCCCAGTCAGTCTCGTCGGCTTGTGATCCTGGCATGGTTAGCAGCAATAGAAACACACAAGAATATGATCCTACAGACTACTAACAAGAGGTGGTGGTGGGTGTCACAAATCCATCAAGCAAATCTCAAATTCTTACCAGTTCTTACCCAGCAGCAGGCGGTGATCGGCAACCGTTGTAGTCAAAAACTCTCAAAGCTTGGATAGAGCAATTACTAGGGAGAGTCAAACGCACGACGTAGATGTATGTGGAGCTGGGAAGGCTTATAATATGGTAGCAAAAAGGGTCAGCAATAATCAATTCAGAGATGCAAAGTTGAATAAACGCTCAACGACGGTACTGTGCTGGTCCTATGCTAGACTGTGCTAGAGACGCGAGCCTAGAACACCAACAAAATCACGGCGCGGCACGTAAACAAGGGAAAAGCACACTCTGGATTTTTTTTGCTCTTTTTTTTGCGCTGTTTTTTTGCGCTGCTTTTTTTTGCGAAAAATCACTATAATGGCGAGTGTCTCAAAACTCTTCCCAGGTCAAACTGACAGGATGGGCACGGAATTTTTGTTGACAAATTTTTATTTTTTTTTCGACTGCCCGGACCCAAAAACTGGAAAGGGGTCAAAAAAAACTTTCTATAACGGCTACTGTCTCAATACGCTTAGAAACACCTAAAAATAGGATAGCCAGAAATTTTTTTGACAAGTGCGTTTTCGAAAAATTTTGGGCCTAAACAGGGGGTGGTTTCCGGACTCTTTTTTTTCTGAAACCTACTCCGGGAAGGAAACACGAATCGGAATCTAGATGGATCTCGAAAACAAACCTAATAGGACAAGAATTCGGATTGGTGGTGGATATATGGTGGTGGTATATGGCAGTGGTGGTGGTAGCGGTGGTAGTATATGGATATCGATCGGTGGTGGTATATGGCACGGATTGGTGGTGGTATATGGATATGGATTCGGAGCGGTGGTGGTAGGTGGCAGGGGCGATGATGATGGTGCGGTGGCGGCGTGACAACTTATGACCAGAACTCGAAACTCTAAAAGACTAGACGTTAAGACCAGCAACTAGACACGATGATGCAACCGCAAATTCAACAAAGCAAAACCCTAAAAAGATTATGCAAAGGCTCAGATTGGTTCGGATATGATGAACTAACCCTAAATTTTTTTTGTGGCTTTTTCGTGGACTGTAGGTATGAAGAACAGACTCGATCTAAACTACGAAAAACTGTAAAATCTCACCGAGCAACCTGGAAATCTGATACCACTTGATAGAGGCAAAGGTGTCCCGTCTTTCGATGAGATGATGGATATCGCTTTGGTGGAAGTCGACTTTGACGATCCGACTACGAACGTGCGAGGACGTCGCGCCTTAGCAATCGCTAAACCAACTCCGAGAGGTTATTGACCACGCCGGAGCACGATCAACCTGACCACGAGGGTATGTTTCCTGCGAGCAAACGAAGAACAAGCAAGAAACTAAGATTGCAATCTGGATATTGCGAATATAAGATGAAAGCTTTATTGATCAAGGTGGGGTTCTGTGACGCCTTTGTCTGGTCGTTGAACACAAACGAAGTACGCGAAGTTGCAGCTATGGCGAACTTTTAATCTAAACAAAACCCAAAGTCTAAACGGTGCCCTAAGGGCTGTATATATGGAGGAAGAGAGAGGGAATTTCGTGGCCCTTGGTGGAGGGGTCCGAAATCAACCCTATCTCTTGTTTCCCCACACATACGGACTCTAAAAATAGCCTATACTTATGTATTTCGAAATTACATGGGCCAGGCCCAATAAAAAGGTGACGCAGCACCTATAATAGCCTCTAGACGAAATTTATGAAGTGACATCTTGTATATTTCGTCCAAGGCTTCATGCACTCGTTATGGAGGCTTCAAAGACCTGAAATCATCACTTGTAACTCTGTTCTTGTTCCCCTTGCGCATGCCATCATCTCCATGCTTGTTCTTGCTCCAATGTTCATCCTTCTCCAAGCTAGGCCCTTCATTTGTAAGCAAAACAAATGTATCCAATTTAGGCAGCATCATATTCTCATGAACATTAGAATCATTACCAAGAAACGAAAGTACCTGGTAATTTAGTTGGCGTGCGCGAGCTCTAGTAATTGGTCCAGTATGTATAGCAGCAGGGGCTATGGGTGTAACAATGGTATTGATGTCCTCATCAGCGCAGGCAACCACTGCGGAGTCTTCCCCCGCCTCCGTGTCGTTCCCTTCCTAGGCCTCGCAGTCTTCCACTGCCCTGGTGCTCTCGGCTCGGTGTGGTCAACGTGGTCAACGAACGACATCCATCGGAAGTGTACTGTACGTGGAGAGGCTGACATCTGGGTCTACGGCCGCACACAAGGAAATGCCTCCTTATTACGCACAAAATAATGATTCCTCCACCTGACAACTGGGACCCACAGGAAGGGCCTCTGTATTTCATGAAAAAAACATTCCCCCCGCTGACAGCTTGGATCCACCAGCTATATCTTCGCACGCAAGGAAGTGCCTCCTTATTACGCACAAAAAAATGAATACTCCCCCTACTAGCTAGGACCCACCATAGTGGGAGGCTGACTTGTGGGCCTACTAAGTTGACGCGGACGGAGGGCTTTGTCAGCTTAGTCAATCTGAATGATTCTAGCTCCAGTGACCGTACGATGTCCATCCAACGGCCGTAGTGCTTCTTCAACCTCTGGTCTTCTTGCTCCAGCCGCCCAAACCAACGCCGATCATGCCGCTTGCTCCTGCCTCCTGTGGCCGGCAGTGCTGCCGCGGAGGCCTCATCGCCCCTACTACTCCCACCGCTAGCCAAGCCATCCCTCTACTCACCCACATCCCGTGTTATTCTGCAGCGACGGCAGCCTGACACCGCAGCCGAACCAGTCAACCCTCATACTCCTCTCCGCGTGGGCATCCACTGCCGTGTCTTCCCCGGCTCCACGTCGTCCCCTTCCTAGGCCTCGCTGTCATCCACTGCCTTGGTGCTCTCAGCGCGGCGTGGTCAAGGAACGACTTCCATCGTAAGAGTACTATATGTGGAGAGGCTGACAGCTAGGTCCATGGCCGCAGCAAGGAAGTGCAACCTTATTACGCCTAAAATAATTATCCCTCCACCTGGCAGAAAGGATCCATCAGATGGGCCACCATATTTCGCAAAAAAATGTCCCCCCCTGACTGCTAGGACCTACCATATACATCTTCCCACGCAAGGAAGTGCGGCCATATTATGGGCAAAAAAAATGATTCTCCCCCTGCCAGCTGGGACCCACCAGCAATAACTTCGCACGCAAGGAAGTGCCTTCTTATCCTCCCTGACAGTCGGGACCCACCTGGTCGAAGCGTACGTAGCATTGTCATTCTGGTCGCAAATGTGTACGTACATACTGGTCGATCGGTCTGTCTACAGGCTGCGGCGATGAACCATGGCCGAGTAAGGAAGGGCACGTATCATAGTAGTGCCACGGACGTAGCATGTCATGCAGTCCCGTCACTATCGTGTACACGTATGTACAGTCAGGGTGCAAGAACGTAAATACGACCATGTACGTACATACAGGCGGGGTCTGGAACGTCTACTCGCGTATACATACGGCCAGGGCTCGTGTACATGGAGAGGCAGCGGCGGCAGCTAACCGGCTGGGTCGGAACAGAGAAACTGCGTCATCATGTTCATCGGGAGGCAACAAAATGCGTTGTGTTCATCAGGAGCCAACCAGCTTGGACAGAACAACCGAAATGAAGCCTAACGTAGAACTGAGGAAACGACCTTCTGTTCGACCACCTACGGTCGAAACAGGATCCTGTTCACCGGGAGGGGTCTGGCAAACCGCAAAACGGAGGAAACTGACTTCTCTTCGACCTCCTACGGTCGAAACAAGGTCATGTTTATCGGGACGAGTGTGGTGTAGCGCAAAACGGAGGAAACAGACTTCTCTTCGACCTCCTACGTTAGAAATGAGGGTCCTGTTCATCGGGAGGGGTGTGGCGTACCGCAAAACGGGACTCCACGGGCTACTGTTCATCCACCGTCTACTGCCTCGCTCCAGCATCCACGGGCTACTGGTCATCCACTATCGACCTCCTCCAGCCTCCACCTATGACTATTCATCCCCGGCATCTCCCTCCTGCCTCCACCAGCTACTGTTCATCCATGGGCTCCTGTTCATCCGGCCTCCACCGGCCACCGTTTGCTATTTTTTCTTGAGAGAAGCCACTGGTGAAAACTACGGCCCACGGGCCTCTTTTCATCATATTTGCCTTTGTAATCTATTTTACTTTGCATTTTTTTTAGATCTATAACCAAAAATACAAAAATACCTTGCTGCAATTTATTTGTTTCGTGATCTATTTATCCTATCTACCACTTTTACCTCATGTTATTTGCCTATCTTGAGGTGCCGTACCCGAAAGGGATTGACAACCCCTTTAACACATCGGGTTGCGAGTATTTGTTATTTGTGTGCAGGTGCTGTTTACATGGTGTGAGGAGGTTCTCCTACTGGTTCTATAACCTTGGTCTCATCACTAAGGGAAATACCTACCATCGCTATACTGCATCATCCCTTCCTCTTTGGGGAAATACCGACGTAGTTCTAGCAGACATCAAAAGGAATTTCTGGCGCCGTTGCCGGGGAGGATCTTCAACATCAACCAGGTTCCTAATCACAAATCTCATCCCCTCGCAATTTACGTCATTTGCCATTTGCCTCTCGTTTTCCTCTCCCCCACTTCACAAAAAATGTCGTTTTATTCACCCTCTTTTTCGTTCGCCATTTCTCTCCTCGGATCTGTTTTTCGCGTGCAATCTTGTTGATCACTTTCTGTCGTTATAGATATTTCTTCCTCTATTGCATGCACCCCCGAGAATGAGGTTCTCAACTTTAAACAAAGGAGAGGAGAGAATTTAAAAGGTGCTTGGTATAGGATTTGCAATGCTCATAATAGATCTATCCGTAAGCAATCTACCATTGTTCTTCTTCGTTGTTTTTATGTGGGCATTACCACTTGGTATAGATTCATCCTTGATATGATTAACAGTGGGAATTTCTTGATGTGTCCTTCTCTTGATGCTTTTAAATCTTTGGGAAATTTAGTGGCTTCACCATCACTCGTGAACAATGAAACAATATTGACTCTCGAGCATGATATGGAAAGACTAGATGCTATTGAAAAGAAAATGCTTACCGCAGAACATATTGAAAACTTGGATAGAAAGATGCAAAGTTATGCTACTAAAATTGGGTCAAAGGCGGGAGACATTTTTAAGTTGTTAAAAAAAGGGAACTATAATTCATGAAAGAATTGAAGAAAGCCCGTCTAGGATTGATAAACTGGAAGACATTTTTTCTAATCTAGGTACGACTTTTGCTTCCGTTAAAACTCCCGTGAAAATTAGTAAGACTACTCAAGTCACTAAAAACAAAGGTGCAACTTCTAGCAATGATAAAGGAGATCTTAATATGATTAGTATCCATCCCAACTTTATTGAAGTCATAAGAGACCCTTTTTGCGAAAATAAGTTTTTCAATCTCGTGCTTACAAGTATTGTCATTAAGAATTTATATGCAAAATTGTAACAGCCCCAAAATTCGGTTATCAATTTTTGTGCTGTTATTCCTTCCTGGCACTCATTTTCAAAATCTTTCCCCTGAGTTTTGCTCGATGACTCTGAGACTTCTTGTCATTTCCCACCTTTCAAAACCTTGCTCATGTCTTTGTAAGTGGGCAAGACCTCATTTGCATCAGCTCAAACCCTCTCATTGCCCTAATTCCAAATTGTTGGAATTTGAATATGGCCTTTGTGATTACAAAGGAGCTATCAGTTTCCTGGATCTGTTGATCATCCCATCTATTTCTAGAGACCCCCCTATCCTTCTAAACCTTGGATATCCAAAAATATTGCCAAGTCCAATGCAATATTTTTGAATTGTGATTTATTCCTTTTCTTGCCTTTCTGAGGAATAAAATCCAAAGGCATATCTAGCCATCTCCTAAATTCATGAGGATTGGTGGAGTTGATATTTATGCCAAATCCAAGCTCTGGAAAATATATTGGCCATGATTAAATAAGGAAAATTGCCTTTTCTTATTTAATGCCAATATTCCATTTTTGCCACTTTCTAAAGGAACTACTATTTCTATACCAGAGAAAATTCCCACATAAATTGTGGAGCTTGTCCTTGCTATATAATCACTAGTTCCATCCTTATATCCCACAGATCAAAATATGGGCACATGATCCAATGCAAGTTTCTGTCTTCTCTGAAATTTTGCAAAGGAAGTGCTTTATTCCTAATTCCAATTGAGCTGCAAATTGGCAAGATGATTAATATTGATAAATCACCCATGGATACCCAAAATGAGCTCAATCCCTTCATCCTAGCTCCCTATGTAATTTTTCAAAGTTCCTGACCAGATTGCAACTTTGTGAAGGAAGTACCTTCATAGACTTTCCAAATGGGATGAAACATTGCCATCTTCTCAAGTATTAGAAATAATTAGTCTTCACCCAAATTCAGCTCATTTCATTGAACTATGTGAGCACAGGAGAAATTCTTGTTTTTTGTCCAAATTTTCAGTTTGTGAAGCAAGTATATTTTATCTTGCTCCACTATGGCTGAAAATATTTCCAAGCCTTCTCCTATCCATATTATCCACCTCTACAAGATTTTGGCTCATTTCATGTAGCCAATATTTTCCTACAATTTTCCCAAGTTTCTGGTCTGAAGTGATGCTTGTGAAACAAGTACCAATTTGGCAAGTCCATTTGGTATGATCTTTTTTTGACTCTACATATGACCAAATCGTCAAGATTTGCCAAGTGGTAGCCCAATCTAACACTCCTAGTGAGTGCTTCTTCCTCATTTAGTTTCTGGACCATATTTGGTAGTTGTACTATAGCTATATTAAATACTGGCCCAAATCCCCTCCAACTTCCCAGAACCATAGTCCTTGCTACCCTAAGCCTCCAAGACATCAAGTTTAGTCTTTAAGCTCACTGTGTTGATCACCAAGATGTGGACAAGTTTGCAACAGCAAACTTGTCGAGCTTGTTTCCCTCTGCTCCCTACACCTCTGCCCGTGCCATCATCTCATCTTTAATGAGCCTTGGAAGGACTCCACTGCTGACAAGGTTCGGCACTAAGTAGGAGGACAGAGCGTGCAGTGCCCGTGGTGATCACGAGTGATGCCGGCCAAAACAGTGGCCTGTGCACTGTTGGCCTCGGCAGAGTAGCTCCGACTGGCTTTGGCTCGTCCCAGCTTGTCAAACAGCTCAACATCGTCGTCGCCGTTCACCTGGACCCCTCCCCCTCCATTTTCTTCTCCGTCGAGCCGTGCCAACGACCGAACAGTGAGCTCCCGTGTGTGCCATCGTCTTCCTCCTCTGTCTTCTTCTCCCCTGAGCTCCCTTGGTGTTGCGCTGCCCTGTGAGCTCATCTGGATCCCCCTCGTCGCCTTCCTACCGCTCCCCGTGACCCTTGGCGGCGTGTTCTCGTCGCTGGAGTGCGGACACGTCGCCGCACGCGTGCCACCTCGCCCCTTCTCGAGCTCTCCTCGCTTGGCTATAAGTAGCCCACGATCTTCTCTACAGTCCTCCACTCCTCCCCGAGCCACCCGTACCTCTCCCCCTCGCCTTGGAGCTCCCCTGTCCGCTCCATGGCCGAACCATTGCTGCCGATCCCCCTCGGCCACTTCTTGTCGTGGTCCTTCCCTCGCTCGCTTTGCTGCTTCCTAGCCTCCCCCTGGAGCCCGTAGACCGCCGCATACCTCAACTCCGGCGGAGGAGCCCCACCGACGCAGTCCCTCCTCTCGCAGCATTCGGCCGCCGCCTATCTCCATGGCCCCGGCGCTGTAGGCCGCCCCAAGCCCCTCCGAATCCATCCACAGGCGCGACGTGGAGTGGCGGAGCTCTTGCGCGCGCCGCCTGACCCTCCCGTGCCGCCAGTCGCCGGCTCCGACGACTACCGCGGCGTCCCTCCCTGCCTTTGTCGCGATGGAGAAGAAGGACCAGGCCTGAGAGAGAGTGATGCGGAGCATCCCACGATCATCCCCATGGACGTATCTACATCTCTGATACGTCTCCAACGTATCTATAATTTTTTGATTGCTCCATGCTATTATATTACCCCTTTTGGATGTTTATGAGCTTTATTTTACACATTTATATCATTTTTGGGACTAACCTACTAACCGGAGGCCCAGCCCGTATTGCTGTTTTTTTGCCTATTTCAGTATTTCGAAGAAAAGAAATATCAAACGGAGTCCAAACGGAATGAAACCTTCGGGAGCGTGATTTTTGGAACGGACGTGATCCAGAGGACTTGGAGTGCAAGCCTAGAAGTATCCGAGGCGACCACAAGAGGGTAGGGCGCGATCCCCTATAGGGCGCGCCCCCCTGTCTCGTGGGCCCCTCGGGCGGCCACGGACGTACTTCTTCCTCCTATATAAGCCTACATACCCCGAAAACATCCAGGGAGCCAACGAAACACAATTTCCACCGTCGTAACCTTCTGTATCCGGGAGATCTCATCTTGGAGCCTTCACCGGCGCTCTGCCGGAGGGGGAATCGACCATGGAGGGCTTCTACATCAACACCATAGCCCCTCCGATGAGTTGTGAGTAGTTGACCACAGACCTACGGGTCCATAGTTATTAGCTAGATGGCTTCTTCTCTCTTTTTGGATCTCAATACAATGTTCCCCCTCTCTTGTGGAGATCTATTCGATGTAAACTCTTTTTGCGGTGTGTTTGTCGAGATCTGATGAATTGTGGGGTTATGATCGAGTTTATCTATGAGAAATATTTGAATCTCCTCTGAATTCTTTTATGTATGAATGAGTTATGTTTGCAAGTCTCTTCGAATTATCAGTTTGGTTTGGCCTACTAGATTGATCTTTCTTGCCATGGGAGAAGTGCTTAGCTTTGGGTTCAATCTTGCGGTGTCCTTACCCAGTGACAGAAAGGGTTGCAAGGCACGTATTGTATTGTTGCCATCGAGGATAAAAAGATGGGGTTTATATCATATTGCATGAGTTTATCCCTCTACATCATGTCATCTTGCTTAATGCGTTACTCTGTTCTTTATGAACTTAATACTCTAGATGCAGGCAGGAGTCGGTCGATGTGTGGAGTAATAGTAGTAGATGCAGGCAGGAGTCAGTCTACTTGTTGCGGACGTGATGCCTATATACATGATCATGCCTAGATAATCTCATAATTATTCGCTTTTCTATCAATTGCTCGACAGTAATTTGTTCACCCACCGTAATACTTATGCTATCTTGAGAGAAGCCTCTAGTGAAACCTATGGCCCCCGGGCCTATCTCTTATCATATTATCTTCCAATCTAATTTTATTTGCATCTTTACTTTCTGCATCTATATTATAAAATACCAAAAATATATTTATCTTATCATACTATCTCTATCAGATCTCACTTCCGCAAGTGGCCGTGAAGGGATTGACAACCCCTTTATTGAGTTGGTTGCGAGTTCTTTGTTTGTTTGTGTAGGTGCGTGGGACTTTTTAGGAGCCTCCTACTGGATTGATACCTTGGTTCTCAAAAACTGAGGGAAATACTTACGCTACTATTGCTGCATCGCCCTTTCCTCTTCAAGGAGAACCAACGCAAGCTCAAGATGTAGCAAGAAGGATTTCTGGTGCCGTTGCCGGGGAGGTCTTCGCTCAAGTCAAGACATACCAAGTACCCATCACAAACTCATCTCCCTCGCATTTACATTATTTGCCATTTGCCTCTCGTTTTCCTCTCCCCCACTTCACCCTTGCCGTTTTATTTGCCCTCTCTTTCCCAATCTCCTCCTCTCTTTTCCGCTTGCCTTTTTCTGTTTGCTTGTGTGCTTGTTTGTCCTTATGGCTTTGCCTAAGAGTACCGACCAGCTTCTTGCAAGGATGCAAGAGATTGAATCAAATATTAGAAGCTTTATGAATTTGCAATTTGAGCATAATAATTTGTTCAGAAAAGAGCTTAAGGAACAAAAAGGTTTTTGGGGGTTTATGAACGAAGAGCTTGATGATATGAATAAAGAATTTTATGGTGTGAACTCTCATATTGCCCGGCTTGAAAATGCTATAGCCAAAATTTATGATAAGCAAGCCACCTTAGTCAATAAGATGGCTACCAAACCAGAAAAGTTACATGAAAATAATGATGAAGATCTTAAAGTTATTGATGCGTCTCCTATTAGATCTTTGTTTTGCAATATGAATCTTGATAATTATGGGACTGATGATGAGTCAACTTTACCTAGATGGCGTCCCAAGAATTCGGAGTTTTTAGATCTTGATGCTAAATTTGGTAAAAGTGGGATTGGAGAGGTCACGACTTTAAATAATATTGAACCCACTATCTCGGATTTCAAGGAATTTGATTATGATAATTGTTCTTTAGAAGGTTGTATTTCCTTGTTGCAATCCATCGTTAATTCTCCTCATGCTTATAGTCAAAATAAAGCTCTTACCAAACATATCGTTGATGCCTTGATGCAATCTTATGATGAAAAACATAATTTGGAAGTTTCTATACCTAGAAAACTTAATGATGAGTGGGAACCTACTATAAAGATTAGAATTAAAGATCATGAGTGTTTTTCTTTGTGTGATTTGGGTGCTAGTGTTTCAACGATTCCGAAAACTTTATGTGATATTCTAGGTTTTCATGATCTTGATGATTGCTCTTTAAAGTTGCACCTTGCGGATTCCACCATTAAAAAGCCAATGGGAAGGATCAATGATGTTATCATTGTTGCAAATAGAAATTTGGTGCCCATAGATTTTATCGTTCTTGATATAGATTGCAATCTTTCTTGCCCTATTATTCTTTGTAGACCTTCCTTAGAACGATTGGTGAGATTATTGATATGAAGGAAGGGAATATTAGATTCCAGTTTCCATTAAAGAAAGGCATGGAGCACTTTCCAAGAAAGAAAGTCAAATTACCTTATGAATCTATCATGCGGGCTACTTATGAATTTAGTGCCAAAGATGGCACTACTTAGATCTATCTTCGCTTTTGTGTCTAGCTAGGGGCGTTAAACAATAGCGCTAGTTGGGAGGCAACCCAATTTTCTTTGTGTTTTTTGTTTTTGTTCCTGTTTAGTAATAAATCTTGCATCTACTTTCTGTTTAGATGTGTTTTTATCTTTTAATTAGTGTTTGTGCCAAGTAGAACCTATAGGATAACCTATGATGATAGTTGATTTGATTTTGCTGAAAAACAGAAACTTTGCACGCATGAATTTAATTTTGTTAAATCACAGAAACGTGATTTTGCGTTGATTCTTTTTGCTGCTGATAAATAGACAAAATTTCCAGGACTTCCTCTTTTGGTAGGATTTTTAGAGTTCCAGATTTGCGTTAGTTACAAATTGCTACAGACTCTTCTGTTTTTGACAGGTTCTGTTTTTCGTGTGTTGTTTGCTTATTTTGATGCATCTATGGCTAGTAAAATAGTTTATAAACCATAGAGAAGTTGGAATACAGTAGGTTTAACACCAAAATAAATAAAGAATTAGTTCATTACAGTACCTTATGTGGTGGTTTTGTTTTGTTTCAATAACGGAGCTTATAAGATTTCCTGTTGAGTTTTGGGTTGTGAAGTTTTCAAGTTTTGGGTAAAGCTTTTATGGACTATGGAATAAGGAGTGGCAAGAGCCTAAGCTTGGGGATGCCCATGACACCCCAAGATATTCAAGAATAGCCAAAAGCCTAAGCTTGGGGATGCCCCGCGAAGGCATCCCCTCTTTCGTCTTCGTTCACTGGTAACTTTACTTGGAGCTATATTTTTATTCGCCACATGATATGTGTTTTGCTTGGAGCGTCGTGTATTATATTAGTCTTTCCTTTTTAGTTTACCACAATCATCCTTTCTATACACACCTTTTGGGAGAAGCCTATTTGATTAGAATTTGTTAGAATATGCTATGTGCTTCACTTATATCTTTTGAGCTTGATAGTTTTTGCTCTAGTGCTTCACTTATATCTTTTAGAGCATGGAGTGACTTATTTTTGTAGAAATTGCTAGTCTCTCATGCTTCACTTATATTATTTTGAGAGTCTTTTAGAACAGCATGGTATTTGCTATGGTTATTAAATTGGTTCTAGAATGGTAGGCATCCAAGTTGGGTATAATAAAAACTATCATAGGAAGTGAATTGGATGCTATGATCAATTTGATACTTGATAATTGTTTTGAGATATGGAGGTAGTGATATTAAAGTCATGCTATTTGGGTGATTATGAATTTAAAGAATGCGTGTGTTGAAGTTAGCAAGTCCCGTAGCATGCACGTATGGTTAAAGTTGTGTAACAAATTTGAAACATGAAGTGTACCTGGCTTGTGCATCCTTATGAGTGGCGGTCGGGGACGAGCGATGGTCTTTTCCTACCAATCTATCCCCCTAGGCGCATGCGCGTAGTACTTGATTTTTGATGACTTCTAAATTTTTGCAATAAGTATATGAGTTCTTTTGACTAATGTTGAGTCCATGGATTATGCACACTTTTACCTTTCCACAATTGCTAGCCTCTTCGGTACCGTGCATTGCCCTTTCTCACCTTGAGAGTTGGTGCAAAATTCATCGGTGCATCCAAACCCCGTGATACGATACGCTCTATCACACATAAACCTCCTTATATCTTCCTCAAAACAGCCACCATACCTACCTATTATGGCATTTCCATAGCTATTCCGAGATATATTGCCATGCAACTTTCCACCGTTCCGTTCATCATCATCATGACATACTTTACTTTTGTCATATTGCCATTGCATGATCATGAAGTTGACATCGTATTTGTGGCAAAGCCACCATGCATTATTTTCATACATGTCACTCTTGATTCATTGCACCATCCCGGTACACCGCCGGAGGCATTCATATAGAGTCATATATTGTTCTAGTTTCGAGTTGTAATTCATATGTTGTAATCAATAAAAGTGTGATTGTCGTTGTCAAAACCGGCGGATCTCGGGTAGGGGGTCCCGAACTGTGCGTCTAGGCGGATGGTAACAGGAGACAAGGGACACGATGTTTTTACCCAGGTTCGGGCCCTCTCGGTGGAGGTAAAACCCTACTCCTGCTTGATTAATATTGATGATATGGGTAGTACAAGAGTAGATCTACCACGAGATCAAGGAGGCTAAACCCTAGAAGCTAGCCTATGGTATGATTGTTGTTCGTACTATGGACTAAAACCCTCCGGTTTATATACACACCGGAGAGGGCTAGGGTTACACAGAGTCGGTTACAATGGTAGGAGATCTACATATCCGTATCGCCAAGCTTGCCTTCCACGCCAAGGAAAGTCCCATCCGGACACGGGACAAAGTCTTCAATCTTGTATCTTCATACTCTTGGAGTCCGGCCAATGATGATAGTTCGGCTATCCGGACACCCCCTAGTCCAGGACTCCCTCAGTAGCCCCTGAACCAGGCTTCAATGACGACGAGTCCGGCGCGCATATTGTCTTCGACATTGCAAGGCGGGTTCCTCCTCCAAATAATTCATAGAAGATTTTGAACACCAGGATAGTGTCCGGCTCTGGAAAATAAATTCCACATTCCACCGTAGAGAGAATAATATTCACACAAGTTCAATCTGCTGACGTATTTCGTGGCATGACGTCACACCACGGCCAAGCCTTTACTCGAATTGTTTTTATTGTTCCACCTCAGCGCGTTTAGCGAAGCGGTTTCCTTGGCACGTCTTGTCAAACCAGAGATCGTTTCCCCTTATTCCGGGATTCTCATCAATACGGACGTGGGTAACCCAACCGCGCCATTAATTGCGGCGCTTGGGAGATAAGCGAGTTTTACCGGGCTGGTGGGGACGCATAGTTTTGTCCGTCCATATATAAGGGGACAAGGATCCACCTTTTTACCTACGCCTTCTTCCTCCTTTGCTTATCCATCTCCGCGCACTCGAGCTCCAGCGCCCAAGTCCGCACATCTCACCTCAACCTTCTCCAACCATGTCCGGAGCGGGAGGCAAGTGGATGGCCTCCTCCGTCACGGAGGGGCACATCAAAAAGCTGCGCAAGGCCGGATATTTGTCCAGCGATATCGCGCACCAGCTCCCCGACGAGGGGCATCTCATCCCCACCCCTAGGCCCCATGAGAGGGTGGTGTTCCTTCCCCATTTCCTCTGCGGACTGGGCTTCCCACTCCACCCATTTGTCCGGGGGCTCATGTTCTACTATGGCCTGGATTTCCATGATCTGGCTCCGAATTTTATCCTCAACATCTCGGCGTTTATCGTCGTGTGCGAGGCCTTCCTCTGCATCCAGCCCCACTTCGGCTTATGGCTAAAGACTTTTAATATCAAGCCGAAGGTAGTGGGTGGCCGCGAAGCGGAGTGCGGAGGCGCCATGGTGGGCAAGATGCCCAACGTCACCTGGCTCGAGGGCGCCTTCATGGAAACCATCAAAGGGTGGCAATCGTGGTGGTTCTACGTCACCGAGCCGCGTGACCCTGAATGGGCAGCGGCCCCCGAATTCAGATCTGGCATCCCCACACGGCTCACCTCCTGGAAAGAGAAGGGCCTGTCATGGGGCGATTCGGAGGAGCTGACCGGACTCCAATCCTGTCACCAAACCCTGGTGAACAAGAAGCTCAAGCTTGTCAACGTAGTCCAGGTCATGCTCATCCGCCGGATTCTCCCGTGCCAACAACGGGATTTCAACTTGTGCGAGTTCGATCCGGCACAGCACCAGACCTTGAGCAGGCTCTTCGACACTACGTACAAAGAGGCCTGGAGGGTGCTGTTCAAGGGCGCCGAGGCTCCCGCATCCGCTACCGAAGATCGCGGATTCAGCTCGCAGTGTCAGGCTGGCGAGGTAAGCTATATTACCCTTTACGGGACACTTGTTTTCCATAGTTTGACTCTATGTGGGATCTAAGCTCCCCTTACCTTTAACAGGCCTGGCAGAAGACATCCGGGCAGGTTAACTGTCCAGCTCCCCTTCCAGAAGACCCAGCGGACGCCTGTTTGACGAGGCTGCTGGCCCCGACGCCCTATGTGGTGCCGGAGAAGAAGGCCAAGAATAAGGCCACGGGAACCCGGAGGAGTTCCCGGCGCCAAGTGTTATCGGACTCATCGTCCGATGACTCCGAGCCGGACTCCTCCCACGAAGACGAGGAGGAGAAGAAAGAGGCCTCTCCCCCAGCGGGGGGAGAGAAGAAGAGGAAGGCTTCCCCAACGGGGGAGGCCGAAGGGTCCAAGAAGGGAAGGACCCTTCTTCCGGACTGTTCCACCAACGCCGACGACGGCGAAGAGGAGTGGCCCTCTAGGGCCAAGCCCCAGGCGAGATCATAAGTGTCCGAATTCCAGAATAACTCATGATTTTTCTTTCGTCGCATAGTGTCTTCTAACGCCGAATACAACCATGTAGTCCGCCCAAGGACGATCTCCCCGCTTCGTCAAGCGGGTCCCTGGGTTCGTCGGACATGAATAGTGCTTCACTTCCGACCGCCTCCTCCCCCCATGACACAGACGACCCAGAAGGGGACCAGCCAGGAGGAGGAGGCCCCGGAGGTGCCGCAGGGCAACCTCCCGGACTTTGGACCGGACTCCGCACCGGAACCTTTGGTGGTTCCGGAGTCCGGCAGGCAGCCCCTTCGTGAGAAGGGTGAGACAGCGACGCCGGTGGCCTCCGTCCAACCAGAGGCGCCGGATAACTTGCTGGAGGCGCTCAACAGCGCTTCCATCAACGAGGAGCACCGCACTGTCATGAGTGCGGTGATTCAGAAGGTTCAGTCCGCCAAGAGCGGGCTGACCGAAGCCTGCACCAGCCTTCTAACAGGCTTTGAGGTATGTGACTAAGATATGTAAAAATAGTACCGCATAGACAGTAGCCCCTGATGCTCAGTTCGGTGTTCGGAAAGAAAATCCGAACTGAGGATCTAAAAAGATATACGCAGGAGTCTAACACAAATATGTCAATATGGGAATGCAGGCTGCGCTGCTGACCTCTGCCGCACTGACTGCGGAGGTCAATGCCTTGAAGCAGAGCCTCGAGCGGTCCAAGATCGAGCTCGGCCGTGCCAAGAAGCAGCTCGAGGACAAGGAAGGTAAGTAACACCTTATTAAAGTTGTACCTTATAGAAAAGGATTTTGGTTGCAAAAAATGACAGGAATAACGTGGGTACTCCAGGGGCTACGAACGAGGTGGCGACCCTGAAGGAGGCGGTGTCCGCGGCCGAACACAATGCAGCCGCGGAACGCACCGAGCGAGAGAAGCAGGAGGCGCGGGTGGCGGAGGTACGGCAAGAGCTCCAGTCTCTCGTGGAAAAACACGAGAGTTTGAAGCGTGACTCGAAGACTCGAGAGTCCGAGCTCGCGTCGGCTCTTGAGAGTGCCAAAGCCGCTAAGGCCGAAGCCCAAAAGGCCCTCCAAGAAATCAAGGCAGTAAAGAAGATAGCGGCGGGTAAGGCATTCTTCATGCAAAGCAAACATGTAAAAGTGAATTACTTGTTACTTACTCGAATTCGGAGCTCTCCAGGAGCATTCGCAGATCTGCCCCGTAGCGTGTCCGATGTTGCCGCGTTCTACAGAGCCAAGGAGGGGAGCTCGACGGAAAAGGTGTTCTGGTCTCAGTATGCTGAGGCCGGACATCCGGTGCCCCTGAGCGACCAGCTGGAGCAGCTGGTCGAGCTCCACAAGGTGGCCGAACAGGCCATGAAGGGCCTCATAGTTCGGCTGTGGCCCAAAGAAGCCATGCCTGGAAGCTACTTCGGTCTGGTGTGGCGGCTGGTGGACGCCTGTCCATGGGTTGACGTCATCAAGCACTCCGCCTGCATTGAAGGTTCCCGTCGGGCCCTTGCCCGCGCTAAGGTGCACTAGGGCAAGATGGACGCCGAGAAGCTTGTGACGGACGCGCCACCGCCAGGCAAGGAGTATCGCACGCCCGAGATGTATTATAAGGGTGTCTTGAAGGGTGCCCGCCTTATTGCGGGTGAATGCTCCAAAGATGTAATTTTTGAGTAGACTCGCCTTTTGTTATCCTGTGCGCTGAAAACTTTGTTCATATGCGCTAAGCAACGCTTGTTAATTTAAAATATTACCTTCTGTGCGGCCGTTGTCGTGTTGTTCTCACGGGGGGTATTGCAAGACGACATATGCCACAAGGGCTTAGTGTGAGGGTAAGACATCTGCTGATAGGCCCGGGAGCGGGTATGCGAGTAGCATGCGGTGGTTTACCCAGCTTCGGAGCTCTCCGGAGAGATAATACTCCTACTGCTACATGTCTGAGTGTATCTGGTATGTATATCTGGTACAAAGTGCTCCTGGAGCTGTATCTGAGGTCAGTGCCGCCAACATCTGGCCTTGTATATGCATATGGGCACAAGTGTGTGCTTGACCGTGGGTGGATGGATGAATGGATGTATGAGTGAGCTAGCTAGCTATCTTTCTAGCTAGCATGCATGCGTGGGAGCATGTGTGAGAGTGGCCAGGGAGCCATTCACGCCCGGCCCCATGGATGGATGGTTGCTAGCTATATATAGTGTTGGGGTAGCTTACTACCTAAGCTAGGTAGTGGCGTGGAGGGCAAGTGGGCATGGGGCTCCATGCCCATGTACGTGATGTGCATGCCTCTTTGTCCCTGGTGCACTTTATAAAACAGTGCCCAGGGACAGATACACTGTAGATGATGTCTTCGCTATTATTCGTCAACAGTGCCGGGTACGGCTGTCTCGTCGGGGTCTTGTCGGTGTCGGGTCGGGCTGTAGTCGGCAGCCGGCTGGTTGGCGCAGTCGGCAGCCGGCTGGTTGGAGCAGTCGGCAGCCGGCCGGATAGAGCAGTCGGACAGGGAGCCGGCAGGAGCGGCCAGGCAGTCGGACTGAGGGGCTTTGCTAGCCCCGATGTCTTGAAATATCGTCTTGCCGTCTTCGGGGTACCCGTGGTCAATTACTCCGACAGTAGCCCCCAAGCCTCCGGGCAACTTGGCAAAGTTGGGCGGAGGTTTTTTGGCGAGTGTTCATGGAAATGATCATGAAAAAAGACAAAGTTAGTCCATGCAGATATATCAAATGTTTGCTTTTAGCATTGCAAGTTTTATCCGGAGGGTGCCGACTCGGTTTCGTCCGAGCCCCCTTCTATCTTTTTCATGTCCCCTCCGCTCTTTGGCTTGTGCTCTCGCTAGCCGGACAGCCGCTCTGCGATCTATGGCTGAGAGTGGGCCGCAAAGTGGAGCGTACAATACTCAGACTCTGGGAGCGAATTTAAGCGAGTAGATACTCATAAAGGAAACGGTCGGGTCGCCCGAAGCGTTTTTCTTTCCGGACGTTTTTCGCATGGGTGGCCTCCAGCGTTCACTCTTGCCAGTCGGACAGCCGCTCTGCGGTCTGCGACTAAGAGTGAGCCTTTGGTACCGTGCACACTACTAAGCCGTCTGCGGGAACTAACGACTCAGGCCAAGCGGCCAGCCCCCGAGCCAACTCTGGCTGGCGCCGAGGCAAACAGTGATGCAACTGTAATAAAATGTGGAGATAGACCCCGAGCATCGCTCGAGATTATCTGTGCTCTCGCGGTGAAAAAATATGCGGGTGAGGAGCTCACATTGATTTTCATGTAGTCGCGGCAGAGGTCATCAAAGCCAGCCGGCGCGGCACGGCACGCGCGGAGCGCGCCGGCGCACCCGCTGGGTGTGGCCTTCGAGCCCCCGGGTGGTCGAAGGGGTCCCGGCCGGTCAGGCTCGACCGGCCAGGCGTCGAGGTAACTTGCAGCGCCTGTTTCTTCTTTCTTTCTGCCGGCTGCTTGCAGCCGGACAAAACTCTTCTTGTTTTTGCTTCTTGCAATCTTTCGTGGGGGCGCGCCAGCGCACCCACTGGGTGTAGCCCCTGAGATTTGGGCCGACTGCTGAGCGGTCGGGCCGGATCTTCCGGCAACTACTTTGTCTTTTTTCTCACGAGGGTGCGTCAGCGCACCCGCTGGGTGTAGCCCTCGAAATTCGGGTCGACTGCTGAGCAGTCGGGTCGGATCTCCCTGTGACTACTTTGTCTTCTTCTCTCTTTCTCGTCAGCCGGCTGTGCTCAGACGGACCGACTCGTCGATCAGCCAGGCGGCGAAGCGGGCAGACGAACCAGCCGGTCCAGCGGCAACGCGGGCTGTTGACCAGAGCAGTCGGCTGGACTGTAGTCTGCAAAGTTGGATCCTCCTTTTTTTTCTGCCAGTCGACCGTGGCACCCGGCCTTTTCTTGACCCGACACTGGGCAGCCGGGTGCATACACAAATTTTCTTTTCTTTTTCAGTCTGACTCCACGCAGGCAACTGGACCCTTTTTTTTTTGACTGCATGTGAGCAGCCGGACGCCACCAGTCGGCCTCAGCTTTTCTCTTCAGCCGGCTAGCAGGTACTCGGCCTCTTTTTTGCACAAGCAGCCGGATGGATGCTTTTCTATCTCTGCTTCTTTTCTTTGTCGGGCAGCCAGCTTCTCTCTCCATTTTTTTAGCACCCGGCTTGACTTTTCTTTTCTTCTTCTTCTTCTTTCTTCAGAGTGGACTGCAGCCAGTCGAAGGGGGGAGCCAGCGCGCTCGTGCGGGGCCGGTTGGCGGCGACCCGGCCGCGGGGGTGCTGGAGCCGGCGGGAGCGCGGACCCGTCCGCGGGGCGGAGCCGGAGCCGGCGGGCGCAACCCGACCGCGGCGCAGGGGAGCCGGAGCCGGCGGGCGCGACCCGACCGCGGCACAGGGGACCCGGAGCCGGCGGGTGCAGCGGGGTCGAGCTGGCAAGTACGTGGAGGCGCGGGACAGTGGGTCGGAGCACCAGGCCCCGGGCGGAGGCGGAGCCGGCTCACGCGACTCGGGCAAGGGCGGAGGCGGAGCCGGCATGCGGCAAGCCGGCCAGGGGTGGAGGCGGAGCCGGCATGCGGCAAGCCGGTGATGGGGACGTGATACAGGGGCGGGCGGAGACGGCGCAGCAACGTCCGGGTGCGGAACGGCCGGCAGCCAGCCAGGCCGGCCGGGTGCGTGGAGGCGGCCGAGGCGCGGGAGGCCGGGTCCGGCTGGGGAGACGCGGAGCCGGCCCGAGGAGGGCCGCGGAGGAGAGCAGCAGAGGGCCCGCCGGAGCGCGAGGGGGCAGGCCAGCCGGGGCGGAGGACCCAGCCGCTGGTGGAGCGAAGCCGGCCGAGGGAGGCGGCCAGGCGCGACGTCGGGTGGAGGGGCGCATGCGACGGGCCAGAAGGACGGCCGAGCAAGGCCACAGCGCGGCCTGGCGCGACGCGGGACGCCGGCGCAGAGGCGGCCGGAGCGGGAGGCCGACCCGGGCGGGACGCGGAGCCAACCCGGCAAGCGGCCGGGTAGCGGGACTCCAGACCGGGCGGGTCGCGGGAGTCGGCGCGCAGGAGCCGGACGCGGCCAGGTGCTGGGCAGGCCGGATGCTGGGGGAGGCGCAGCCGGCCGCGGCGTGGGCAGAGCTGTGGCAAGTCAGCGTCGAGGGCGCAGCCGGGAAGGATGTAGGAGCCGTCAGGATCGCCGAAGATGGTGAGCGCGCGACAGGCGGCCGAGAGGGACGCAGGAGCTGGTAGGCCGAGCCGGCACGGAGGGCGGCAACAGCCACCCGGCCAGCAACGGCGAGGCGGAGGAGGTCACCGGCGCGGGGCGTGGGCGTGCGAGCCGGATAGGCAGTCGACCAAGCGGCCGGACGGAGCAGTTGACCACTTTGGCGTTGGTCGTGTTTGCATGCATGCATGCAATGTGTAGTAATCGATCGAGCTGTTTGTAGCTAGCTAGAGGACTTAGCCTTTGTGCGTTCGTAGCTAGCAGACCAGCTGAGATAGCAGCCAGCCAGGCCGGGGTGAAGACGGACGAGGCCGAGCGGAGCGGGGGAGGCCCTGGCTGCGGAGGAGAAGGCGGGGCGCGGGAGGCGGCTGGCACGGCGGGGCCCACGCGGACGTGCAGAGCAGTGTGCCAGCGGGGCTTGCAAGCATGGGTGCGCGCGCGTGTCGTCTGGTCACTGTACGAGCAGTGTACGGGTGGTGTCCGACCAGTGTATGATATGGTTTTACGGCCATTGGCTAGCAATAATGCATGGGTGGCGTATTGGGCATGTCTTGCTTGCATGCGACCAATGTATTGGCAGTGGGACAAAATTATTGTTATGACCTTTAAGGCAAACTAAATTCCGATTTGACCTCGTTCCGAAAAAAATTTCGTTTCTGACCTTTTCTGGTGACGCCAAGGTCCCTGACGTCTGGGTTACGAAGCAGACGCCGGGGTCCCTGGCGTCTGGCCCCTGGTCCGCACTGCCCGCCTGCCCGTTGACCTGCTGACGTGGCAAAGGGGCCAGACGCCAGGGTCCCTGGCGTCTGGCCCTGGTAACTAGATAAACCCTGGCGTCTGGTTCCCTATCCAGAGAGCAAATTTTCAGTTTGCAAATGTGCACACCCAGACGCCAGGGACCCTGGCGTCTGGGTCCCTATCCAGAGAGCTTTTTGGCAGTTTGCAAATGTGCACACCCAGACGCCAGGGACCCTGGCGTCTGGGTGCCCTGTTTCTGCTGTCCAACGCTCTGCTTCTGCTTCCAGTCGACCACCAGACGCCAGAGATCTTGGCGTCTGGTCCCCTGACTTCAATCCAGACGCCAAGGACCCTGCCGTCTGGGTCCCCTATATATTTCAACATTATTTTGGACTTGTTGTTTCACACAAGAAGATAGCACATATATAATATATGACAGGTTTATAGAACACAGAAGATAGCACATTGGTTAAAACTTGCATACAAACGACAACAAGTCCACAGATCACGACAAATTCATGCATACATAACACACCAAGTGCATACATAACACACCAAATTCAAGCACGACACCAAACTTGCATACAAAGTTTCTAGCACGACACCAAGTTCATGAATACAAACGCCACCTAGTTCATGCACTTCCAAACAAGAAGCTCATTTTCTCCTTCTCTTCACGATGGTTGCAAGTGTAGGCTCCTCCTCTTCGCCGGACTCCTCCTCTTCGTTGTATGCCTCCTCCGCCTCAATGTTGGCCTTATATTTTTGCATTCCTTTTGGGATAAGCAGATGAGGATACTCCGGACTATGGAATTGTGTGTTCCATTTCTTCTTTCTACCTTTCTTGCCTGGTGTCTTATCTATGGCTTTGCCTTTCCTAGAGCGAGCATTGCCTTGTGTCGGTTGTGATGGTTGTGGAGCATCAACATCATACTCATGATCCTCTTGATGTGTTGCATCATACTCATGCTCCTCATGATTTGTTGGCTCCTCTTGATGTGTTGGCTCCTCTTGATGTGCTGGCTCCTCTTCATGGACCTCCTCCTCCATGTCCTCATCGTTCTGAAGATAACTCCGTCTATGAGCTCTGGCGGCGCGGCTACCAGGTGCATACACGTCACTGGACTGAGCACCATAGCAAGAGGTTGGGGATGGGTGGGCTGGGCCCGCGCGTGGTGTAAACCTACCGGGGCCAGACGCCAGGGTCCTTGGCGTCTGGCCTACCGGGGCCAGACGCCAGGGACCCTGGCGTCTGGCCCCTTTGCCACGTCAGCAGGTCAACGGGCAGGCGGGCAGTGCGGGCCAGGGGCCAGACGCCAGGGACCCCGGCGTCTGCTTCGTAACCCAGACGTCAGGGACCTTGGCGTCACCAGAAAAGGTCAGAAACGAATTTTTTTTCGGAACGAGGTCAAATCGGGATTTAGTTTGCCTTAAGGGTCAGAACAGTAATTTTGTCCTTGGCAGTGTATGGGCGATGGTTTGGCTTGCTGGCATGGCGGAGCAGCCGCGCATTTCGGCCGGAGCTAGAAGCAGCACGAAAAGGAGCGGACGCGCGGCCGTGGCACAGAGCGGCGGGCGGACAGACGCGGCCCAACCGAAGCGAGGCGGCGCGAGGCAGGCACGCGAACGGATACGGCCGGCCGAAGCAAGGCCCCGTGCGCGGCGCGTGCGCGGACAAACAGCCGTCATCGCAACGTTGGTGATGAGGAAGGCGAGGCCGACGACGAGGACGCGCCGTCCCGCACGACCGCTCCGGGGGCGGGTCGAAGTCGAGCCCTCGAGCGCTACCGGAGAGACGACGCGACGCCGCGGAGGGGAAAACGAAGATGGTCCCGCCCGGACAGCGAAACCAACAGCAGTGTGGTAGCATAATAGTAGTACCGCTCCATGGTGGGCGCCAAATGTCGTGGTGTTCTCACGGGGGGTATTGCAAGACAACATATGCCACAAGGGCTTAGTGTGAGGGTAAGACTGCTGCTGATAGGCCCGGGAGCAGGTATGTGAGTAGCACGCGGTGGTTTACCCAGCTTCGGAGCTCTCCGGAGAGATAATACTCCTACTGCTGCATGTCTGAGTGTATCTGGTATGTATATCTGGTACAGAGTGCTCCTGGAGCTGTATCTGAGGTCAGTGCCGCCGGCATCTGGCCTCGTATATGCATATGGGCACAAGTGTGTGCTTGACCGTGGGTGGATGGATGAATAGATGTATGAGTGAGCTAGCTAGCTATCTTGCTAGCTAGCATGCATGCGTGGGAGCATGTGTGAGAGTGGCTAGGGAGCCATTCTGGCCCGGCCCCATGGATGGATGGTTGCTAGCTATATATAGTGTTGGGGTAGCTTACTACCTAAGCTAGGTAGTGGCGTGGGGGGCAAGTGGGCAATGGGGCTCCATGCCCATGTACGTGATGTGCATGCCTCTTTGTCCCTGGTGCACTTTATAAAACAGTGCCTAGGGACAGATACACTATATATGATGTCATCGCTACTATTCGTCAACAGTGCCGGATACGGCTGTCTCGTCGGGGTCTTGTCGGTGTCGGGACGGGCTGTAGTCGGCAGCCGGCTGGTTGGAGTAGTCGGCAGCCGGCCGGACAGAGCAGTTGAACAGGGAGCCGGCAGGAGCGGCCAGGCAGTCGGACTGAGGGGCTTTGCTAGCCCCGATGTCTTGAAATATCATCTTGCCATCTTCGGGGTACCCGTGGTCAATTACTCCGACGGCCGTTTATCAAATCTGAGTGATGGCAAGTCGTTGGCTTCTGCCCCCATGCCACGAGTGGTGGAGTGTTCGGGATAAACGTGAGCGCTCTTGTTCCCATTTTTGGGTCCTTCTAGGGAGGCGCTCAACACGACGAACGAGGCAACCGGACTTATAATGCTTGAACAATCTCACTTAGCCATAGAATTCTATAATTTTAAATTTTGGCGAAGCCCCTAGTGTTCGGAAGACCGAATTCGGGGCGCTACCCACGCCTGGGGCCGGACAAAGCCGGCTCTTCGCTCTAAGCGGCATAAGTCTTTAGGGACTCGAAAAGACCTCTCGAACAGTGACCAGCTCTCGCCTTATCATGACGGTCAGTTTTAGCTTTCTCCATTGAGGTGCTCGACCCAGCTCAACTGGGGCACAATCGCAGTGGTTCTCCCAGTGCTACCTTAGCCGATATAACGGAACGTAAGGTACCAAAACACGGGAGCCGGGCAAACCCAACTATTGACCCAAGACATGATTCGGAGCTGATGCATATAATGCTATAAGTTCGGGGTGCCACACTTGTGAAAGTGTTCGGACTTATCACACCATAATTTTGGGGAACTTAAGCCCTTGGTGTATTTGGCCGTACCAAAGCGTACGGGTGCAACATGTCATAAGTGAACATATATAAAAAGGAATGCAATGATAGGCAAAAAGCGATGCATTGTTTATTCGAAAAATACTGCAATGAAGGTAGAATGATACAAATAGTGCGATAAGCAAGGGGTGGGACTATTTAACATGTCCCCCTCTAGGGGTAGGCTGCGGAATGGTGTATAAAACAGGTATAATGCTCGTAATGGAGACCACCTGGATACTCATCGTGGATTTTCTGCTTCCCTGGCTGTTGCATCGTGAGTTCGGCAGGTCTGCTGCCGGACAGGGCTTCTGGAAAACGGAGTCCTGAGGATAAGAAGAAAAAGAAAAAAAAGATGACACATTTGGGAGCCCCTGGTGTGGTTGAGCCGCACTCTGGGCATGCCGTGGTCGTGCCCCTCCCCCTATGCCCATGGTATCTCCAGAGCATAGTGATGTACGCGTGGTACTGGTCTCGCGATTTTGCAAGGGCTGGGGTTGGGGCCGCATTGCTACGCGTGCTCGGAACGTGCCAGGTGGTCTTGTTGTAGGTTACTTCGGGCGCGCTTGACGGTGTCCGGTCGCTTAACAGCCGGACTCGAGAATTGCCTTCAGAGGCTACTCTGTACTTCCACCGCGAGAGCCGCTGTATGCTCCTCCGTTCGGAGAGAGCATTTGGTGTTTCCGTTGACCATGATGACTCCTCGAGAGCCTGGCATATTGAGCTGAGGTATGCGTAGTGCGGCACCGCATTGAACTTTGTAAATGCGGTTCGTCCGAGCAATGCATGATAGCCGCTGCGGAACGGGACTATGTCGAAGATTAACTCCTCGCTTCGGAAGTTATCCGGGGATCCGAAGACCACTTCAAGTGTAACTGAGCCTGTACAATTGACCTCTACACCTGGTATGACGCCTTTGAAGGTCGTCTTTGTGGGTTTAATCCTTGAGGGGTCTATGCCCATCTTGCATACTGTATCCTGATAAAGCAGGTTCAGGCTGCTGCCGCCGTCCATCAAGACTCTAGTGAGGTGAAATCCATCGATGATTGGGTCTAAAACCAACGCGGCGAATCCGCCATGGCAGATGCTGGTGGGGTAGTCCCTTCGATCAAAAGTGATCGGGCAGGAGGACCACAGATTGAACTTTGGGGCGACTGGCTCCATTGCGTATACGTCCCTGAGCGCACGCTTCCGCTCCCTTTTGGGTATGTGGGTTGCGTATATCATGTTCACCGTCCGGACTTGTGGGGGGAAACCCTTCTGTCCTCTATTGTTCGGCGGCTGTGTCTCCTCCTCGTCATCGCTATGCAGCCCCTTGTCGTTGCTTTCGGCGATTAACTTGCCTGCCTGCTTGAACACCCAACAATCCATGTTGGTGTGATTAGCTGGCTTTTCGGGGGTGCCGTGTATCTGGCACAAGCGATCGAGTATCCGGTCCAAATTGAACGGGCCCGGAGTGGTTCTTTTGAATGGCTTTTTCCGCTGACCGGGTTTAGAGCCTCTGAATCCGGCGTTGACTGCCGTATCTTCAGTATTATCACCGTTAATGCGGCGCTTGTGCTTATTGCGACGCGACCTTCCATTGTTGTCTTTGGTATCCGAACTACCAGAGTTTTTGGTTAGGTTGTTACTGCGGGCTAGCCAGCTGTCTTCTCCTACACAGAAGCGAGTCATGAGTGATGTGAGGGCTGCCATTGATTTCGGCTTTTCCTGTTCTAGGTGCCGGGCAAGCCATTCATCACGGATGTTATGTTTGAAGGCTGCAAGGGCCTCTGCATCCGGACAGTCGACGATTTGGTTTTTCTTGGTTAAGAACCGTGTCCAGAATTGTCTGGCCGATTCGTCTGGCTGCTGAATTATGTGGCTTAGGTCATCGGCGTCTGGTGGTCGCACATATGTGCCCTGAAAGTTATCAAGGAATGCCGCTTCTAGGTCCTCCCAACACCCAATTGATTCTGCTGGCAGGCTGTTGAGCCAATGCCGAGCTGGTCCTTTAAGCTTGAGTGGGAGGTATTTGATGGCGTGGAGATCATCACCGCGGGCCATGTGGATATGAAGGAGATAGTCCTCGATCCAAACCGCGGGATCTGTTGTGCCGTCATAGGATTCAATGTTTACGGGTTTGAAACCTTCGGGGATTTGATGGTCCATTACTTCGTCTGTGAAGCATAGTGGGTGTGCGGCGCCTCTGTATTGGGCTATATCACGACGCAGCTCAAGCGAGCTTTGTCTACTGTGTTCGGCCCGGCCGGAATTGCTGTATCCGGCGTGACGGTTGTCGTCGCGTATCATGGGGCGCCCACGTGATCCGTAGATCGATCTTGTTTGTCTTGCCTTATCGTCCAATATGTCTCGCAAGTCCGGCGCATTCCCCCGTGGCTTTGTACTTTTCGAGCGATGCCGGGGTGCGGCTTTAGTGGAGGGCCTAGAGGCCTCTCTGTCGCGGCCACGAGGTGGCCGGTCGGCCGTATTGTGCACTGGTGACGTAGGTTTATGTGCTTCCTCCTCTAATCGGTGTAGGAGCTTGCGTTTGGGGTAGCTTTTGGAGGGGCGTTCGAGTTCATATTCTTCGGCCGCAAGGACTTCAGTCCATCTGTCAGCTAGCAGGTCTTGGTCAGCTCTAAGTTGTTGCTGCTTTTTCTTGAGGCTGCTTGCCGTGGCCATAAGCCTGCCTTTGAAACGCTCTTGTTCGACGGGATCCTCAGGCATGAAAAATTCGTCGTCGTCGAGGCTTGCCTCGTCTCCGGAGGGAGGCATATAATTATTGCCCTCTACCTCTCTGTTTGCCGCTCTCTCGTGAGGGCTGGCTTCTCCATCCTCCTGTGCTGAATCTTGCTGGAGGGGGTTGTCTTCGGCACTGTTCGGGGTTTTATTGTCTCCGGAGCCGGAATCTCCATTTTTGCTGTGGCGGGATTTAGAGCGGCGCCGCTGACGCCGGCGCTTAGGCTGCTTCTTGGAGGGGTCGTCCTCCGCTGTTCCATCGCCATTCCCATCCTTTGAGATGTCCACCATGTATATGTCGTATGATGAGGTGGCTTTCCAGTGCCCTATAGGCGCTGGTTCTTGGTCGTCTCCGGCATCGTCGTCCATACTGTCGATGTCTTCGGAGTCGAAGTCTAGCATGTCGGTTAAGTTATCGACAGCGGCTACGAAGTGGGTGGTGGGTGGGCTTTGAATTTCTTCGTCGTCCGCATCCCAACCGTCCTGACCATAATCCGGCCAGGGCTCCCCAGATAAAGCGAGACACTTTAGCGAATTCAGGATGTTGCCAAAAGGCGAGTGCTGAAAGATGTCTGCGGCGGTGAACTCCATGATCGGCGCCCAATCGGGTTCGATTGGTAGGGGCGCAGATGGTTCGGGGTCCGGAGAGGAGTCCGACACCTTGGAGTCACGAGCTTCACAAGGGACAGAATCGGTATTCGGTTCTATCGCTGTAGAGGTAGCAGCCCCCGAGGTGGTGTCCAGCCACCCATCCTCGATCGGCGCAGTCGGCTCCGAGCTAAGGGTCCGAGTGGACTCTTGTGCGGCCCCCAGGGCACTATCAGGCAGCAGAGCTAAATCATACCCATCGTGACAGTGCGGCGCGCTCGGCTGTGGCTCGAATCCGTCGAAGATCAAGTCTTCGCGGATGTCGGCCGTGTAGTTCAAACTCCCAAATCTTACCTGATGGCCAGGGGCGTAGCTTTCGATCTTCTCTAGATGGCCAAGTGAATTGGCCCGCAGTGCGAAGCCGCCGAATACGAAGATCTGTCCGGGGAGAAAAGTCTCACCCTGAACCGCGTTGTTGTTGACGATCGAAGGAGCCATCGAGCCTATAGGTGACGACACAGAGGAACTCTCAATGAAAGCACCAATGTCGGTGTCAAAACCGGCGGATCTCGGGTAGGGGGTCCCGAACTGTGCGTCTAGGCGGATGGTAACAGGAGACAAGGGACACGATGTTTTTACCCAGGTTCGGGCCCTCTCGGTGGAGGTAAAACCCTACTCCTGCTTGATTAATATTGATGATATGGGTAGTACAAGAGTAGATCTACCACGAGATCAAGGAGGCTAAACCCTAGAAGCTAGCCTATAGTATGATTGTTGTTCGTCCTACGGACTAAAACCCTCCGGTTTATATAGACACCGGAGAGGGCTAGGGTTATACAGAGTCGGTTACAATGGTAGGAGATCTACATATCCGTATCGCCAAGCTTGCCTTCCATGCCAAGGAAAGTCCCATCCAGACACGGGACGAAGTCTTCAATCTTGTATCTTCATAGTCTTGGAGTCCGGCCAATGATGATAGTTCGGCTATCCGGACACCCCCTAGTCCAGGACTCCCTCAGTGATTGTCGACGTTCTAGGAATGGGGGTACCCAGACTTGCCTGCCTGCAGCCTGCGGCGTGGCTCAAGGAGTGGCCTAGCACGACCCATCTTCATCAACACATGCTGAAGACCCTCGCGAGGGGCCAAGCCTCGCGGGGCGGACGACAGAAGGCTTCCTGGGGCACAGCCTCGTCAGGCTGGCTCGCGAGGAGGCGGAGAGATCAAGGCGGGGTACCTCACGAGGTGCCCATGACGCAAGCCATGACGACCGAGGCCAGGCGGGCGCCAGGCGGGCGCCGGCCTGCGCAGAGTCCTTGTTTCCTCTTTGGTGCAAAGGGGGCAAGCGCAGGTAAGAATATCAAGCAAAGGCAACCATTTCGGTGCAACAAGACCAAGACCAGCAGGACGGCAGGATGGAGGTCATCGTGGAGCCCAAGGCGGCGTCATCGTCAGGGTCTTTGGCAGGCAAGGACCGACTTTAGTCAGGGTAAGTGTACTAGATGTTCCCCTTCAAAATGGCCAATTGTTGGCGCCCTTCCCGCTCAATATTTGTGGAGAGGCCCAGGGCCTCCGCCTATAAATAGGACTAGCCACCCACGGGGTGGGGGCGAGAGGATCGAGAGATCAACAAAAGAGAGAGAAAGAGAGGCGACTGAACTCCCCCTAGCAGTTCATCGCACCAGCTCAAGAACAGCCCCTCGCGAGGTTGTTCTCCCTTTGTACTATTCATCATCAGCCCCTGAGGCAATCCACCACACCACAAACTGGAGTAGGGTATTACACCACAATGGTGGCCTGAACCAGTATAAATCTTGTGTCCCTTGTGTTGTTCTTCGTGTAAATTTAGATCCTTGCGAGGCAACGAGACGTGGGTAGGTAGGAGGTGTGATCTCAACGTGCACCCCAGAGTTCGAACCTTGAAGGTTTGCCGGAACCCGAAATCCGACATTTGGCGCGCCATGTAGGGGTGCGCCAGAATCCGCCTTCCGTCGCCTCGTGTTTCGCCACCCGTCGCATCCGTGTCAGACGCTCATCCAGCCCGCGCCGAGCGCCGGGCCGCTCTCGCCACTCGCGTCACCCAGACGGCCCCCATCGGCGGGCGCCCCCGCCATTCCCCGTCGCCTGCCGTCAATGCCGCCACCAGCCTGGAGGGGAACGAGCAGCAGGCGTCGTCCCTGCATCCTTCGGTGCGGCGAGAAGGCCGCACCGCCACCCCATCGCTGACTCCAGCCGGTTCCTCGTCCCTGCCGGTCGCGCTCCTGCGGACTCGCACGCCATGCTGCTCTTGGCGCAGGAGCTCCTGCACTACCGTCCCGTCGACGACCTCTACGACGAGTGGCTCGCCCGCATCACCGAGCTCGTTAGTGATGTCTACTACACAATCTTCTTCTTGTAGACGTTGTTGGGCCTGCAAGTGCACAGGTTTGTAGGACAGTAGCAAATTTCCCTCAAGTGGATGACCTAAGGTTTATCAATCCGTAGGAGGCATAGGATGAAGATGGTCTCTCTCAAACAACCCTGCAACCAAATAACAAAGAGTCTCTTGTGTCCCCAACACACCCAATACAATGGCAAATTGTATAGGTGCACTAGTTCGGCGAAGAGATAGTGATACAAGTGCAAAATAGATAGTAGATATAGGTTTTTGTAATCTGAAATAATAAAAACAGCAAGGTAACAAGTGATAAAAGTGAGCGTAAACGGTATTGCAATGATAGGAAACAAGGCCTAGGGTTCATACTTCCACTAGTGCAAGTTCTCTCAACAATAATAACATAGATAGATAATATAACAAGCCCTCAACATGCAACAAAGAGTCACTTCGAAGCCACTAATAGCGGAGAACAAATGTAGAGATTATGGTAGGGTACGAAACCACCTCAAAGTTATTCTTTCGGATTGATATATAAAAGAGTTCGTACTAGAATAACACCTTAAGATACAAATCAACCAAAACTCTAATGTCACCTAGATACTCCATTGTCACCTCAAGTATCCGTGGGCATGATTATACGATATGCATCACACAATCTCAGATTCATCCAACCAACATAAAAGTACTTCAAAGAGTGCCCCAAAGTTTCTACCGGAGAGTCAAGAACGTGTGCCAACCCCTATGCATAGGTTCCCAATGTCACGAAACCCGCAAGTTGATCACCAAAACATACATCAAGTGGCACATGATATCCCATTGTCACCACAGATAATCACAGCAAGACATACATCAAGTATTCTCATAAAAGACTCAATCCGATAAGATAACTTCAAAGGGGAAACTCAATTCATCACAAGAGAGTAGAGGGGGAGAAACATCATAAGATCCAACTACAATAGCAAAGCTCGAGATACATCAAGATCGTGCCATAGATGGAACACGAGAGAGAACACAAGAGAGAGAGATCAAACACATAGCTTCTCGTACATACCCTCAGCCCTGAGGGTGAACTACTCCCTCCTCGTCATGGATAGCGCCGGGATGATGAAGATGGCCACCGGTGATGGGATCCCCCTCCGGCAGGGCGCTGGAATGGGCTCCCAAGAGGTTTTTGGTGGCTACATAGGCTTGCGGCGGCGGAACTCCCGATCTATCTTCTGTTCTGGAAGTTTTTGGGTATATTGGTATATATAGGAGGAAGAAATACGTCAGGGAAGCCACGAGGGCCCCACGAGGGTGGAGGGTGCGCCCAGTGGGGGTGGGCGTGCACCCCTACCTCGTGCCTGCCTCGTTTCTTTCTTGACATGGACTCGAAGTCTCCCCGGTTGCTTTCCTTCCAAAAATAACTTCTCCAGTTGATTCCGTTCCGTTTTGACTCCGTCTGATATTCCTTTTCCTCGAAACACTGAAATAGGCATAAAACAGCAAATCTGGGCTGGTCCTCCGGTTAATAGGTTAGTCCCAAAAATAATATAAAAGTGGATAATAAAGCCCAATATTGCCTAAAACAGTAGATAAAGTAGCATGGAGCAATCAAAAATTATAGATACGTTGGAGACGTATCAAGCATCCCCAAGCTTAATTCCTGCTCGTCCTCGAGTAGGTAAATGATAAAAAAGAATTTTTGATGCGGAGTGATACTTTGGAATAATTTCAATGTAAATCTTCTTAATTGTGATATGAATATTCAGATTCGAAAGATTCAAGACAAAAGTTCATATTGACACAAAAATAATAATACTTCAAGCATACTAATCAAAGCAATCATGTCTTCTCAAAATAGCATGGCAAAAGAAAGTTCATCCCTACAAAATCATATAGTTAGGCTATGCTTCATTTTCGTCACACAAAGATGTTCCCAACTTCTATACCCCCGATGACAAGCCAAGCAATTGTTTCATACTTAAATAATCTCAAACCTTTTCAACCTTCATGCAATACATGAGCGTGAGCCATGGATATAGCACTATGGGTGGAATAGAATATGATGATGGGGATTGTGTGGAGAAGAAAAAAAGGAGAAAGTCTCACATTGACGAGGCTAATCAACGGGCTATGGAGATGCCCATCAATTGATGTCAACATGAGGAGTAGGGATTGCCATGCAACGGATGCACTAGAGCTATGAATGCTCTCCAAAAGAAAGCTAGTGGGTGTGCATCCAACTCGCTTGCTCATGAAGACCTAGGGCATTTGAGGAAGCCCATCGTAGGAATATACAAGCCAAGTTCTATAATGAAAAATTTCCACTAGTATAAAAAGACAACTTATGAGACTCACTACATGAAGAACAAGGTGCTACTTTGAAGCACAACATATGAGACTCACTACATGAAGAACAAGGTGCTACTTTGAAGCACAAGTGTGGAAAAAGAGATAGTAGCATTGCCCTTTTTATTTATTTTCTTTTTTGGGCCTTTTTTGGCTTTTTTTTTCTTTGGGCCTTCTTTTAGCCTTTCTCTTTTTTGGGCAATGCTCTAATAATAATGATCATCACACTTCTATTGATTACAACACGAGGATTACAACTCAAAACTTAGAACAAGATATGACTCTATATGAATGCCTCCTGTGGTGTACCGGGATGGTGCAATGAATCAAGAGTGACATGTATGAAAAATAATACATGGTGGCTTTGCCACAAATACGATGTCAACTACATGATCATGCAATGGCAATATGACAAAAGTAATGTATGTCATGATGATGATGATCAAAGTTGCATGGCAATATATCTCGGAATGGCTATGGAAATGCCATGATAGGTAGGTATGGTGGCTGTTTTGAGGAAGATATAAGGAGGTTTATGTGTGATAGAGCGTATCGTATCACGGGGTTTGGATGCACCGGCGAAGTTTGCACCAACTCTCAAGGTGAGAAAGGGTAATGCACGGTACCAAAGAGGCTAGCAAAGGCGGAAAGGTGAGAGTGCGTATAATCCATGGACTCAACATTAGTCAAGAGAACTCATATACTTATTGCAAAAATTTAGAAGTCATCAAAAATCAAGTACTACGCGCATGCTCCTAGGGGGATAGATTGGTAGGAAAAGACCATCGCTCGTCCCCGACCGCCACTCATCAGGATGCACAAGCCAGGTACACTTCATGTTTCAAATTTGTTACACAACTTTAACCATACGTGCATGCTACGGGATTTGCAAACTTCAACACAAGCATTCTTTGAATTCATAATTAGGCAACTAGCACGACTTTGATATTATCACCTCCATATCTCAAAACAATTATCAAGCATCAAACTTATCTTAGTATTCAATTCACTCAAAAGAAAGTTTCACATATCTTGAATACCAAGTATATTAACATTAAGCAAATTACCATGCTATTTAAGACTCTCAAAATAATATAAGTGAAGCATGAGAGTTCATCTATTTCTTCAAAATAAAACTACCACCATGCTCTAAAAGATATAAGTGATGCTCTAGAGCAGATGACAAACTACTCCGAAAGATATAAGTGAAGATCAATGAGTAGTCGAATAATTATGCAACTATGCGAAGACTCTCTCTCATTTAATAATTTCAGATCTTGATACTTTATTCAAACAGCAAGCAAAGCTAAATAAAACTACATTGCAAGGATAGCACAACTCATGTGAAGAAGCAAAAACTTAGGCTCAACTGATACTAACCGATAGTTGTTGAAGAAGAAAGGTGGGATGCCTACCGGGGCATCACCAAGCTTAGATGCTTGAGACTTCTTGAAATATTATCTTGGGGTGTCTTGGGCATCCCCAAGATTGAGCTTTTGTGTCTCCTTAATACCTCTCATATCATGGTTTCTCTTTTTATCAAAAGCTTCATTCACAACAAACTCAACAAGAACTCGTGAGATAGGTTAGTATAAACCAATGCAAAACCTTATAATTTTCTACTGTAACAAATCACTAAAATAATTATTCAACATTGCATACTAAATGCCTCTGCATATTTAATACTCCTATCCTCAAATAGAATCATTAATTAAGCAAACATATGCAAACAATGCAACCATAACAGCAATCTGCCAAAACAGTACAGTCTGTAGAGAATGCAACTGTATCAATACTTCCCTGACTCCAAAAATTATGAACTAAAATTCCCACTGTAATAAATTTATCAGAGCTCAATATGCAAAAAGATTCAACATTATACCACTCTCTGACTTTTCTAGGGAATTTTTGCAACAGCGGCTAACTTTCTGTTTTCAAACAGCAACATGTATACTAGCAAAATAAGCATGGCAAAGGCTATCCTTGACTTCTTTAATGAAACTAAATATGCAAAATATTAATATAAATAACAGCAAGCAAATACTAACAAGAGAAAATGACGCTCCAAGCAAAACACATATCATGTGGTGAATAAAAATATAGCTCCAAGTAAAGTTACCGATGAACGAAGACGAAAGAGGGGATGCCTTCCGGGGCATCCCCAAACTTCGGCTTTTGGCTATTCTTGAATATTATCTTGGGGTGCCTTGGGTGTACCCAAGCTTAGGCTCTTGCCACTCCTTATTCCATAGTCCATCGAATCCTTACCCAAAACTTGAAAACTCCACAACACAAAACTCAACAGAAAACTCGTATGCTTCGTTAGTATAAGAAAATAAAACTACCACTTAGGTACTGTGATGAACTCATTATAAATTCATATTGGTGTAATATCTACTGTATTACAACTTATCTATGGTTCATACCCTCCGATACTACTCATAGATTCATCAAAATAAGCAAACAACACATAGAAAACAGAATCTGTCAAAAACAGAACAGTCTGTAGTAATCTGTATCAAACGTATACTTCTGGAACTCCAAAAATCCTACAAAATTAGTAAGTCCTAAGAAATTCGTGTACCAATACAGAGCAAAAGGAATCCAATCATAAGCACGTTTCTGTGAATTAAAAAAACTAATTTACTGGGTGCAAAAGTTTCTGATTTTCAGCAGGATCAACACAACTATCACCGTAAGCCATCCTAAAGGTCTTACTTGGCACTTTATTGAAACAAAAGCTATAAAACATGATTACTACAGTAGTGTAATCATGCGAACACACAAAAATAGTAAGGATAAATATTGGGTTGTCTCCCAATAAGCGCTTTTCTTTAATGCCTTTCTAGCTAGGCATGATGATGACAATGATGCTCACATAAAAGATAAGAATTAAAACGTAACGGGAGCATCATGAAGCATATGACTAGCACATTTAAGTCTAACCCACTTCCTATGCATAGAGATTTTGTGAGAAAACAACTTATGGGAATAATAATCAACTAGCATAGGAAGGTAAAACAAGCATAGCTTCAAAACTTGAAGCACATAGAGAGGAAACTTGATATCATTGCAATTCCTACAAGCATATATTCCTCCCTCATAATAATTTTCAGTAGCATCATGAATGAATTCAACAATATAACCAAAACCTAAAGCATTCTTTTCATGATCTACTAGCATAGAAAATTTACTACTCTCCTCATAAGCAAAATTGTTCTCATTCGGAATAGTGGGAGTATCATAAGAGACTTGAACACTAAAAATTGTTTCCACATTAAAAGAATAATTTGTTCAGAAAAAGGGTAATCATAATCATGACAAGATTTGTAAATATAATCATAACTATTTTTTATAGCATAAGTTTCATCACAATAATCATCATAAGTAGCAACTTCGTTCTCATCATAATCGATTGAAACCTCTCCCAAGATAGTGGAATCACTAAATAAAGTTGACACTCTTCCAAATCCACTTTCATATTCATCACAATAAAATTCAACATCCTCCAAAATAGTGGGATCACTACTTCCTAAAGTTGACTCTCTTCCGAACCCACTTTCATCAATATAATCATCATAGGTAGGAGGCATGCTATCATCATGACAACTTTGTATATCAAAACTTGGGATGCTAAAAATATCATCTTCATTAAACATAGCATCCCCAAGCTTGGGACAAACATTAATTCCAGCAAATATATTCTCAAATATGTCATCCTAATCAAACATAGCTTCCCCAAGCTTGGGCCCTTTCATATCATAAGCATAATCACTCTCATCATTAAAAATATTGATAGCACCAATAGTATAGCAATTATCATCATCACAAGTAGTAGTAGGAGCAACATAATTTGGGAGGGGTACCTTTTTACCTTTGTTGCCCCTTATTTTCTTTTTCTTCTTCATATTAAGTGTGGGTTCAACCATCCTCTTTGAGCTCCTTATTGACAAGATTGGTTGAATAGAAAGCTCCCCCTCGTTACCTGAATCATCATAAGAAATAATAGGAGGATATGGGGAAGTCTCTTCCCTTTAATTAGTATTCTCATCGTCTTCTATTTGCTTTCTTTTCTTTATGTAATTGGCAATATAAGGATTTTCAATGCAATTCTCCGCACAATACATATAAATCTTCTCTAGATCAAAGTCAAGAATTTTATCAAGATTAAAATTTGGAATATCCTTAGTTATACGTTTCATTTCTTCATACCCCAAAAGAAGGCTAAGCTCTTTATGATGCTCAAGGGTAATCAAATTATCACAATATTTGGACACGACTTGATCATGAAAAAATAGCATTGGAGCTTTAAATGACCATGTTCATTGCAAAGTTCACAAGGGGCACGAAATATATTGAATCTTTCAGCACACTCATCTAGCTCTTCTTGCAACAATTTGGTTTCTAAGTACTTATGCCTTTTTCAATAAATGTCTTCTCTATTTGGTGTGTTCATGCAAACATGCACTCCACAAAAGTTGACATGCTCATAAGAGATATTTTCATCATAACTAGTGCAATCATCATTAGCATCATGGATATTCAAAGAATTCGTACTAACAACATTGAAATCATGCTCATCATTCAAAGATTTAGTGCCAAACAATTTAGAGATTTCTTCTTCTAGCACTTGAGCACAATTATCCTTTCCATCATACTCACGAAAGATATTAAAAAGGTGAAGCGTATGAGACAAACTTAACTCCATTTTTTTTGTAATTTTCTTTTATAGACTAACTAGTGCTAAAACAAGAAACAAAAAGATTCGATTGCAAGATCTAAAGATATACCTTCAAGCACTCACCTCCCCGGATACGGCGCCAGAAAAGAGCTTCATGTCTACTACACAACCTTCTTCTTGTAGACGTTGTTGGGCCTGCAAGTGCACAACTTTGTAGGACAGTAGCAAATTTCCCTCAAGTGGATGACCTAAGGTTTATCAATCCATAGGAGGCGTAGGATGAAGATGGTCTCTCTCAAAGAACCCTGCAACCAAATAACAAAGAGTATCTTGTGTCAACAACACACCCAATACAATGGCAAATTGTATAGGTGCACTAGTTCGGCGAAGAGATAGTGATACAAGTGCAAAATTGATAGTAGATATAGGTTTTTGTAATCTGAAATAATAAAAACAGCAAGGTAACAAGTGAGCGTAAACGGTATTGCAATGATAGGAAACAAGGCCTAGGGTTCATAATTTCACTAGTGCATGTTCTCACAACAATAATAACATAGATAGATAATATAACAAGCCCTCAACATGCAACAAAGAGTCACTCTGAAGCCACTAATAGCGGAGAACAAACATAGAGATTATGGTAGGGTACGAAACCACCTCAAAGTTATTCTTTCGGATCGATCTATAAAAGAGTTCGTACTAGAATAACACCTTAAGATCCAAATCAACCAAAACCCTAATGTCACCTAGATACTCCATTGTCACCTCAAGTATCCGTGGGCATGATTATACGATATGCATCACACAATTTCAGATTCATCCAACCAACATAAAAGTATTTCAAAGAGTGCCCCAAAGTTTCTACCGGAGAGTCAAGAACGTGTGCCAACCCCTATGCATAGGTTCCCAATGTCACGAAACCCGCAAGTTGATCACCAAAACATACATCAAGTGGCACATGCCATTGTCACCACAGATAATCACGGCAAGACATACATCAAGTGTTCTCATAAAAGACTCAATCCGATAAGATAACTTCAAAGGGGAAACTCAATTCATCACAAGAGAGTAGAGGGGGAGAAACATCATAAGATCCAACTACAATAGCAAAGCTCGGGATACATCAAGATCGTGCCATAGATGGAACATGAGAGAGAACATGAGAGAGAGATCAAACACATAGCTACTCATACTTACCCTCAGCCCCGAGGGTGAACTACTCCCTCCTCGTCATGGATAGCGCCGGGATGATGAAGATGGCCACCGGTGATGGGATCCCCCTCCGGCAGGGTGCTGGAATGGGCTCCCGAGAGGTTTTTGGTGGCTAGAGAGGCTTGCGGCGGCGAAACTCCCGATCTATCTTCTGTTCTGGAAGTTTTAGTGTATATTGGTATATATAGGAGGAAGAAATACGTCACGGGAGCCACGAGGGCCCCAGGAGGGTGGAGGGCGCGCCCAGGGGTGGTGGGCGCGCCCCCTACCTCGTGCCTTCCTTGTTTCTTTCTTGACGTGGACTCCAAGTCTCCCGGGTTGCTTTCCTTCCAAAAATTACTTCTCCAGTTGATTCCGTTCCGTTTTGACTCCGTCTGATATTCCTTTTCCTCGAAACACTGAAATAGGCATAAAACAGCAAATCTGGGATGGGCCTCCGGTTAATAGGTTAGTCCCAAAAATAATACAAAAGTGGATAATAAAGCCAAATATTGCCTAAAACAGTAGATAAAGTAGCATGGAGCAATAAAAAATTATAGATACGTTGGAGACGTATCAGTGAGCGCCGCTGGGGGATCCACTACGCCATCCCTCTCGTTGCACCGTGCCCCGCCCTGCGCGGGCGAGGAAGCTCCGGGGGCACCTCAGCTGCCTCCCCCTCAAGAAGGCGCCTTGGCCGCAAGGCGCGTGGCCCCTGGGCGGAACCCACTTCGTCCGGCGCCAACACAGCAAGAGAAGAGCTGCCAAGAGGTCCCTCGCCCCCAAGAAGCTGCCCGTGTGCTCCCCGCACCGGCCCGGCACGAACGCGCTCCTGCTCCAGCGCGTCAAGACCCCGTGCTGCTCCTGGCAGCAGCGCACAGAGACTTCCAAGATCAAGCTCTCTATCACCAAAGGCCTCCCGCGGCCACTGCAGGCTGCTGTGCCTTCACCGCCGAGCTGCGCAGCGTGGCCTGGTCGGGCAAGGTCAAGCCAGATCTGCCCCTGCGCTACGATGGCACGGCTGACCATGTGGAGTTCCTCCAGCTCTATGAGCTGGGCATCGAAGCCGCCAACGGGGACGAGAAGGTCATGGCGAACTGGTTCCCCATGGCGCTCAAGGATGGTGCCCGCACCTGGCTCCTGAACCTGGCTCCTGGCACGATCTCCTCCTGGGACGAGATGCGCACCTGATTCATCGCCAACTTCCAAGGCACACGCGACCGGCCCCCGGCCATGAGCGACTTGCGCCGCATTAAGCAGCAACCGGGAGAGACCCTGCAGAAGTTCATCCAGCATTTCAACAGTGCTCGCCTTAAGATCCCCAGGGTGTCTGAGGAGGCCATCATCTCAGCCTTCTCTGACGGCGTGCGTGACGTCAAGATGAAGGAGGAGCTTGTGATCCATGAGGACCTGTGCACCTCCCTGGAGCTGTTCATTTTGGCGACCAAGTGTTGCTAGGGCTGAGGAAGGGTGCCTTTCCCTCCTTGAGCTGCCAGCTGCCGACCAAGAAGAGAAGAAGCCCAAGGTCAAGGACGTGAAGCGCAAGGGGGCTGCCGTGCTTGCAGCAGAGCCAGACACCAAGCGAGGCAGGGATCAGCCCGAGTCATCCAAGGGCAGCCGGTACTGCGTGTACCACGACCTCCACACCCACAACACCAACGAATGCCAAGAGCTCAGGGCCGTGCGGGAAGTGCGTGCCGGCCAACGCCCCGAGCGCTGCGACCGGGGCTATGGCCGAGGAGGAGGAAGAGGTGGAGGACGATGGGAAGACCGCGGCCCTCGCCAAGGGTGGCGTGACCGACCTCGCGAGGACCGCTGGCAGGACCAGCCTCGTGAGGGAGGTTGGAGGGACCCTCCTCGCGAGGGAGGTTGGAGGGATCAACCTCCCGAGGATCACTCACAAGGCAACGCGGGCCTCCCTCCTCTGCCACCACAACCGAGGAGGAATGAAGACCATCATCAGGATGAGGGGGCTGGAGGCTTCCAGGAGCCGCGCATAATCGCTTGCATCTTGGGTGGCGCTCAAGACCCAACCTCTCAGCGCATCTTCAAGCAGTTTGCTCACGAAGTGAATGCAGTCCTCCCCAAGCTTGAGGCCACACGCCCTCTCAGGTGGTCAGCGTGCACCATCACGTTCAGCTCTATAACGCCCGGATAATTAGGCTACAGTAAAACTCTCTTGATGATGCCATGTCATCTATATTACTGTTGCTAATTAAGTGGTAGTTCAAAAACATAGCAAATTCAAAAAATGAATTAGCGACAAACACCCAAAGTTTTCAAAAGTCAACACAAAAATGTTCGGGGGTTGCCAAATATTGCATCGGTAATTATGGTGAAGTAAACACATTTTTATAAAATGCCTAAATACTTGTAAATGAATTTAAACAGAAAAGAAACAATAAAGAAAATACAAAAGGGAAAAAGAAGAAACCCCCCCTTTCCCCCCTGGGCCGAAAGACCCAGCTAGCCACAACCCCTACCACCTGGCCCATCCGGCCGAACCGGCCCGCCTCCCCCTGCCGCCTCCTTTCCCTGTTCCCCCGACCCGGGTCGGAACAGGGACGCGTCCCCGCCGCACCCTCTCACCGGCGACGACGGGGGGATAAGATCGCCAGCACCCCCCCGCCTCCTCGATCCCGCCTCCCACTCGCCCCCACGCTCGCCCTCGGCCCCCACGCCTCTCCCTCTCCCCTCCAGATCCATCTCCCCCTCGTTCCCCACTGCAACCGAGCGCTGCCATGGCCTCGCCGCCGTGAATCGCGTGGCCACAGTCACCGCCTCGCCGCGCCTGCGTGTCCGTCGACGCCTCCATCGTCTTCCTCGTCCACCGGAGGCCTCAGCTGGAGCGGGGGAGCCCCGAATCACCGGATCCCCTTCGTCCACATCTCCGGCTGCCGCGTTCTTCACCAACTCCGGCGACACCCCTCTGCTGCTACTAAGCCACCCAAGGGCCATCTTGCGTGCCGCACGGTGAGCTCCTCATCTCCCGGCCATCTTCGTTAGCCCCCTCGCGCACAGTAGCTGCCCCGTCGCCGTTGCCGTGAGCACGTCGCCGCGGATCGCCTCGCCGCCGTGGCCATGATCTCCGTCGTGCTCGCGTGAGCACGACATCGTGTTCCTTGTGCTTTTAGGAACCCAACGCACACACGCACACACCTCCCCGTGCCTCCTAGCATAGTTTCCATCGACGTCCCGAGCGCGCTACTGCCAAAGCTCGTCGCCGGCCATGTTTCCGGTAGCCATTTGGTCCAGCGCCACCGCCAAACGACGCGGAATGCCTTTGCGGTTCGAACGCAAGTTGTTGTGCGCGGTTTGGTGCTTCCTAGCGCGATCCCGATGTTGTCCCGAACGACGCCGCCGCCTCTGCTCGTCGCCGGTGCCGATTCCGGCCAAGTCCGGCCATACCACCACCCCCACTCGACGTGGCATCGAGTGGTCGTTCGATTAGACCAAGCTGCGCACCGAACGACGCCGTTTAGCGAAATCCCGACGAGGCCCGGGTGCCCCCGCCGCGTTCTGACGTCGCCGGCGGCTAAACGCTGGCCGTCGCCTATGTGGTTGGCCTGGGGCCACCCCAGGGCCACTGCCAGTGGGCCCTGCTGACGTGGCAGCTACTACCACTGACATGCGGGCCCCATGTCATAAAACAAATAAAAACAATTAGATAAACTGCTAATTAATTAAATAAATTAATTAAAACCTAATCTCTCATTGACTACTGGGCCCTACCTGCTAATTAACCTATTTAGTTAGTTTTAAAAACTCTGTTAGTACCCTGTCAATGACATGTGGGTCCCACTGGACCCACCTGTATGGTTTGACTGGTCAACCGACCAATTGACATGCTGACATCACTCTGATGTCATGCTGACGTCATCATTTACTATTCTGGATAATGTTGGATTTAAATAATTAACTAAATTCCTGAAAATGATTTAAATCTTTAGAAAATCATATCTTTTAATCCGTAACTCGGATGAAAATACTTTCTACATGAAAGTTGATCAGAACGACGAGACGAACCCGGATACGCAGCCCGTTCGTCCACCACACACCTCTAACATACCAAACACGCAACTTTCCCCCTCCGGTTCATCTGTTCGAAAACGCGAAACACCGGGAATACTTTCCCGGATGTTTCCCCCCTTCGTCGATTGGGCACACCTAGCATCGTTACTTGTCATGTCATGCATCGATATGCATTTGTTTGCATTGTATTCATTGTTTCTTCCCCCTCTTCTCTCCGGTAGACCACGAGACCGACGCTGCTGCTGCCCAGTTCGGGTAGGGAGTTGACGACCCCTCCTTCTTGCCAGAGCAACCAGGCAAGCCCCCCCCTTGATCACCAGATATCGCCTATTCTCCTCTATACTGCTTGCATTAGAGTAGTGTAGCATGTTACTGCTTTCCGTTAATCCTATTCTGATGCATAGCCTGTCATTGTTGCTATAGTCATTGATACCTTACCAGCAATCCTAAATGCTTAGTATAGGATGCTAGTTTATCACCATTGGCCCTATATTCTTGTCAGTCTGCCTTGCTATACTATTGGGCCGTGATCACTCGGGAGGTGATCATGGGTATATATGATACATACATACATACTATACAGATGGTGACTAAAGTCGGGTCAGCTCGAAGAGTACCCGCGAGTGATTCACGGATTGGGGGCTGAAAGGACCTTTGTCCCGACAGCCCTCTGTGTGGATCTTTGTGGCGGAGTGACAGGGCAGGTTGAGACCACCTAGGAGACAGGTGGGCCTGGCCCTGGTCGGCGTCCGCGGTTGCTTCATTTAACACGCTTAACGAGATCTTGGTATTTGATCTGAGTTGGCTATGAGCCTATACACACTAACCATCTACGCGGGAGTAGTTATGGGTATCCCGACATCGTGGTATCAGCCGAAGCACTTCAGATGTCAGCGACGGAGCGGCGCGCGCCGGATTGGAACGTAAGCCTGCTCTTGTATTAAGGGGGCTAGTTCTGCTTCCGGCCGCCCACGCAACGTGCAGGTGTGCTAAGGGCGATGGGCCCAGACCCCTGTGCGCTTAGGTTTAGACCGGCGTGCTCGCCTCTCTGTTGTGTCTAGGTGGGGCTGCGACGTGTTGATCTTCCGAGGCCGGGCATGACCCAGGAAAGTGTGTCCGGCCAAATGGGAACGAGCGTGTTGGGTAAGTTGGTGCACCCCTGCAGGGAAGTTAATCTATTCGAATAGCCGTGATCTTCGGTAACAGGACGACTTGGAGTTGTACCTTGACCTTATGACAACTAGAACCGGATACTTAATAAAACACACCCTTCCAAGTGCCAGATACAACCCGGTGATCGCTTTTCTACAGGGCGACGAGGAGAGGATCGCCGGGTAGGATTATGCTATGCGATGCTGCTTGGAGATGCTACTTGGAGATGCTACTTGGAGGACTTCAATCTACTCCCTTCTACATGCTGCAAGACGGAGGCTGCCAGAAGCGTAGTCTTCGATAGGACTAGCTATCCCCCTCTTATTCTGGCATTCTGCAGTTCAGTCCACTCATTTTGCCTCCTTACACATATACCCATGCATATGTAGTGTAGCTCCTTGCTTGCGAGTACTTTGGATGAGTACTCACGGTTGCTTTGCTCCCTCTTTTCCCTCGTTTTCCTCTTCTTCTCGGATGCCGCAACCAGACGTTGGAGCCCAGGATCCAGACGCCACCGTCGACGATGACTCCTACTACACTGCAGGTGCCTACTACTACGTGCAGGCCGCTGACGACGACTAAGAGTAGTTAGGAGGATCCCAGGCAGGAGGCCTGCGCCTCTTTTGATCTGTATCCCAGTTTGTGCTAGCCATCTTATGTCAACTTGTTTAACTTAGGTCTGTACTCAGATATTGTTGCTTCCGCTGACTCATCTATGATCGAGCACTTGTATTCGAGCCCTCGAGGCCCCTGGCTTGCATTATGATGCTTGTATGACTTATTTATGTTTTAGAGTTGTGTTGTGATATCTTCACATGAGTCCCTGATCTTGATCATACACATTTGCGTGCATGATTAGTGTACGATTGAATCGGGGGCGTCACAAGTTGGTATCAGAGCCGACTGCCTGTAGGAATCCCCCTTCCAACTCCTTGGCCGAAGTCGAGTCTAGACATTACAAAAACTTTTACTAACTTGGCTATGTGCCTTACGGGCCCACGTCGCCATCGGGTGGTACTAGGATCTTTTACTCCCCGACCTTTACTCTGGGACTCTGAACTCTCTTCTACTCGGGTTAAACGAATTTACTAACTAACACTAGGATCCCGTGACCACATTCACCCCAAAGTTGGATAAAGCCATAGTTATTCCTTGGAATTGTATTTTGATCAATTTCCACACTGTCATTTGACTCCTTTGAAACATCTTTGTTTTCAGATGGATCCCACGAGGCAGGTCGTGCGCCACACGACGGCCATTGGTGCCTCGGGATCACCTGCGGTGCTAGCAGAGATGATGACCTATCTTATGTAGGAGGATCCCAGGCAGGAGGCCTGCGCCTCTTTCGATCTGTATCCCAGTTTGTGCTAGCCATCTTATGTCAACTTGTTTAACTTAGGTCTGTACTCAGATATTGTTGCTTCCGCTGACTTGTCTATGATCGAGCAGTTGTATTCGAGCCCTCGAGGCCCCTGGCTTGCATTATGATGCTTGTATGACTTATTTATGTTTTAGAGTTGTGTTGTGATATCTTCACGTGAGTCCCTGATCTTGATCGTACACATTTGTGTGCATGATTAGTGTACGATTGAATCGGGGGTGTCACAAGCTCAGCGGATCAGCTCAAGTGCGCGGCCATAGCCGGAGTCCTCCTGATGCTTTGTTCCCCAATCATCAGCAATGTGCAAGTCACCATGACCCTCATCGATGGTGGAGCGGGGCTCAATGTCCTATCCGTCGAGACATTCAACAATCTCCAAGTGCCCTACAATCAGCTGCAGCCAACCAAGCCTTTCTCACGGGTCACTGATGGTTCCACGGTTCCGATAGGGTAGGTCCGCCTTCCTGTTACCTTCGGGAAGCGCGACAAGTACCGCACCGAGCTCATTGACTTCGACGTCGCGCACATTCGCCTACCGTACAATGCCATCCTCGGGTACCCATCCCTGGCCAAGTTCATGGCCATGACTCATCACGGCTACAATGTCCTCAAGATGCCAGGAAGCGGTGGAGTCATCATGGTGCCTTGTGAAGAAAGAGATGCTGTGTGTTCTCTGGAGCGTGCCTTCCAAGCCGCATCAATTGAAGACCCAGATCACAGGAGCGGGAGGCTTCCCGAGGCTGCCCCTAAGAAGAAGAAGGCATCGCCTGGTCCGACCCCTCGGGAGGCAGGCCCCTCAGGGTCCGCGCCTGTTCAGGGGGCGCCTCCTTCTGTCGCATAGGAAGGCGCGCCCGGCACCCTCCTCGAGCAAGGCTCAGGGGCTCTCTCCTGGAGGGCCATCAACTTTTCTAGGATCACGAGGGAGGCGCTCGGGCACCACTTGGAGGCGTGTTTAAAAGCATGTTTCCCTCAGGAAGGAGCAAGGCAAGGAGGGCCAAACCCTCAGGAGTTCGTCAGCGAGATCATTCAGGAGCTGTAGGAGTCAAGAGTCATGAGTGGCAGCCGCCGCTTGCCCGCCGTAGCTCCCCATCCAGGCGAGGATGGTGGGCTGCGCGTCTGCATCGACATACCAGGACTCAACCGAGCCGCCTCTCAGGAGCGCCTCTGGCCCTCACGCGTGGTACGCTGTGAAGGTCCACCCCACAGCTATGTTCGCATGCCTTACGGCCTGCCGAACGCGGCTGCTGTGCGTCAGTGCCTCATGAGGAGCATCTTGGAGGTTAAGCGGCCAGGCATTCCACAGTCATGGCGGAGATGGAGATGGTCCGCGACGAGCCGCCAGCGCCTCTAGAGCCTCCCGAGGCTCCTGGGCCTGGGGGCTCGTGAAGATCGGCTTCCGCAGCGCACGCCGTCCGCTACTTCAGCATCCCTTCATCTTCAACATCATCAGGTGACATCCTTCGAGTTTCATTTTCAGCCGGGAGCACCCCCCAGGGCTGCATCATTCCCAGGCCGCGTGGGTCCGTCCCTGCGGCATGTATCCCTTTGGTTCATATTTTTAGCTTGCTTTATCGGGGGCGCCCCTCGGGCTGCATTATCCCCAAGTCGCTCGGGCCTGACCCAGCGGTGTTCACCTTTTTCTGCGCCTATCTAAATGGATTCGCTCCTTCATGATTAACGTGCTTGACTTGATCGCCCGCTCGATTGACACCAACTAATGGAGCTGCTCCCTAACGACACGAGCTCGCGCATGGGTCCGTCCCTGCAACGTCAACAAAGCTGAATGGCTAAGCTCTGGCCGCGGCAACCCCGCAGGGCGCCACCTCGCCAAGCCTTCAGTGCCTCGTCACCCTCCCAGAGCAACCAGTAGCTGGCCAACAATTGTAATGGCAAACTCTCACTTTTCTTGTGATGAACTCGCAGGATCACTTTAAGGAGCAGTGTCGGGAGAGGCCTTCGCAGCGTCTCCTTCGCTCTCGTCTGCCCAAATCGCTTGCACGTTAAAGGGGGGTACCTGAGCATCGCGACTCATGGACTCTTACTGGCTCTCCAGCCCTCACCTCCTGGCCTTGTCCACGGCATCGCGACCTGGCATACCAGCGATGGCTGAGCTCGCTCGAGGGCCGGGACCTGAGGACGTAGAGCATGAAGGGGAGCAAAGGCGAGAGGGAAGAGGCACGTGGGGACCTCTCCAGGCAACTCCTCAGCTGCCAATGCGCGGGCCCGGCGCCGCGCCAAGGAGTGACTTCTGACCCCCGAGATAAGTCATCCTCCGAAAACACTAGCTAGTGCAGCACCGACCTTGCACCTAATGCAATCCCGTTTTGGCAACATCGCGCTCCTTTCTCACCGAACGATGGCTGCTTGAGCGCTAAAGGGGACCTCCTGAGTATGGCGACTCAGGGGCTCTTACTGGACCCCAGGCCGCTCACCTCCTGGCCTTGACACTGGCATCGCGACCTGGCATACCAGCGATGGTTGAAGCCTGCCTTGGGACCGGGACCTGTCAGCGCAGAGCGTCAAGTCCTCGCGAGGTTCGAAAGGAGGAACTAAGCTAAGACGGGACGAGCATCTCGCACCGCTTCACGATAAGGATCATATTAACAAATGGAACCGCAGGCACCTTACCAACCCTCACGGGATGTGTTCTTCGATTCCTCGCAGGGAACAAAAGGAGCAAATCCTAAAGAGCACTAGATACATGTGCCTCCGCAAGAGACGCCATAATCAACAGTGGGACGTCAGGCACTGGCGCCAACCCCATACGGATCAGTGGCAACGGCGGCCCGACGAGCCCGCACTGCTCCGAGAGCGACGCAAGCTCGGGGGCTCATAGTTGTCATCGCTCGTCTCCGGAGTCGTGAAGAGCTCGGCGGTGTCGCTGGATCCTCCAACACCTTCGCTGCCTGAGGAGCTGCTGGGGGGGGGGGCGATTGGCGAGCCTAATCCTCGCCACGGCAGGGCCCCGGCCGCCTTTCTCAGGGCAACACTCCCACCGGCGTCCCTCCGCGTCGAAGACCTTGAAGAATATCAGGGAGGCTCCATCGTACTCGAGGTGGATTACGAGGGCGCCACCCGTCCTGCAGACCCGGGCGATCTCGCCCTAGCCACGGGTCATGTAGACCTTGCCCGGAGCGACGACCTCGACCTCCGCTTCAGTCGCAGGGGTAGTGCAGTCAGTGTGCTGCAGCCAAAGCTCTATAGGCCCCCTCGGCGGGATCTCGAAGGCGAAGGAAGGAGGGAGGCGAATCCAAGACCGACGAGGCATGGCGGCGTGAAGCACAAGCTCGCGAGAGGAGCCCTCAGTGTGAACTCTGGGAGGAACGATGCGCACCGCCGTGATCCGCCGGCGGCGACGACGCCTCTGGCGGCGCCGCTCAGCGCCTACGCCTTCAGGACCCTCGATCCGGGCGTACAAGGGCAATGGGAATCCAGGCGGCGGCCGTTCAAACCATGGTCTCGACACCTCCTGCCAAGCACCCCCTTCTCTGCGGCAAGAGGTGAGCCGTTTCTTCGGAGGAAGCGGGACATGACCCTCTCAGGGGGCCTTCCCCTTCTCTTCGGCAGAAAACCGATGGATCGGTGCCATTGGCGTTGGGAGGAGTGAGGACAAAGAAGAAGACGGAGAGTAGCAGGAAGATATGGACTGGAAAGGCCTGCGCCGTTCCGTACATATAGCCCGGGGAGGCCAACCGTCGGCCTCCACGATCACAGGTAATCATGACCCGTTTTACATGCAGGGACTTGTCAATTCGTGCAGTTGCCGAGGCGTCGTGGGGGAGCCAGGATGCCCACGTCCAATCAACCGCCACGCAGCGCCCAAGGCCGCAGGCTGATGGGGCCCGTGGCGCTTCGCACTTGCCCCTTCGCTTCTCTGCTAAGCCAAGTCCAGGCGCGCCTTGTGCCCGGGGGCTAATGTTGGCGTTCTGGGAACGGGGGTACCCAGACTTGCCTGCATGCGGCCTGCGGCGTGGCTCAGGGAGTGGCCCAGTACGACCCATCTTCATCAACACATGCTCAAGACTGTGACACCCCAAAATTTTAAACCTTGTTTTATTAATTAAAATTTTGCCAGGAAACTTAAACTTTTATTTTCTGGATTTTCTTTTGATTTCAGAACCATTCTTTTCTTTATTTTTATGGAGTTTTTACCCCAAGTGAAAACTTTCCAATTATATTATTGACTTGTTTAACATCTCAAGAAAAACATTTCTATTATCAGTGGATTTATTTGCATAATTATTGCTCTCCGAGCTTTATTCCTTAAAGTGATTCTTCATTAGTTTTGGAGCTCTATTTGAACTACAACCCTTTGATAAATTCATTTAAAAATACCACAAAAATTTGGGGATGACATATGATGTCCCTAAATCACTTTTATGCAAAAATATTCCTTAGTCAATTGGAGATTTTGAGTTTTACCACAAGTTTTTAAATCTGGTCCAATTGCACTTTTGCACTACAACCTATTTAAATACTTCTTTAAAACTTCCACCAAAATTAGGGGAGGTCAGTAGGACTATATTATTCATCTTTATGCATAAACCCAGTTATGTCCTTTGAAAATTTGAGTGAATCAACCTCATTTTCATTCTGGTCCAACTTGATGATTTGTACTGCAACCATATTTTAATTTGCTCCTTTACCCATGATTCTTTTTCCTGCTTATAGACCACCCTGGAAAACCCTTAAGTCCAGGAGAGTGGACCCATTGGAGGATTTTAAGTGCATGCAATCATGCCTTTTTCTTTCTGTCCAAAACTGAAGATTTGCAAAACTTGCACTAGCAAGTTTATGGTTTTGCCCAAATGACCTTGCCATCCTCACCTGCATCTAAAGAGACTCCAATCTGGAAAGTTTGGCCACCCCAAGAGTTGCCTTGATGCCCTTGGCATTCTGTCGAGCACTTGCTGTGCATAGCCAGTTTTGGCATGATTTGTAGTTTGCACTGGGGACTTGACCCCCTGACCACACCACCGTGTCCACTAATCTTCTTGCAAACCCTAACCTAGGCCTGTTAGTCCCCAGCCTCATCCAAACCCTCTAGCACACGCTGGCGTTTTGCCGAGCAGTTGGCGTGCATGCTCTAAGCGCGTCCAGAGCGCGCGTTTTGCATGTGCGTGTGCACGAGTCGCCGCGTCCCGCTGTCGCCTCCCCTGCGCCCGTTCTGGTCCCTCCCCTCTTCAAGTCGGCGCACCCGACTCCTCCCTCGCTGCAGGGCCGCCTGGCCCCCTCCTGGCGCCCTACAGCGCCGCCACCGCAAGCCGCCATCGCAGCCCTGACAACCTCTGCCCTGGTCGGCGCCGCCCGAGCCACGCCAACGCGCCAACTCGCTCGTGGAACTGCCCGAGCTCATCCACTAACTCGTCAGCTAGCGCCCGTCACCGCCACGTCGCCCTGTCCACTATAGAATGCCGGTCATCGACGATCCTATCCACGGCCGCCGCAAACCGACCTAGCCGCACTATAAGTAGGGCCCCCCGAGCTTGTCCAACCACACAGGCAGCCTCAGACCATCCCCTCGAAGCCCCCAAGGCCAGTAATCGTCGGGGGAGAGCCTTCTCCCCTGTCTCTGGCCAGCTCGGCCGCCGCCATGTCCCAGCCCCGTTCGTCGCAACCAGGGCCCCCTGCCCGTGCAACGCCACCATTCTACTCCCCTCGACTGTGCGGAGCTGCCCAGCTTCTCAATCGTGATCGGGAACCACCGTAGAACACAACCCCAAACCCACCCGAAGCCTCCTCCGCCGTGGAGCTCGCCGCTGGTGACTCCCTCCACCCCTGCCGACCCAGCAACCACGGGGAGGTCTGCCCTGAGCTGCCGGATCCATCCTTGCCCTCGGATGCCCTCGAGGAGCCATCGTTCGCCGGCGAAGATCGTCGGAGCTCCACCCCCGTTCGGCCAAAGGAGAGGGAAGGCGAGGAGACCGGTCAAACCTGACCAATGGGCCCCCTGGACCCACTGTCAGTGACCACGGACCGGTCCACGCTGGATAAGTGAAGATGTAAATGCAAAGTACGCCTTCGACGTGTTCAGTTTTCGTAACGTTTTCCTTTTTTCTGTTTTATTTTAAAAACAGAATTTGACTGGCTATATCTTTTAAAATAAAATTCCAAATGAGTTGATCGGTTTTCCTACCTCTCCCAAATACAGTCTAGTTTATTTTCAGATTTATTTCAAAAAAATTCAGACAACTTTTTGTACTGTTTTGAAACTATGTGTTAATTTGAATAATTTCAAAAATAGGTTTTTGAAGAAGAAGGCAACTTTCAAAAATGCACCCCACTTGCATACTCTTGAAGGCAAGCATTCTGACCCCTGGCATAATATTTTTTTGTGTGTTGATTGACACGATTATAACACCACCTTAATACGGAGAACTCGATATTTTATGTGGTGATACGATCATTTGCATGAATGCATATTGGAGATTTCCTTGCTGTTGGGAAGGGATATACTTGTGACAGTAATCGTCCTCGTATGCCTTGCATGCATGCCGGAAAGAAATCAGGGAAAGCCTCTGCCTTGGGTCGGCGTGAGCTTGTCTCCGGTCTTCCGCCTGGCCCCCTCCTGGCGCCCTACAGCGCCGCCACCGCAAGCCGCCACCGCCGCCCCGACAACCTCTGCCCTGGTCGGTGCCGCCCGAGCCACGCCAACGCGCCAGCTCGCTCGTGGAACAGCCCGAGCTCATCCACTAACTCGTCAGCTAGCGCCCGTCGCCGCCACATCGCCCTGTCCACTACAGAACGGCGGTCGCCGACGATCCTATCCACGGCCGCCGCAAACCAACCTAGCCACACTATAAGTAGGGGCCCCGAGCTCGTCCAGCCATTCAGGCAGCCTCAGACCATCCCCTTGAAGCCCCCACGGCGAGTAATCATCGGGGGCCTTCTCCCCCGTCTTCGGCCAGCTCGGCCGCCGCCACGTCCCAGCCCCTTTCGTCGCAACCAGGCCCCCCTGCCCGTCCAACGCCACCATTCTACTCCCCTCGACTGTGCGGAGCTGCCCAGCCTCTCAATCGTGATCAGGAACCACCGTAGAACACAACCCCAAACCCACCCGAAGCCTCCTCCGCCGCGGAGCTCGCCGCCGGCGACTCCCTCCACCCCCGCCGACCCAGCAACCACGGGGAGGTCCACCCTGAGCTGGCAGATCCATCCCAGCCCTCGGATGCCCTCGAGGAGCCGTCGTTCACTGGCGAAGATGGCCGGAGCTCCACCCCCGTTCGGCCAAAGGAGAGGGAAGGCGGGGAGACCGGTCAAACCTGACCAATGGGCCCCTTGGACCCATTGTGAGTGACCACGGGCCGGTCCACGCTGGATAAGTGAAGACGTAAATGCAAAGTACGCCTTCGACGTGTTCAGTTTTCGTAACATTTTTCTTTTCATTTTCTGTTTTATTTTAAAAACAGAATTTGACCAAAACTTTGACTGGCTATATCTTTAAAAAAACTCTAAATGAGTTGATTCTTTTTCCCACCTCTTTCAAATTCAGTCTAGTTTATTTTCAGATTTATTTGAAAAAATTTCAGACAATCTTTTGTACTATTTTGAAACTATGTGTTAATTTGAATAATTTCATAAATAGGTTTTCGAAGAAGAAGGCAACCTTCAAAAATGCACCCCACTTGCATACTCTTGAAGGCAAGCATTCTGACCCCTGGCATAATATTTTTTTGTGTGCTGATTGACACGATTATAACACCACCTTAATACGGAGAACTCGATATTTTATGTGGTGATACGATCATTTGCATGAATGCATATTGGAGATTTCCTTGCTGTTGGAAATGGATATACTTGTGACAGTAATCGTCCTCGTATGCCTTGCATGCATGCCGGAAAGAAATCAGGGAAAGCCTCTGCCTTGGGTAGGCGTGAGCTTGTCTCCAGTCTTTGTCGGGACGGTTATGTCCGGTGTGGCATAGTAAGGTATAATAAGTGGTGATTCTGTTGGTTGAATATTTTTGTCATGCATATCATGCAGGGAATTTTTAAACCTCGTGAGTCGACCGTAGATCGAGTCTTGTTCCAGTAACCCCCATACTTGTTTTCGTACTACAACTTGTCCCTGCCACAGGTAGGGTACGGTTCAGTAAGTTTTCAACCCCTTCGTAGCACACACCGTACAGAGTGGCCATGGTGGAAGATACCGGATGCATCCGGTAGCATGCCACCTGGTCCGGGGGCATGGGTGTTTCCGGTTGGGACCGAGAGGGGGGCACCCCTTAGAGCGCGCGGTATAAATTTGATCCCATGCTATTCGAGGTTGTAGCCTCCCCACTTAGAGTTTTGCTTGACAGGTGTCGTGGGTGATTACAGACACCGGTAAGTTAAGCTGGTGTGTGCAAGTCAGGTGTGTTTTCAATTAAAAGACTGTAGACGGAATTGGTCCCGATGGACTAAAGGAATCTGTTACTCGTGGGTAAAGAGTACACCCTCTGCAGAGATTATACCTATTCGAATAGCCGTGTCCATGGTCAAGGACAACAGTCTGGGATGGGTCAAGTGTCGGTCTTAGTGTCGGTCTTCGGAGGAGAAACTACTAAACTAGAGCATGTATCATGACTTGTGACTTATGACAATTATGATTATTATTATTATGGACTAAACCCTTTATGTTATTTGAAGTATTGAGTATCCCTGGGACGGTTCTACCTCCTGGATATTCACTCTGATTGTTTTCTTATAAGCACTTTATGTGGTGTCGCTGAGACGCCCGACTGTGGCATGCTTGTTATTTCTATTGTTTATAATCCCTTTATGTGGTGTCGCTAAGACGCCCGACTGTAGCCTGCTTGTTAATTTTTACTTTATAAGCCCTTTATGTGGTGTCGCTCAGACGCCCGACTGTGGCATGCTGTTATTTATTTACTATCCTTTCGAGGCGTCGTTTCAGACACCCGATCGGTGCATTTTATTTCTACTCCACTATTGCATATTCATGTTGCATATAGATAACCTGCGTGCCTGCATCAAGGATTTTATTTTATGACTGACGTTGTGATCATAAAATATTTTAGAGCATGATTATCGTTTTGTTATATTATACCCGTGTTCATAATGTTTGCGAGTACATTCAAAGTACTCACTGGCTTGTCCCTGGCTATTGTCTTGGCCAGATTTCTTGCATGGAAAGGAGCGTTGCGATGACAGCCCCGGAACCTAAGCAACGGTGATAGCAGCCTCGCGAAGATAGGAGTTATCCAGGTCAGCTGTTCCTGTGGAAAATGGAGTCCCATAGACGTTGATGATCCACAAACCGCTTCCGCCTTCAACCACAAGAAACCATTTGTTGTACTCATAGGCCAGAATGGTCTTGTACTACATATTTTGTATTTTACTTGGAATTTCTGTATCAAGTTGGTGCCTCATCAGCTAATAGTAACCCTGGGGCTGGTGAGCACAAGTGACATTTTCTGGAAATTAATATCCCAAAAATCCGGTCCTGACAAAGACCCTCGCGAGGGGCCAAGCCTCGCGGGGCGAACGACAGAAGGCTTCCTCAGGCACAGCCTCGTCAGGCTGGCTCGCGAGGAGGCGGAGAGATCAAGACGGGGTACCTCACAAGGTGCCCATGAAGCAAGCCATGACGACCGAGGCCAGGCGGGTGCCAGGCGGGCTCCGGCCTGCGCAGAGTCCTTGTTTCCTCTTTGGTGCAAAGGGGGCAAGCGCAGCCAAGAGTATCAAGCAAAGGCAACCATTTTGGTGCAACAAGACCAAGACCAGCAGGACGGCAGGATGGAGGTCATCGTGGAGCCCAAGCCGGCGTCATCGTCAAGGTCTTTGGCAGGCGAGGACCGACTTTAGTCAGGATAAGTGTACTAGATGTTCCCCTTCAAAATGGCCAATTGTTGGCGCCCTTCCCGCTTAATATTTGGGGAGACGCCCAGGGCCTCCGCCTATAAGTAGGACTAGTCACCCACGGGGTAGGGGGAGTGAGAGGATCGAGAGATCAACAAAAGAGAGAGAAAGAGAGGCGACTGAACTACCCCTAGCAGTTCATCGCACCAGCTCAAGAACAGCCCCTCGCGAGGCTGTTCCCCCTTTGTACTATTCATCATCAGCCCCTGAGGCAATCCACCACACCACAAACTGGAGTAGGGTATTACACCACAATGGTGGCCTGAACTAGTATAATTCTCGTGTCCCTTGTGTTGTTCTTCGTGTAGTTTTAGATCCTTGCGAGGCGACGAGACGTGGGTAGGCAGGAGGTGTGATCTCCGTGTGCATCCCAGAGTTCGAACCTTGAGGGTCTGCCGGAACCCGAAATCCGACAATGATGATCATCATTATTAGAGCATTGCCCAAAGAAAAAAAGAAGAATAAAGGCCAAAAAAAGGAAAGGCCCAAAAAAAGGAAAAGAAAAAAAAGAAAAAAAAGAGAAAATAAATAAAAGGGGCAATGTTACTATCTCTTTTTCCACACTTGTGCTTCAAAGTAGCACCTTTTTCTTCATGTAGTGAGTCTCATATATTGTTCTTCAAAGTAGCACCATGTTTTTCATATAGTGAGTCACTTAAGTTGTCTTTTTCATACTAGTGGGAATTTTTCATTATAGAACTTGGCTTGTATATTCCTACGATGGGCTTCCTCAAATGCCCTAGGTCTTTGTGAGCAAGCATGTTGGATGCACACCCACTAGTTTTCTTTTGTTGAGCATTCATTTATAGCTCTAGTGCATCCGTTGCATGGAAATCCCTACTCCTCATGTTGATATCAATTGATGGTTATCTCCATAGCCCGTTGATTATCCTCGTCAATGTGAGACTTTCTCCTCTTTGTCTTCTCCACACAATCCGCATCATCATATTCTATTCCACCCATAGTGCTATATCCATGGCTCACGCTCATGTATTGCGTGAAGGTTGAAGAAGTTTGAGATTATTTATGTATGAAACAATTGCTTGGCTTGTAATCGGGGGTATAGAAGTTGGGAACATCTTTGTGTGACGAAAATGAAGCATAGCCTAACTATTTCTTCTATCAATATGAACTTTTATTTTGAATCATTTGGATCTGAACATTCATGCCACAATAAAGAAAATTACATTGAGAATTATGCTAGGTAGCATTCCACATCAAAAATTCTGTTTTTATCATTTACCTACTCGAGGACGAGTAGGAATTAAGCTTGGGGATGCTTGATACGTCTCCAACGTATCTATAATTTTTGATTGCTCCATGCTATTATATTACCCCTTTTGGATGTTTATGAGCTTTATTTTACACATTTATATCATTTTTGGGACTAACCTACTAACCGGAGGCCCAACCCGTGTTGCTGTTTTTTTTGCCTATTTTGGTATTTCGAAGAAAAGGAATATCAAACGGAGTCCAAACGGAATAAAACCTTTGGGAGCGTGATTTTTGGAACGAACGTGATCCAGAGGACTTGGAGTGCAAGCCAAGAAGCAGCTGAGGCAGCCACGAGAGGGTAGGGCGCGCCCCCTGTCTCGTGGGCCCCTCGGGCAGCCACCGACTTACTTCTTCCTCCTATATAAGCCTATGTACCACGAAAACATCCAGGGAGCCAACGAAACACAATTTCCATCGCCGTAACCTTCTGTATCCGCGAGATCTCATCTTGGAGCCTTCGCCGGCGCTCTGCTGGAGGGGGAATCGACCACGGAGGGCTTCAACATCAACACCATAGCCCCTCCGATGAGTTGTGAGTAGTTTACCACAGACCTACGGGTCCATAGTTATTATCTAGATGGCTTCTTCTCTCTTTTTGGATCTCAATACAATGTTCTCCCCCTCTCTTGTGGAGATCTATACGATGTAAACTCTTTTTGCGGTGTGTTTGTCGAGATCCGGTGAATTGTGGGTTTATGATCAAGTTTATCTATGAGAAATATTTGAATCTCCTCTGAATTCTTTTATGTATGATTGAGTTATGTTTGCAAGTCTCTTCGAATTATCAGTTTGGTTTGGCTTACTAGATTGATCTTTCTTGCCATGGGAGAAGTGCTTAGCTTTGGGTTCAATCTTGCGGTGTCCTTACCCAGTGACAGAAAGGGTTGCAAGGCACGTATTGTATTGTTGCCATCGAGGATAAAAAGATGGGGTTTATATCATATTGCATGAGTTTATCCCTCTACATCATGTTATCTTTCTTAATGCGTTACTCTGTTCTTTATGAACTTAATACTCTAGATGCAGGTAGGAGTCGGTCGATGTGTGGAGTAATAGTAGTAGATGCAGGCAGGAGTCGGTCTACTTGTTGCGGACGTGATGCCTATATACATGATCATTCCTAGATAATCTCATAATTATTTGCTTTTCTATCAATTGCTCGATAGTAATTTGTTCACCCACCATAATACTTATGCTATCTTGAGAGAAGCCTCTAGTGAAACCTATGGCCCCCGGGTCTATCTCTTATCATATTTGCTTCCAATCTACTTTTATTTGCATCTTTACTTTCTGCATCTATATTATAAAATACCAAAATTATATTCATCTTATCATACTATCTCTATCAGATCTCACTTTCGCAAGTGGCCGTGAAGGGATTGACAACCCCTTTATTGCGTTGGTTGCGAGCTCTTTGTTTGTTTGTGTAGATGCGTGGGACTTTTGAGGAGCCTCCTACTGGATTGATACCTTGGTTCTCAAAAACTGAGGGATATACTTACGCTACTATTGCTGCATCACCCTTTCCTCTTAAGGGAAAATCAACGCAAGCTCAAGACATAGCAATCTCCCGCGACACCACTTGGACCTATGACAAGAGCTCGAGCAAAGACTATCGAAGATAAGGTGAACTCGCTCCTCTCCGAACTCCCACCCCCTACTTATGAGACATGGCTACTACCTCATGCGGAGACTCTATGTGTGATCAGGTGTTTGGAGGAGAGTCATGGATCAGCTACACCCATTTGACAAGACAGCGAGGACACCAAGTTCAATGGACAAGAAGAAGGCCTGCTCAAAACTCCCAGTCATCGGACGATCGACGCCGACCGCCTGGAGGCTCCAAACGACCAGCCAAGCCCCAGCCTTCGCACGCTACAACAGCCGGACGACCGACGCCGACCGGACGTCCAACACCTCCCAGCGTCCAGACGACCGAGCCTCTCCGGACGACCGGCACCACCACACCCGAGCTAAACATCAGAAGAACGGAGACTTTCGGACGATCGGACAACCGGACAACTGACCCCTACCGGACGACTGACAATTACTGTCCAGAAACGAGACATCGGACGCTCGACCGGCACCAGACGTCCGAACCCTCGTGAGCCTTCCGACGACCGGTGACCGTTGGACATCCGATGCCTGTGCGTCCGCCAGTGTGTTGGGCCAAAGCCACTTACCCTTTCGTCCACTTAGACTACAAATAGACCTCTCCCACCTCCTAGCTAGGGTTAGCATTGTGATAGCTCATTTGTGAGATAGAGCCTCTCTCATCCATCCAGATCTACTCCATCGCGAGGGACCGACACCTCTTCAGAGAAGATCCACTTGGATTCAAGACCTCCTCTCGGAGAAGACCATCTTCAAGACCTCCTCATGGAGAAGAACCGGTTACCCTATGTATCGTCCCTTGTTGGATTTGGATCTTGTACCCTTTTGTGTTTCGATGATCTAGCACATGTGTGACTTTATTCTTGTTGGTTAAGTGTTCTCTCGTGTTTTTCCCTCGTTCCCCTCCTCGTGTTCTTGGTAGGATTCACCTCCAAACATGAAAGATCGGCCTCTAGGGTTCTACACTACATCATCTTGGTATCATGAGCCACGTTGATCATGTTTTTGGAGCCCCTACCCTTTGTTTTCTAGCTTGATTTTGTTGATCTCGTCCTAAATCCGAAAATCCCCACCAAAAATAGCCCCAATTTTTTTTTGTGATTTGTTGGTGTGATGAAGTTTTGTTGGATTTGATCCATGGATTTGATTTGCCACGTGTGGATCTAGCTTTTCCCCATATTCTCCACCATTTCCATCCACAAAATCGCTCGGATTTGACCTCTCCATCATCCTCCTCCACGAAAACGAGTTGTTCATCCTGTGCCCGAAATCGCCCAGGCACCAGACGTCTGCGACTTACGGTCGTCCGACCATTCCTGACGAAACTGAATATTTTCAGTTCGGTTTCCTCCCGTTCCACCGCCACTTCCACATACGCACTTGCATACCACCATCGCCTCCGCAACCACCATCGCTTACCCGTTTCGCCCTCCGACAAGTTTTAACACACTTTGGTCTTTGAGAATTTGAGTTGTGGTTCCCGTGTCCTATTGTGTTTTGGCTATATAGGTACGGTTCGACATCAACATCACCATCGCTCATCTTCGCAAAGGACTCATCTTCACCAAGGACGGTAACCTCGACGACATCTTTGTCATGTCCTTGCCATTGCATTGATAACCACATAGCCTTACTTTTGCGTTGCTTACCCATCGAGACTAGCCATTGAGTATTACCGGCAACGTGACTTGTGCACATTAGTGATCATATTCCACATAGCATACATACCATATCATAGTGGTGCATATCTTGGTATCATCTTTTGTGTCACAAAGTTGTCATCGCATACACAATTGCTATCTTGGTTTGTGAAGTTTTGCATGAGAAAAGAGCTCAAAAGTGGAAGAGCCAAACAAGCTTTTAAGCAAGAAGGAAAGATAAGCAAAGAGCTTATAAGCAAGAACCATAGCATCATACTACATTAAGATTGTCATATCCGATCATCTTGGATCATATCACCGAAATACCATACATATAACATACTTGGGATAGAGGTGGTTGCATTTTTGCCTAGTAGGTTGTGCACAAGTTACGTATCCGCCTATTGTGCAATCGTGCTAGCGTCTCTCTAGCATTGTGCAACAAGAGCATTTTCGTGGACTCCACATTTTGGCTCATTTTTGGTTCACAACCCCACTTATCTATTTGCGTGTGTGTTTCCATGTACCATACCTTGCTTGGTCTACTTGTTGCATTTGCAAATTTGTGAATCTTTTCCAACATTATTGAAGCTCACTAACAATTGCATCAAATTTTGTGCCACCATCCTAATGAAGCTCCACCGTAAGCTTTTACTTGTATAGGTGTGAGAACCGACAAGAATTGGTACCAATTGTGCTATTTCATTGTCCACACTTGAGTGATCATTGATCCATCTTCAACATCGGTCAAGGTACATTTGGTATAAGTTCTTCTCTTTCTCCCACTCACATTTTTGCTTGGAATGATGGCTAGGCCAAGTTCTTCTACCAACCCACTCTTCATCGAGCAAGACGACAACATGTCTTCATACCTCACCAAGACCCACCTATTTGGTGCACAACGAGCATTGCATCAAGAGCAACAAGCAATGAGCGACCGCATCGACAACCTCGCCACCGATTTGCGACTCTCCGAGCAACGAACAAGAGACTACTTCGATAACAAGCTCGACGCTCACAAGAAAGAGAATGATGCAAGAATGGACGAGAGCCGTGCCTTGTTGGTGAACCGCCATCTTTCCACTTCTTAATACTCAAGACGGAGCCGCTCAAGTCGACACACTAACAACACCTTCTCTGGGTCAAGTACACCGACATTGAACACCCTTCGACGAGTCGCGCGTCACGACCGTCATGCATCCCACAATCCTCTACACGTCAATCACTCGCAAGAGCAAGTCGACGAGCAAGTAATTCATCATCAACCAAACCAAGTTCCTCTTGCACAAGCTCAAGAACGACAACATCAACGTCACCAAGAGGAAGAACGAGCACGACAACATCAAGATGAACAAGATGCCAAGGCTCAACATCTTCAACAACAACAACATGAAGCACAAGCTCTTGAGGCGCAACGTGCCCTTCAAGAATCAATTCGAGCCATTGCCAAACACAACCGCAATAGGCGCAATCAAGAGGAAGCACTTTGAGAAGAAATCCAAGAGCGGAACTACCAACCAAGAGTGCAATGTCAAGTCCCCCACCTCCTCCACAAGCTCGACAAGCTCCTCCACAACCTCAAGTTCAATGAGAGCAAGACGGCTATGGAAGTCCTCCACACCAAGAGCAACATGAGGTTGATAATGCTCCACGTCAACAGTGTCATTATCATCCTCGACCCCAACACAATGAAGAGCAACGCTACGGCAAGCTAAAGTTCACCATGCCCAAGTTCAATGGAAGCAATGATCCTGAAGAGTACCTATCATGGGCATTGAAGGTCGACAAAATCTTTTGTTTGCACAACTATGAGGAAGAGAAGAAGATTGCTATGGCATGCCTTGAGTTCCAAGATTATGTGCTCATATGGTGGGAACAAGTCCTTGAGCACCGAGAAGCAAGAGGTGAACCACCAATCACCACTTGGGCTCTAATGAAAGATGTCATGCGAGCACATTTTGCGCCCACCTACTATAACCGCGATCTCTACAAGAAGCTCCAACTACTCAAGCAAGGAACAAAAAGTGTTGAAGAATACTACAAGGAAATGGAGATAGCCATGATAAGAGCCAATGTCACGGAAGACGATGAGCAAACTATGTCACGTTTCCTGAATGGCCTCAATCATCCCATCAAGAAGATTGCCGACTTCCAACCCTACTCCAACCTCATTGAGCTCGTGCATCAAGCTACCAAAGCGGAATGTCAAGTGCAAGATGACTTCGAGTATACCAAGTACTCGTCCAAGACCGACGCCTGGAGGCTCCAATGACCAGCCAAGCCCCAGCCTTTGCACGCTACAGCGGCTGGACGACCGATGTCGACCGGACGTCCGACACCTCCCAGAACCCGGACGACCGAGCCTCTCCGGACGACCGGCACCACCACACCCGAGCCAAAACATCAGAAGATCGGAGACTTCCGGACGACCGGACGACCGACCCCGACCGGACGACTGACAATTACTGTCCAGAAACGAAACATCGGACGCCCGACCGGCACCGGACGTCCGAACCCTTGTGAGCCTTCGGACGAACGGTGACCGTCGGACGTCCGACGCCTGTGCGTCTGCCAGTGTGTTGGGCCGAAGCCACTTACCCTTTTGTCCACTTAGACTATAAATAGACCTCTCCCACCTCCTAGCTAGGGTTAGCATTGTGATAGCTCATTTGTGAGATAGAGCCTCACTCATCCATCCGGATCTAATCCATCGCGGGGGACCGATACCTCTTCGAAGAAGATCCACTTGGATTCAAGACCTCCTCTCGGAGAAGACCATTTTCAAGACCTCCTCACGGAGAAGAACCGGTTACCCTATGTATCGTCCCTTGTTGGATTTGGATCTTGTACCCTTTTGTGTTTCGATGTTCTAGCACATGTGTGACTTTATTCTTGTTGGTTGAGTGTTCTCTCGTGTTTTTCCCTTGTTCCCCTCCTCGTGTTCTTCGTGTTCTTGGTAGGCTTCACCTCCAAATGTGAAAGATTGGCCTCTAGGGTTCTACCCTACATCAGAGAGGAGCTGCCGTGGGTCCCACCTGGCAGCAACCCAGGCACATTGACCTGGTCCTGCTAGCGTGGTAAGTGATGGGCCCCACGTCCACGTGGGACCCACGCGTCCGCCGCCCCACCTGTCATAGACGAAGTCGCCACGTCAGCGTAAGTGGAGACGCCCCCCCGAAGTGCGTTTTTGTTTCTTCGAAGACGTATTCACAGTAGTACGTTTTCTGGTAACTGAAAATATATTGCCTGAAAATACGCTTACTATTCTCTAGAAACGTATTTTATCAAGTGCACTTTCTTTTTTTCAGCACCGCTCGCCGAAAATGCTAAATTGTGAACGTTCACTATTTAAGCCACTTTTCTGCCTAAAAAGTGAACGGCCACAACTTTGCAACTGTAATTCGGATTGAGGTGATTCCAACGCTCATGTTCTCTGTTCATCGAGCTCTTTTCAATGGGACTATTTTATTTATGTTTGCACATTCATAAAATGCCCATTTTCCCCTTGCCCTAATCCAGCCCCTTAGAGAGCGAACCCCTCTCCGACAAATTTTTCCGAGAGTTGACCACAATCATTCCCGGAGTATTCCTGGACCCCCAGGCAAGCCAACCTCTTATCATGAGCCCCGAACTTGCATGTTGACTTTGCTGGTACCTCGTGTGTGTGCTTAGTTGCAGTAGTTTTTGTCTGTTTCGTCTGACGTTATTTTAGTTGTGCTATATGTTAGTACTGCTTGCCACATCATGCTTGCCTTCCATGATAGCTTTTGCCATGCTAGTTATATTGTTGTTGATAATGTCAATACCTGTGTTTTGGTTAGTTTCATGCCAGTAGTTTTGATGCTATGATGATTTTGGTACACCGTCGGTAAGCTAGTACCTGTTATTGCCATGTTTCTTATGCTATAACTGTTCACTTGAAAAGCTTGATCTTGGTTAATGCATTTGTATGCTACATGCTCATTATTGCACTCCTTGTTAAATATGCTAATAATGTTGATGATGGTGGAGAAGTTAATAATATGACTTAATAATAAACCTCCTCCGCCATTGATGGGATCGAGTCATAGTGCCACCAAATCGAGCTTTCTCCAGTGCAGCCACATTTGCCTTTATGGGAAGGCCCTAGCTGGGTCTATTGTCATGCCTCTCGCTGGCGCCTCCAACTAGGGAGGGTTATGGGCGCGCGCTACCCTGATCAGGTAGGTGGACATAAGCCTCGTGAGCCCCAGTTTGGTTATGTGCACATGTTCCCATTTGGGACCATTTTGTTTTGCCACGACGGTGGCCGTTGGTGCCTTTGGTAGGCACGGGGCCATCCATAACTTAGCCCAAAGGGGAGTTGGTCAGAGTGGCCGAGAGAGTGTCAGGGCAGTAGATCGGTTTTGTCGGAACGCCGTTGGTCCACCCGAATGGGAGAGCAAGGCCATGGGTTCTGTGGTGTGGGTACAGTGTGCTACCTCTGCACAATGTGTGTGTTTAATCTATCGATAGCCACATCCTCGATCATGGGCATAGTTCATAGTAGGTCACACTATCGGGTCTTGGTCGACATGGAGGACAAATCTACTAATAACTAATGTGATAACTAAGATGTGATAAAGAATGTGGTGACTTGGACTATGAGGTAATTGTGAGAAGTCACGACGATGTGTTGATATGACCACGAGACGAGGTCTCGGTAAGTCATGAGTTTGCTTCGAGGAGCCGTGGCAGTGTAAGAGATTGTTGCATAAGGTTAATACAATATGTCTTCACGGGAGGTAACTGGTAGTTTATTTCCAGCATAGTTGCATGATGCCATGCCATGTTTTGATACGTTATGCTTGTTGTTGCTATGTTAGAAGTAAGTTTGATATGCCATGCTAGTAGATACAATGATGTAGTTCATGCTTAGTTTTATTTATGATTCTAGTTAATATCATGCCATGCTTAGTTTCTGCTATGGGGTATGCTGTTGCATATGCTTGGTTCTTGCTTTGTCATCTGTTCGTTTGGATGCTATGTATTTGGTTGTCTTGCAAGTAAATTCAATGTACTGACCTGGCGTGTCATGCTAGTTTTCTAGGTCGTTGTCAGTGTCAAAACCAACGGATCTCGGGTAGGGGGTCCCGAACTGTGCGTCTAAGGCTAATGGTAACAGGAGGCGGGGGACATAATGTTTACCCAGGTTCGGGCCCTCTCTATGGAGGTAATACCCTACTTCCTGCTTGATTGATCTTGATGATATGACTATTACAAGTTGATCTACCACGAGATCATAGGGGCTAAACCCCAGAAGTTAGCCTATGGTTATGATTGTTGTTGTCCTACGGACTAAACCCTCCGGTTTATATAGACATCGGAGGCTGCTAGGGTTACACAGAGTCGGTTATAGAGAAGGAGATCTACATATCCAAATTGACAAGCTTGCCTTCCATGCAAAGGAGAGTCCCAGTCGGACACAGGACGAAGTCTTCAATCGTGTATCTTCATAGTCCAACAATCCGGCCAAAGTATATAGTCCGGCTGTCCGAGAACCCCCTAATCCAGGACTCCCTCAGTTGTGCCTGGATTATTCGCTTGTTCTGTCGTGCTAGGCCGTAATCTTGCCAGTCCTGTGAGTTATGGAGCCCAGCCAGAGCGATATGCTGCCAAACCAAGGCTTCCACCGCCATTTACGTGGATTTCCGCTGCCATCCATATAGTTGTAGGGCTATGCTAGATAATTGTATTCATCAATGATGTAATCATATACCCGTGTATTTGATGAATATTCTTGTACCTGGAATGCTGTATCATGGACCTGTCGCGCCTTAGGTGTTATCCTGGGCTGACGTGTGAAGGCCCCCTACTCCAAGCGGATCGGGGTGCCACAAAAATCCTTGGAAAACCCCAAGTGTTCGATCAAAGAATTGAAAAACAAGGATGATAAAACTTAGATCCTACGCGTTATGCCTAGCTAGGGTTGATCGGCGTTACCCGTTTTGGATGTTTATGGGCTTTACTTTACACTTCTATATCATTTTTGGGACTAACCTACTAACTGGAGGCCCAACCCAAATTGATGTTTTTTGCCTATTTCAGTGTTTCGAAGAAAAGGAATATCAAACGGAGTCCAAACGGAATGAAACCTTCGGGAGCGATCTTTTTGGAACAAACGCAATCCAGGAGACTTGGAGTGGACGTCAAGAAGCAGCCAAGGTGGCCACCAGGGTGCAGGGCACGCACTACGGGGGTGGGCGCGCCCCCTCCCTCGTGGGCCCCTCGTGGCCCCCTGACCGACTTCCTTTGCCTATATATATCTACGTACCCTGAAAACATCCAGGAGCACCACGAAACCCTATTTCCACCACCACAACCTTCTGTACCCGTGAGATCCCATCTTGGGGCCTTTTCCGGCGCTCCGCCGGGGGGGAGGGGAATCGATCATGGAGGGCTTCTACATCAACACCATAGCCTCTCCGATGAGTTGTGAGTAGTTTACCACAGACCTTCAGGTCCATAGTTATTAGCTAGATGGCTTCTTCTCTCTCTTTGAATCTCAATACAAGTTCTCCTTGATCTTCTTGGAGATCTATTCGATGTAACTCTTTTTGCGGTGTGTTCATCGAGATCCGATGAATTGTTGGTTTATGATCAAGTGTATCTATGAGAAATATTTGAACCTCCTCTGAATTCTTTTGTGTATGATTGGTTATCTTTGCAAGTCTCTTTGAATTATCAGTTTAGTTTGGCCTACTAGATTGATCTTTCTTACAATGGGAGAAGTGCTTAGCTTTGGGTTCAATCTTGCGGTGTCCTTTCCCAGTGACAGCAGGGGCAGCAAGGCACGTATTGTATTGTTGCCATCGAGGATAAAAAGATGGGGTTTCTATCATATTGCTTGAGTTTATCCCTCTACATCATGTCATCTTGCCTAATGCCTTACTCTCTTCTTATGAACTTAATACTCTAGATGCATGCTGGATAGCGGTCGATGTGTGGAGTAATAGTAGTAGATGCAGAATCGTTTCGGTCTACTTGTCGCGGACGTGATGCCTATATACATGATCATGCCTAGATATTCTCATAACTATGCACTTTTCTATCAATTGCTCGACAGTAATTTGTTCACCCACCGTAATACTTATGCTATCTTGAGAGAAGCCACTAGTGAAACCTATGGCCCTCGGGTCTACTTTCCATCATATAAGTTTCCGATCTACTTTATATTGCAATCTTTACTTTTCAATCTATATCATAAAAATACCAAAAATATTTATCTTATCTTATTATCTCTATCACATCTCACTTTCGCAAGTGGGTGTGAAGGGATTGACAACCCCTTTATCACGTTGGTAGCGAGGGAAATACTTATGCTACTTTGCTGCATCAACCTTTCCTCTTCAAGGGAAAACCAACGCAGTGCTCAAGAGGTAGCAAGAAGGATTTCTGGCGCCATTGCCAGGGAGGTCTTCGCTCAAGTCAAGACTGTTGGGGAACGTAGCAGAAATTCAAAATTTTCCTACGTGTCACCAAGATCTATCTATGGAGAAACCAGCAACGAGGGGAAGGAGAGTGCATCTACATACCCTTGTAGATCGCTAAGCGGAAGCGTTCAAGAGAACGGGGTTGAAGGAGTCGTACTCGTCGTGATCCAAATCACCGGAGATCCTAGTGTCAAACGGACGGCACCTCCGCGTTCAACACACGTACAGCCCGGTGACGTCTCCCATGCCTTGACCAGCAAGGTGAGAGGGAGAGGTTGAGGAAGACTCCATCCAGCAGCAGCACAACGGCGTGGTGGTGATGGAGGAGCGTGGTGATCCAGCAGGGCTTCGCCAAGCACCGCGGGAGAGGAGGAGGTGTCACGGGAGGGAGGGAGGCGCCAGGGCTTCAGGTGCGGCTGCCCTCCCTCCCCTCCACTATATATAGGGGCAAGGGAGAGGGGGGAGGCGCAGCCTTGCCCCTTCCTCCAAGGAAGGGGTGCAGCCAAGGGGGGGGGGAGGAGTGCCTCCCAAGTCAAGTGGAGGCCCTCCCCCTTAGGGTTTCCCCCTCCCATGTGCATGGGCCTTTGGGGGGCTGGTGCCCCTGGCCCATTAAGGCTAGGGCGCCCCCTTACAGCCCATGCTGCTGTATTGGACGTGGTGGAACAGTTTCCGGACCTCCGGACCCCTCCGGAATCCTCCGGAACCTTCTGGAAGCTTCCCGGTACACTACCGAAAAAACCCGAACTTTTTCCGGAACCCGAACAACAACTTTCCATATATAAATCTTTACCTCCGGACCATTCCGGGACTCCTCGTGACGTCCGGGATCTCATCCGGGACTCCGAACAACATTCGGTAACCACATACAAACTTCCTTTATAACCCTAGAGTCATCGAACCTTAAGTGTGTAGACCCTACGGGTTCGGGAACCATGCAGACATGACCGAGACGTTCTCCGGTCAATAACCAATAGCAGGATCTGGATACCCATGTTGGCTCCCACATGTTCCACGATGATCTCATCGGATGAACCACGATTTCAAGGACTCAATCGATCCCGTATACAATTCCCTTTGTCTAGCAGTATTTTACTTGCCCGAGATTCGATCGTCGGTATACCGATACCTTGTTCAATCTCGTTACCGGCAAGTCTCTTTACTCGTTCCGTAACACATCATCCCGTGATCAACCCCTTGGTCACATTGTGCACATTATGATGATGTCCTACCGAGTGGGCCCAGAGATACCTCTCCGTTTACACGGAGTGACAAATCCCAGTCTCGATTCGTGCCAACCCAACAGACACTTTCGGAGATACCTGTAATGCACCTTTATAGCCACCCAGTTACGTTGTGACGTTTGGTACACCCAAAGCATTCCTACGGTATCCAGGAGTTGCACAATCTCATGGTCTAAGGAAAAGATACTTGACATTAGAAAAGCTTTAGCATACGAACTACACGATCTTTGTGCTAGGCTTAGGATTGGGTCTTGTCCATCACATCATTCTCCTAATGATGTGATCCCGTTATCAACGACATCCAATGTCCATAGCCAGGAAACCATGACTATCTGTTGATCACAACGAGCTAGTCAACTAGAGGCTCACTAGGGACATATTGTGGTCTATGTATTCACACGTGTATTACGATTTTCGGATAATACAGTTATAGCATGAATAAAAGACTATTATCATGAACAAATAAATATAATAATAACACTTTTATTATTGCCTCTAGGGCATATTTCCAATAGTCTCCCACTTGCACTAGAGTCAATAATCTAGTTCACATCACCATGTGATTAACACTGACAGGTCACATTACCATGTGACCAACATCCAAAGAGTTTACTAGTGTCACTAAACTAGTTCACATCATCATGTGATTAAGACTCAATGAGTTCTGGGGTTTGATCATGTTTTGCTTGTGAGAGAGGTTTTAGTCAACGGGTCTGCAATATTTAGATCCGTATGTACTTCGCAATTCTCTATGTCATATTTGTAAATGTTGCTTCCACACTCCACTTGGAGCTATTCCAAATGGTCGTCCCACTATACGTATCATGTTTGCTACTTAGAGTCACTCGGATAGGTGTTAAAGCTTGCATCGACGTAACCCTTAACGCTGAACTCTTTATCACCTCCATAATCGAGAAACATGTCCTTATTCTTCTAAGGATAATTTTGACCACTATCTGGTGATCCACTCCTTGATCACCTTTGTGCTCTCTTGCCAGATATGTAGCAAGGCACACATCAGGTGCGGTACACAGCATAGCATACTGTAGAGCCTACGTCTATAGCATAGGGGACGACCTTCATCCTTTCTCTCTTTTCTGCCGTGGTCGAGCTTCAAGTCTTAACTTCATACCTTACATCTCAGGCAAGAACTCCTTCTATGACTGATCCATCTTGAACACCTTCAAGATCATGTCAAGGTATATGCTCATTTGAAAGTACTATTGAGCGTTTTTGATCTATCCTCATAGATCTTGATGCTCAATGTTCAAGTAGCCTAATCCAGGTTTTCCATTGAAAAACACTTTTCAAACAACCCTATATGCTTTCTAGAAATTCTACATCATTTCTGATCAACAATATGTCAACAACATATACTCATCAGAAATTCCATAGTGCTCCCACTCACTTCTTTGGAAATACAAGTTTCTCATAAACTTTGTATAAACCCAAAATCTTTGATCATCTCATCAAAGCGCACATTCCAACTCCGAGATGCTTACTCCAGTCCATGGAAGGATCGCTGGAGCTAGCATACCTTTTAGCATCCTTAGGATCGACAAAAACTTTCTGATTGTATCACATACAACCTTTCCATATGAAGACTGGTAAGGAAACTCGTTTTGTCATCCATCTGCTAGATTTCATAAATGCAGCTAATGCTAACATGAATCCGACGGACTTAAGCATCGCTACGGATGAGAAAATCTCATCATAGTCAACTCCTTGAACTTGTGAAAAACTCTTCGTCACAAGTCGAGCTTCATAGATGGTGACATTACCATCCACGTATGTCTTCTTCTTAAAGATCCATTTATCTCAATGGCTTGCCGATCATCGGGCAAGTCCACCAAAGTCCATGCTTTGTTCTGATACATGGATCCTATCTCGGATTTCATGGCTTCTAACCATTTGTCGGAATTTGGGCCCACCATCGCTTCTCCATAGCTCGTAGGTTCATTGTTGTCTAGCAACATGACCTTCAAGACAGGATCACCGTACCACTCCGAAGTAGTACGCGTCCTTGTCGTCCTACGAGGTTCGGTAGTGACTTGATCCGAAACTTCATGATCACTATCATAAGCTTCCACTTCAATTGGTGTAGGTGCCAGAGGAACAACTTCCTGTGCCCTGCTACACACTGGTTGAAGTGATGATTCAATAACCTCATCAAGTCTCCACCATCCTCCCACTCAATTCTTTCGAGACAAACTTTTCCTCGAGAAAGGACCCGATTCAAGAAACAATTCCTATTGCTTTCGGATCTGAATTAGGAGGTATACCCAACTATTTTGGGTGTCCTATGAAGATGCATTTTATCCGCTTTGGGTTCGAGCTTATCAACTTGAAACTTTTTCACATAAGCGTCGCAGCCCCAAACTTTTAAGGAACGACAGCTTAGGTTTCTCCAAACCATAGTTCATACGGTGTCGTCTCAATGGAGTTTCGTGGTGCCCTATTAAAGTGAGTGCGGTTGTCTCTAATGCCTAACCCATGAACGATAGTGGTAATTTGATAAGAGACATCATGGTACGCACCGTATCCAATAGGATGCAACTATGATGTTCGGACACACCATCACACTATGGTGTTCCAGGCGGTATTAATTGTGAAATAATTTCCACAATGTCTTAATTGTGTGCCAAAGCTCGTAACTCAGATATTCATCTCTATGATCATATCATAGACATTTTATCCTCTTGTCACAATGATCTTCTACTTCACTCTGAAATTACTTGAACCATTCAATAATTCAGACTTGTGTTTTATCAAGCAAATATACTCAACATCTACTCAAATCATCTGTGAAGTAAGAACATAATGATATTCACTGCATGCCTCAGCACTCATTGGACTGCACACATCAAAATGTGTTACTTCCAACAAGTTGCTATCTTGTTCCATCTTACTGAAACCGTGGCTTTTTAGTCATCTTGCCTATGTGGTATGATTTGCATATCTCAAGTGATTCAAAATCAAGTGAGTCCAAACGATCCATCAACATGGAGTTTCTTCATGCGTATACACCAATAGACATGGTTCGCATGTCTCAAACTTTTGAAAAACGAGTGAGTCCAAAGATCCATCAACATGGAGCTTCTTCATGCGTTTTATACCAATATGACTTTCATGGCAGTGCCACAAGTAATTGGTACTATCATTACTATCTTATATCTTTTGGCATGAAAATGTGTATCACTACGATCGAGATTCAATAAACCATTCCTTTAGGTGCAAGACCATTGAAGGTATTATTCAAATAAATAGAGTAACCATTATTCTCCTTAAATGAATAACCGTATTGCGATAGACATAATCCAATTATGTCTATGTTCAACGCAAACACCAAATGACAATTATTCAGGTTTAATACTAATCTTGATGGTAGAGGGAGCGTGCGATGTTTGATCACATCAAACTTGGAAACACTTCCAACACATATCGTCAGCTCACCTTTAGCTAGTCTCCGTTTATTCCGTAGCTCTTTTATTTCGAGTTACTAACACTTAGCAACTGAACCGGTATCTTAATACACTGGTGCTACTAGGAGTACTAGTAAAGTACACATTAACATAATGTATATCCAATATACTTCTATCGACTTTGCCAGCCTTCTCATCTACCAAGTATCTAGGGTAATTCTGCTCCAGTGGTTGTTCCCCTTTTCACAGAAGCACTTAGTCTCGGGTTTGGGTTCAACCTCGGGTTTCTTCACTAGAGCAGCAGCTGATTTGCCATTTCATGAAGTATCCCTTCTTGCCCTTGCCCTTCTTGAAACTAGTGGTTTCACCAACCATCAACAATTGATGCTCCTTCTTGATTTCTACTTTCGCGGTGTCAAACATCGCGAATACCTCAAGGATCATCATATCTATCCCTGATATGTTATAGTTCATCACAAAGCTCTAGCAGCTTGGTGGCAATGACTTTGGAGAAACATCACCATCTCATCTGGAAGATTAACTCCCAGTCAATTCAAGTGATTGTTGCACTCAGACAATCTGAGCACAAGCTCAACGATTGAGCTTTTCTCCCTTAGTCTGCATGTTAAGAAAATCGTCGGAGGTCTTATACCTCTTGACGTGGGCACGAGCCTGAAATCCCAATTTCAGCCCTCGAAAACATCTCATATGTTCCGCGACGTTTCGAAAAACGTCTTTGGTGCCTCAACTCTAAACCGTTTAACTGAACTATCACGTAGTTATCAAAACGTGTATGTCCGTTGTTCGCAACATCCACAAACGACGTTTGGGGCTCAGCACACTGAGCGGTGCATTAAGGACGTAAGCTTTCTACTGTCCGCATAATCGCTACTGTCAACTTTCAACTATATTTTCTCTAGGAACATATCTAAACAGTGGAACTAAAGCGCGAGCTTACGACATAATTTGCAAAGATCTTTTGACTATGTTCAGGATAATTAAGTTCATCTTATGAACTCCCACTCAGATAGACATCCCTCTGGTCATCTAAGTGATTACATGATCCGATTCAACTAGACCGTGTCCGATCATCACGTGAGACGGACTAGTCATCATCGGTGAACATCTTGATGTTGATCGTATCTACTATACGACTCATGCTCGACCTTTCGGTCTCCGTGTTCCGAGGCTATGTCTGTACATGCTAGGCTCGTCAAGTTAACCCTAAGTGTATTGCATGTGTAAATCTGTCTTACACCCGTTGTATGTGAACGTAAGGATCTATCACACCCGATCATCACGTGGTGCTTCGAAGCGACGAACTTTAGCAACGGTGCACAGTTAGGGGAGAACACTTCTTGAAATTGGTGTAAGGGATCATCTTATTTACTACCGTCGTTCTAAGTAAACAAGATGCATAAACATAATAAACATCACATGCAATTATATAGTAGTGACATGATATGTCCAATATCATATACCTCCATTGATCTCCATCTTCAGGGCTCCATGATCATCATCGTCACCGGCATGACACCATGATCTCCATCATCGTGTCTTCATGAAGTTGTCTCGCCAACTATTACTTCTACTACTATGGCTACCGGTTAGCAATAAAGTAAAGTAATTACATGGTGTTGTTCAATGACACGCAGGTCATACAATAAATTAAGACAACTCCTATGGCTCCTGCCGGTTGTCATACTCATCGACATGCAAGTCGTGATTCCTATTACAAGAACATGATCAATCTCATACATCACATATCATTGATCACATTCTTCTTGGCCATATCACATCACATAGCATACCCTGCAAAAACAAGTTAGACGTCCTCTAATTGTTGTTTGCATGTTTTACGTGGCTGCTATGGGTTTCTAGCAAGAACGTTTCTTACCTACGCAAAACCACAACGTGATATGTCAATTGCTATTTACCCTTCATAAGGACCCTTTTCATCGAATCCGTTCCGACTAAAGTGGGAGAGACTGGCACCCGCTAGCCACCTTATGCACCAAGTGCATGTCAGTCGGTGGAACCTGTCTCACGTAAGAGTACGTGTAAGGTCGGTCCGGGCCGCTTCATCCCACAATACCGTCGAAAACATGATTGGACTAGTAACGGTAAGCATATTGAACAAAATCAACGCCCACAACTACTTTGTGTTCTACTCGTGCAAAGAATCTACGCAATAGACCTAGCTCATGATGCCACTATTGGGGAACGTAGCAGAAATTCAAAATTTTCCTACGTGTCACCAAGATCTATCTATGGAGAAACCAGCAACGAGGGGAAGGAGAGTGCATCTACATACCCTTGTAGATCGCTAAGCAGAAGCGTTCAAGAGAACGGGGTTGAAGGAGTCGTACTCGTCGTGATCCAAATCACCGGAGATCCTAGTGTCGAACGGACGGCACCTCCGCGTTCAACACACGTACAGCCCGGTGACGTCTCCCATGCCTTGATCCAGCAAGGTGAGAGGGAGAGGTTGAGGAAGACTCCATCCAGCAGCAGCACAACGGCGTGGTGGTGATGGAGGAGCGTGGTGATCCAGCAGGGCTTCGCCAAGCACCGCGGGAGAGGAGGAGGTGTCATGGGAGGGAGGGAGGCGCCAGGGCTTCAGGTGCGGCTGCCCTCCCTCCCCTCCACTATATATAGGGGCAAGGGAGAGGGGGGAGGCGCAGCCTTGCCCCTTCCTCCAAGGAAGGGGTGCGGCCAAGGGGGGGAGGAGTGCCTCCCAAGTCAAGTGGAGGCCCTCCCCCTTACGGTTTCCCCCTCCCATGCGCATGGGCCTTTGGGGGGCTGGTGCCCCTGGCCCATTAAGGCTAGGGAGCCCCCTTACAGCCCATGCTGCTGTATTGGACGTGGTGGAACAGTTTCCGGACCTCCGGACCCCTCCGGAATCCTCCGGAACCTTCTGGAAGCTTCCCGGTACAATACCGAAAAAACCCGAACTTTTTCCGGAACCCGAACAACAACTTTCCATATATAAATCTTTACCTCCGGACCATTCCGGAACTCCTCGTGACGTCCGGGATCTCATCCGGGACTCCGAACAACATTCGGTAACCACATACAAACTTCCTTTATAACCCTAGCGTCATCGAACCTTAAGTGTGTAGACCCTACGGGTTCGGGAACCATGCAGACATGACCGAGACGTTCTCCGGTCAATAACCAACAGCGGGATCTAGATACCCATGTTGGCTCCCACATGTTCCACGATGATCTCATCAGATGAACCACGATGTCAAGGACTCAATCGATCCCGTATACAATTCCCTTTGTCTAGCGGTATTTTACTTGCCCGAGATTCGATCGTCGGTATACCGATACCTTGTTCAATCTCGTTACCGGCAAGTCTCTTTACTCGTTCCGTAACACATCATCCCGTGATCAACCCCTTGGTCACATTGTGCACATTATGATGATGTCCTACCGAGTGGGCCCAGAGATACCTCTCCGTTTACACAGAGTGACAAATCCCAGTCTCGATTCGTGCCAACCCAACAGACACTTTCGGAGATACCTGTAATGCATCTTTATAGCCACCCAGTTACGTTGTGACGTTTGGTACACCCAAAGCATTCCTACGGTATCCGGGAGTTGCACAATCTCATGGTCTAAGGAAAAGATACTTGACATTAGAAAAGTTTTAGCATACGAACTACACGATCTTTGTGCTAGGCTTAGGATTGGGTCTTGTCCATCACATCATTCTCCTAATGATGTGATCCCATTATCAACGACATCCAATGTCCATAGCCAGGAAACCATGACTATCTGTTGATCACAACGAGCTAGTCAACTAGAGGCTCACTAGGGACATATTGTGGTCTATGTATTCACACGTGTATTACGATTTCTGGATAATACAGTTATAGCATGAATAAAAGACTATTATCATGAACAAAGAAATATAATAATAACACTTTTATTATTGCCTCTAGGGCATATTTACAACAAAGACATATCAAGTACCCATCATAAACTCATCTCCCTCGCATTACATTATTTGCCATTTGCCTCTCGTTTTCCTCTCCTCCACTTCTTCCTTGCCGTTTTATTCGCTGTCTCTTTCCGTTTGCCTCTTTTTCGCTTGCCTCTTCTGTGCTCGTGTGTTAGATCATTTATATCGTCGTCATGGCTAGTCCTCCTATCATCGTTAGTACTTCCGATCATGAAGTTCTTAATTTTAAACAAAGGGAGGGAGAAAATCTAAAAGATGCTTGGCGTAGAATTTGCAATGCTCAAAATAGATCTTCTAGGAAGCAATCTACTTCTGTTCTTCTTCGCAATTTTTATGTAGGTATTACTCCTTGGAATAGATGCATTCTTGATGCCATTACCGTAAGGAATTTATTGGGTAGCCATACTTTTGATGCTTATAATGCTATGTTAGATTTGTTTGGTCCACCACCTTTTTTGGTTATAAGAACTGTTTTAACTTTGGAACATCTGATGCAAAGGCTTGAAATTATTGAAAATAAAGTTGCCACTGTTGAGTTAGTTGAAAATTTGGATAAAAAGATCCACAACCAAATTTGCCAATATGGATCTAAGATTGGAGTCACTCTGAATTTTTTTAAAGAGAAGGAACCTATAGTTAATGAAAGAATAGATCAAGATTCTACAAGAATCGGTAAACTTGAGGATATTATTACTAACATAGGGTCTGCCTTTTCATCCGTGAAAAATACTCCAACTCCTCCGACCAAATTTGCCAAATTAATGTATGTTCCTAAAAATAAGGGTGAATCTTCTAGTAAGGAAAATGCGGATCTCAAATCCATAAGTGTTCACCCCAACTTCTTCGCTATCATTAAGGAACCTTTTGCTACAAATGAATTCCTTGATTTCTTGCCTAGGAGTTTAATCATTACTAAAAAGAAAGAAACTCCTAAGGGTTATAAGTGCTCTATTGAAGAATTGAATATCAAAGATGGCAATACTTAGATCTATTCTCGCTTTTATGCCTAGCTAGGGGCGTTAAACGATAGCGCTTGTTGGGAGGCAACCCAATTTTATTTTTGTTCCTGTTTAGTAATAAATAATTCATCTAGCTTATGTTTAGATGTGGTTTTATGTTTTAATTAGTGTTTGTGCCAAGTAGAACCTATAGGATCATCTTGGGTTATAGTTAATTTGATCTTGCTGCAAAACAGAAACTTTTACGTGCAGGAGAATAATTTTAATAAATCACAGAAACGTGCTTTTTAGTTTATTCTTTTTGCTGTAGATCAATAGACAAATTTCCTAGGACTTCCTATTTTGGAAGGATTTTTAGAGTTCCATAAGTATTCTAAAGTTATAGATTACTACAGACTGTTCTGTTTTTGATAGATTCTGTTTTTCGTGTGTTGTTTGCTTATTTTGATGAATATATGGCTAGTATCGGGGGGGGGGGTATGAACCATAGAGAAGTTGGAATATAGTAGGTTTAACACCAATATAAATAAATAATGAGTTCATTACAGTACCTTAAGTGGTGTTTTTTCTTTCTTGCACTAATGGAGCTCATGAGATTTCCTGTTGAGTTTTGTATTGTGAAGTTTTCAAGTTTTCGGTAAAGATTTGATGGACTATGGAATAAGGAGTGGCAAGAGCCTAAGCTTGGGGATGCCCATGGCACCCGAAGATAATTCAAGGACAACCAAAAGCCTAAGCTTGGGGATGCCTCGGAAGGCATCCCCTCTTTCGTCTTCGTCCATCGGTAACTTTTCTTGGAGCTATATTTTTATTCACCACATGATATGTGTTTTGCTTGGAGCGTCTTGTATGATATGAGTCTTTGATTTTTAGTTTACCACAATCATCCTTGCTATACACACCTTTTGTGAGAGACACAGATAATTCAGAATTTATTAGAATACTCTATGTGCTTCACTTATATCTTTTGAGCTAGATAATTTTGCTCTAGTGCTTCACTTATATCTTTTTAGAGCACGGCGGTGGTTTTATTTTGTATAAATTATTGATCTCTCATGCTTCACTTATATTAGTTTGAGAGTCTTTTAGAACAGCATGGTATTTGCTATGGTTATAAAATTGGTCCTAGAATGATGGGTATCCAAGTTGGGTATAATAAAAACTATCATAGAAAGTGCGTTGAATACTATGATCAATTTGATGCTTGATAGTTGTTTTGAGATATAAAGGTGGTAATGCTAGAGTCATGCTAGTTGGGTGATTATGAAATTGAGAAATACTTGTGTTGAAGTTGGAAAGTCCCGTAGCATGCACGTATGGTAAAAGTTGTGTAACAAATTTGTCGCATGGGGTGCTCTTTTGATCGCCTTCCTTATGTGTGGAGGTCAGGATCGCGTGATGGTTAACTCCTACCAACCCTTCCCCTAGGAGCATGCGTCGTAGTACTTTGCTTCGAGGGATAATAAAACTTTTGCAGTAAGTATATGAGTTCTTTATGACTAATGTGAGTCCATGGATTATACGCACTCTTACCCTTCCATCATTGCTAGCCTCTACGGTACGTGCATTGCCCTTTCTCACCTTGAGAGTTGGTGCAAACTTCGCCGGTGCATCCAAACCCCGTGATATGATACACTCTATCACACATAAACCTCCTTATATCTTCCTCAAAACAGCCACCATACCTACCTATCATGGCATTTCCATAGCCATTCCGGGATATATTGCCATGCAACTTTCCACCATTCCGTTTATTATGACACGTTTCATCATTGTCATATTTCCTTGTATGATCATGTAGTTGACATTGTATTTGTGCTGAAGCCACCATGCATAATTTTTCATACATGTTACTCTTGTTTCATTGCCCATCCCGGTACACCGCCGGAGGCATTCATATAGAGTCATATCTTGTTCTAGTATCGAGTTGTAATTCATGAGTTGTAAGTAAATAGAAGTGTGATGATCATCATTGTTAGATCATTGTCCCCTATAAAAAAGAGAAAGGCCGAAAAAAAGAGAAAGGCCAAATAAAAAAAGAAAGGCCCAAAAAAGGGGGGACGATGTTAATATCCTTTTCCACACTTGTGCTTCAAAGTAGCACCATGATCTTCATGATAGAGAGTCTCTTATTTTGTCACTTTCATATACTAGTGGGAATTTTTCATTAGAGAACTTGGCTTGTATATTCCAATGATGGGCTTCCTCAAAATGCCCTAGGTCTTCGTGATCAAGCAATTTGGATGCACACCCACTTAGTTTCTTTTCTTGAGCTTTCATTCATTTATAGCTCTAGTGCATCCGTTGCATGGCAATCCCTACTCCTCATGTTGACATCAATTGATGGGCATCTCCATAGCCAGTTGATTAGCCTCGTCAATGTGAGACTTTCTCCCTTTTTGTCTTCTCCACACAACCTCCATCATCATATTCTATTCCACCCATAGTGCTATATCCATGGCTTACGCTCATGTATTGCGTGAGAGTTGAAAAAGCTGAAGCGCACTAAAAAGCATGAACCAATTGCTTGGTTGAAACCGGTGTTGTGCATGATGGGAGTATTTTGTGTGACGAAAATGAAACATAGCCTAACTATATGATTTTGTAGGGATAAGCTTTCTTTAGCCATGCTATTTTGAGAAGACATGTTTGCTTTGTTAGTATGCTTGAAGTATTATTACTTTTATGTTAATATGAACTTTTATCCTGAATCATTTGGATATGAACATTCATGCCACAATAAAGATAATTACATTGAGAAATATGCTAGGTAGCATTCCACATCAAAAATTCTGTTTTTATCATTTACCTACTCGAGGACGAGCAGGAATTAAGCTTGGGGATGCTTGATACGTCTCCAACGTATCTATAATTTTTCATTGTTCCATGCTATTATATTACCCGTTTTGGATGTTTATGGGCTTTACTTTACACTTTTATATCATTTTTGAGACTAACCTAATAACCGGAGGCCCATCCCAAGTTGTTGTTGTTTTGCCTATTTCAGTGTTTCGAAGAAAAGGAGTCCAAACGAAATGAAACCTTCGGGAGCGATCTTTTTGGAACAAATGCAATCCAGGAGACTTTGAGTGGATGTCAAGAAGCAGCCGAGGTGGCCACGAGGGTGCAGGGCGCGCCCTAGGGGGCTGGGCATGCCCCCCTCCCTCGTGGGCCACTCGTGGCTCCCCCGATCGACTTCCTTTGCCTATATATATCTACGTACCCCGAAAACATCCAGGAGCACCACAAAACCCTATTTCCACCGCCACAACCTTCTGTACCCATCAGATCCCATGTTGGGGCCTTTTCCGGCGCTCCGCCGGAGGGGGAATCGATCACGGAGGGCTTCTACGTCAACACTATAGCCTCTCCGATGATTTCTGAGTTGTTTACCATAGACCTTCTGGTCCATAGTTATTAGCTAGATGGCTTCTTCTCTCTCTTTGAATCTCAATACAAAGTTCTCCTTGATCTTCTTGGAGATCTATTCATTGTAACTCTTTTGGCGGTGTGTTTGTCGAGATCCGATGAATTGTGGGCTTATGATCAAGTTTATCTATTTGAATCTCATCTAAATTCTTTTATGTACGATTGGTTATCTTTGCAAGTCTCTTCGAATTATCAGTTTGGTTTGGCCTACTAGATTGATCTTTCTTGCAATGGGAGAAGTGCTTAGCTTTGGGTTCAATCTTGCGGTGTCCTTTCCCAGTGACAGCAAGGCACGTATTGTATTGTTGCCATCGAGGATAAAAAGATGGGGTTTATATCATATTGATTTAGTTTATCCCTCTACATCATGTCATCTTGCCTTATGCGTTACTCTGTTCTTATGAACTTAATACTCTAGATGCATGCTGGATAGCGGTCGATGTGTGGAGTAATAGTAGTAGATGCATAATCGTTTCGGTCTACTTGTCGCGGACGTGATGCCTATATACATGATCATGCCTAGATATTCTCATAACTATGCATTTTCTATCAATTGCTCGACAGTAATTTGTTGACCCACCGTAATACTTATGCTATCTTGAGATCAGCCACTAGAGAAACCTATGGCCCCCGGGTCTACTTTCCATCATATAAGTTTCCAATCTACTTTATTTTGCAATCTTTACTTTTCAATCTATATCATAAAAATACCAAAAATATTTATCTTATCTTATTATCTCTATCAGATCTCACTTTCGCAGGTGGCCGTGAAGGGATTGACAACCCCTTTGTCGCGTTAGTTGCGAGGTTCTTGTTTGTTTGTGTAGGTACGAGAGACTTCGTGGCCTCCTACTGGATTGATACCTTGGTTCTAAAAAACTTAGGGAAATACTTACGCTACTTTGCTGCATCACCCTTTCCTCTTCAAGGAAAAACCAACGCAGTGCTCAAGAGGTAGCAAGGGGCATAAAACGATAGCGCTCATTGGGAGGCAACCCAACTTTTATCTTTTTTGCCTTTTGGTTTTATTGCTATTTTTAATAAAATACCCAATTATACCTCTGGTTAGATGTGTTTTTGGGGTTTAAATTAGTGTTTGTGCCAAGCAGGGCCTTTGGGTTGATTTGGGTGAAAGTTGATTTGATCTCGCTGTAAAACAGAAACTTATGCACTCACGAAAATAGTTTTCATAAATCACAGAAACATTCTTTTGAGTTGATTATTTTCGCATAAGATTAATATACAAATTACTCAGGATTTCCCAATTTCTCAAGATTTTTCGAGTTACAGAAGTATTCTAAATATCCAGATTGCTATAGACTATTCTGTTTTTAACAGATTCTATTTTCTTTGCGCTGTGTGCTTGTTTTGATGATTCTATGGTTTTCTTTGATGAGTTTTTGCCATAGAAAAATTGGAATACAATAGATATAATGCAAAAATAAAATATGAATAGGTTTGCTTTCTTATACTAACGGATCTCACGAAGGTTTTGTTGAGTTTTGTGTGATTGAAGTTTTCAAGTTTTGGGTGATCTTACGATGGATGAAGGAATAAGTATTAGCAAAAGGGTAAGATTGGGGATGACCGAGGCACCCCAAGATAATATTCTGAAAGGATCGAGAAGAGGTGTCTAGAGGGGGGTGAATAGACTCTAAGTAAGAAAAGTTGCAGTTTTTAATCTCTTTAAGTTGAAGTGGAGTTTGGCACAAGTTTTAACATTCTCAATACATATCAAGCAAGCATGACAAGAGTATATGAGCAGCGAAAAGTAAAGCATGCAAATTGCAAGAATGTAAAGGAATGGGATTGGAGTGTGCAAACGCAATTTGGAGACACGGAGATTTTTTATCCGCGGTTCCGATAGGTGGTGCTATCGTACATCCACGTTGATGGAGACTTCAACCCACGAAGGACAATGGTTGCGCGAGTCCACAAAGGGCTCCACCCACGAAGGGTCCATGAAGAAGCAACCTTGTCTATCCCACCATGTCCGTCGCCCACGAAGGACTTGCCTCACTCGGGTAGATCTTCACGAAGTAGGCGATCTCCTTGCCCTTACAAACTCCTTGGTTCAACTCCACAATCTTTATGGAGGCCCCAAGTGACACCTAACCAATCTAGGAGACACCACTCTCCAAGAGGTAACAAATGGTGTGTTGATGATGAACTCCTTGCTCTTGTGCTTCAAATGATAGTCTCCCCAACACTCAACTCTCTCTCACAGGAATTGGATTTGGTGGAAAGAAGATTTGAGTGAAAAGTAACTTGGGGAAGGCTAGAGATCAAGATTTATGTGGTAGGAATGGAATATCTTGACCTCAACACAAGTGTTCGTGGTTCTCTCTCAGAAAATGTATGTTGGAAGTGTAGGCATGTTCTGATGCCTCTCTCCATGAATGAAGAATGGGTGGAGGGGTATATATAGCCTCCACACAAAATCTAATCGTTATACACAACTTACCAAACTCGTTGGGACCGAATCGTGAAACTCGGTCAGACCGATTTAGTTCATAATGTGACCGTTAGGCATTTCAGTGGGACCGATATGATCAACTCGGTAGGACCGATGTGCTAGGGTTAGGGTAAAGCCTCAACTTGGTTTGACCGATTACACAAACTCGGTGTGACCGATTTGGCTAATAAGCGAAACAGAGAGTTGGCCAGGCAAACTCGGTGGGACCGATTGCATACCTCGGTGGGGCCGAAATTATTGCAATAGGCAACAGAGAGTCTGCAAGCCCATCTCGGTGAGACCGAGATCCCATTGGTGAGACTGACTTGATTAGGCTTTCTAGCAGTGGCTATGTCAAGAGAACTCGGTGGCGCCGGATAGAAAGATTCAGTAGGGCCGAGTTTGACTTTTGGTTTGGGACATATGTGGATCTGAGAAAGTGGTTGAGGGCTTTGGAGCATAACACTAAGCACTTTGAGCAAGCAAGCCATTAAGAAACACCTCATCCCCTCTTAATAGTATTGGCTTTCCTATGGTCTCAATGTGATCTTGGATCACTAAAAGTAAAATGTAGAGTCTTGTGCTTTGAGCTTGAGCCAATCCTTTGTCCTTAGCATCTTGAAGGGGTTCCACATCCTCTAGTCCATGCCACCCCATTGTTGAACTTATCTGAAACATACTAGGTAAGAGTATTAGTCCAATAAGAGATATGTTGACATTAATTACCAAAATCACCCAGGGAGCACTTGTGCTTTCAATCTCCCCCTTTTTCGTAATTGATGACAACATACATCAAAGCTTTAGATAAAGATATAGAGAATGACAAGTAAAGCTCTGGAGAGACATGTAACATGCATAGGACCCCCCTACATGTATGCAATCATGTAAATATGGAATATAGGAGCATGTGAATGCATAAGCATGACAAAGTAAGCAATGTGTTACATGTATCTTGGCTATATGCATCAGAGCAAATGATGTGATTATAGGAAATGTACCTTCATGGTCATGAGTCCTTCTTGCAAACAGTATGTACATCAGCAAGAAATCCTCATACACATGACTGTGATGCATATACTTACCTTGTGGTCTTGAGTTGGCTTAGGAAGGAATGAACCTGCGTAAACAAGGTTAGATAACACAGATACACCTACTAGCCAGATCAAACAAAAGAAATCACAAGAGTACCAAGACTGGGATGACATGTAGAGAGTGAGTACTGAGTACCCCATTGGATATAGACATGTCCCCAAAGGTAAAGATGTGCAATGAATTCAAGGATTTCCTTCCCTTAGATGTCTTGCTCCCCCTGAATCTAGCATGAGATACTGGGAGAAGATAGGGAACAGAAAATCAGAGCAAAGAAAAGGAACAGAGCTAATGCAAACAATCAAATATGAACATGTCTTTCCCCTCTTAAAGACATTTGACTTCTCTCCTCTTGAACACCAAGCATCTGGGGTCTCTCTCTCCCTGAGTATTCTCTCTCCCTATATAAATGATTAAGCTTTGATGTGATCTCTCTCTTCCCCTTTGACATCAATTTCCAAGAAGGGTTCTTCTGGATTTTCGTTACAAATGGGTTTTGTCCTTGAGTCACAGAACAGAGCAGCAAGTCGAACATGATGCTGGTAGAGGACAAGAATCATTAAGTGGAGCTGGATCAAAAAGAATGCAGGAACAAGTGGGAAGCTGTCTTTCCTGCAGTGAAATTGGTGGCACCGAGTTGTGTGCTTCGGTTGCACCGAAAGAATTCGGTTGGACCGAAAACAACAGACCGGTGTGACCGAGTTCATCACAGAGAAAACACTTGTCACCTCAGCTCACTAGTCAAGTAAGATCTGACAAGGATTTGCAAGGAATTAACCGAAAGATTTGCAAAGAATTGGATGCAGGGAATGTAGAACAAAAAGAAACAGAAAAGAAATCTAGATGAAGTTTTTTTTGAAAGGGGAAACAGATATGCATGAGACAAATGCAAGAGCACAGAAAAGAACACAAGAGAACTTCATCTAGAATTGCTCAGCGACAATGTCACCTATGTTAGAGTATATTGTCTTAGGAGTCAAGTGAGATCACTTGATCATAGGTCATACTCATCGTTTAAGCTCAAAATGGGGTTACCATTTTTTGTTTAAGCATTTTGATGTATTCACATCTTGTTGAGTTGCTTTGACTCATGACTTGGAGTAAAGCTTCTCTAATATGGAATAACATACCTTGGGTGGTGGTGTTGATCGTGATCATGTAGTTGAACTTGTGTGGGTTGCTCAAGGTTGATGTAGCTCATCAAGAGTTGGGAGCTCCACTTGGCATTTGAGTTCATCTACCTACATGGGTTAGTCTTGCAAGGAAGAGCACTTGTGTATCCAAAATGACAATAATAAAACTCAATATAGAATTTGTCAAAGGATATGTTTGAAGGGTTTCGTGCTTCCTTGTCTTCAACTATCATTGTGTAGAGACTTGGTGATGTAGAAATTTGCTCAAGATGTGAGTGGGTTGCAATCTCATAGATTTAGATTCATCCAAGTACCTACAAGGGTTAGATAGCATGCAAGGGTGCAAATATATCCAAGACATATAAATAGCAACATGAAAGAAATATCAAGGATTAGTCAAAGGCTCATGCCTTGCATGTATCCAAATGGAGTTCCTACTCCAAGTTTGAAGCATCAATGATGTTCAATTCACCTCTCAAATGGCAAAAGACTTTCTCATCAAGCGGTTTGGTGAATATATCCGCTAATTGCTTATCGGTGCGAACATGCTTAAGATTAATGTCCCCTTTGGCAATGTGATCTCGAATGAAATGATGATGAACTTCAATATGCTTAGTTCGAGAGTGTTGCACGGGATCATGAGCAATTTTGATAGCACTTTCATTGTCACAAAGCAATGGAACATGTTTCACATATATCCCATAATACTTGAGAGTTTGGATCATCCAAAGTAATTGAGCACAACATGAACCAGCGGCAATGTATTCCGCTTCGGCGGTGGATAAGGATACCGAGTTTTGTTTCTTGGAGGACCAACACACAAGAGATCTACCAACAAATTGACAAGTACCCGAAGTGGAATTTCTATCAACCTTATCTCCAGCATAGTCCGAATCAGAGTAACCAACAAGATCAAAAGAAGACCTCTTAGGATACCAAATGCCAAAATTTGGTGTGTGTATTAAGTATCTCACTATCCTTTTCACAGCCTTAAGATGATGTTCTTTAGGGGCCGCTTGAGGTCGTGCACACATGCACACACTTAGCATAATATCAGGATGAGAGGCACATAGATATAACAATGAACCAATCATGTAGCGGTAAACCTTTTGATCAACCGGTTCACCATCTTTGGTCAAATCAAGATGTCCACTAGTAGGCATGGGTGTAGTCATACCTTTGCATTCTTGCATATTGAACTTCTTGAATAAGTCCTTGGTGTACTTTGTTTGAGAGATAAAGGTACCTTCCTTAGTTTGCTTGATTTGCAAACCGAGAAAGAATTTGAGCTCACTCATCATAGACATCTCAAACTTCTCTGACATTAGCTTTCCAAACATCTCACTAAAGTGAGGGTTAGTCAAACCAAATATAATATCATCAACATAGATTTGGCACACAAATAGTTCTCCATTAACCCTTTTAGTAAAAAGAGTATACTCAATTTTTCCAATTTCAAAGCCTTTTTCAATAAGGAACTTGGTCAAGCATTTATACCACGCTCTAGGAGCTTGTTTAAGACCATAAAGAGCTTTGTGAAGTTTGTAAACATGATTAGGTTTCTTAGGATTGACAAAGCCGGGAGGTTGCTTAACATAAACTTCCTCCTCTATTTCACCATTTAGAAAAGCACTTTTAATGTCCATTTGGTACAAGGTGATATCATGGTGATTAGCATAGGCAAGTAAGATGCGAATGGACTCAAGTCTAGCAACGGGGGCATATGTCTCACCATAGTCCATACCTTCGACTTGAGTGTAGCCTTGGGCGACGAGACGTGATTTGTCGCGAACTACTTGTCTATCTTCATCTTGCTTGTTGCGAAATACCCATTTGGTACCAATGACATTGTGGTTATTGTCGGGCTTCTCGACCAATGTCCAAACTTGATTTCTCTCAAAGTTGTGTAGCTCTTCATGCATGGCGTTTATCCAATCCAGATCTTCCAATGCTTCTTCAACCTTCATAGGTTCAATGCTAGAGATGAATGAATAATGTTCACAAAAGTTAGCCAAACGAGTTTTAGAGCGAGTGATTCTCCCGGTTTGGATATCATTGTAGATTTGCTCGACGGGATGGTCTTTGGCGACTCTTGCTCAAACTCGTGGAAGTTTTTGCTTGGATCTGGGTGGAACATCTTCTTCATCTTGTTCTTCTTCTTGGCCTTCTTCATTGTTGACGTTGTCGTTCTCTTGTCGTGGTGGAGAAGGAGGTTGTTGATGTTCATCTTGGTGTACTTCCTCGTTTTCTTTGTTTTGGTGTGTCCCACTTGTGGATGCTTCCGTATCAACTCTTGGTTCACCTTGTCGTGAGGTGGAAGCTTCCACTTGGATGAACGAGGTACTCTCCTTCACCTCCATTGGACGAATCTTGCCAATAGACAAGTCTTGGATTGCTTTCGAAGGATCTTTGTGTCCTACATTAATTGGCAATTGCTCTACTTGCTAGCCGTTAGATTCATCAAACTTCACATCTATCGTCTCTTCAACCTTTCGGGTGAAATTGTTGGAGACACGATAATGTGAGAGTTTGAGCCATAACCAAGTAGGAAACCTTCATGAGATTTAGGAGCAAATTTAGAACGATGATGCTTATCAAGAATGTAGCACTTTGAGCCGAATACTCGAAAGTATCCAACTTGGGGTTTGTTACTGGTGAGGAGATGATATGCCGTTTTGCCAATCAGCTTGTGAAGATACAAGCGATTTGTTGCATGACAAGCTGTCTCAACCGCTTCCGCCCAAAAGTGCTTTGGCATCTTGTACTCATCAAGCATCATTCTCGCCATTTCGATGAGAGTCCGGTTCTTCCTCTCAACAACTCCATTTTGTTGAGGTGTGTACGTAGCCGAGAACTCATGTGAAATCCCTTCTTCGTCAAAAAAGGTGTCCACATTTGCGTTCTTGAACTCCATTCCGTTGTCGCTGCTAAACTTCTTGATCTTCACTTCAAATTGAATTTGGGCCTTCCTAGCAAAGTTTTTGAAGATCTTTTGGACCTGCGATTTATCATCGAGAAAGAACACCCACGTAAATCTCGAACAATCATCGACTATGACTATACCAAAAGAATTTCCACCGAGACTTTTGTAAGTGTTGGGACCGAAAAGATCCATGTGAAGTAGCTCGAGCGGCCTTCTTGTGGTCATGATGTTCTTCATGGGATGCCTTCCTCCAACCTGTTTACCTGCTTGACAAGCGCTGCAAAGTCTATTCTTATCAAATATGACATTATTAACACCGAGGATATGATTACCTTTAATGAGCTTGTCAAGGTTTCACATGCCCACATGACCTAACCATCTATGCCACAACCAACCTTTAGAGGATTTAGCAATTAAGCAAGTTCTAGGTTGAGCCTTTTTAGTGAAATCAACAATGTAAAGATCACATCTACGTATACCGGTAAAGACCATTTTATGATTGTCTCTTCGAAACACTTGGCAATCTACTTCAGTAAATAGGACATTGAAACCGAAATCAGCAAGTCTGGATACTGAAAGTAAATTGTACCCAAGAGATTCAACGAGCATGACCTTTTGTATGGAGATATCATGTGATATGGCCACCTTACCGAGGCCAACCACCTTACCCTTTGAGTTATCACCTAAAGTGACATACTTTCGAGGGTCGTCATTTTCAGCAAGCTCAGGAAATATATCTTTATCTCCAGTCATGTGATCGGTACATCCACTATCAAGAACCCATTCATTTCCTCTTGCCATGTATCCCCAAAGATTTGCCATAAGACCAAAGTGTCTCATTGCATCATCAAGATCAAAGTCACTATCATCATCCTCATCATAGTATCCATGTTCAACATCGTCATGTGATGGATCAATTCCTAGAGAGGGTGATTCATTAGAATGAGTTTGACAATGATCTTCTTTATGAATTCTAATAGCTTAGGAAATAATATTGCTAATAATTCCAACATCTCCTTTGACACGCATAAGATTTGTAAGCTCAAATAGACAATCACCAAATTTAGGATCATTGGAATTCATCTTACTCAAGGCAATACACTTATGGAGAATTTCATCTAGATTTTGCAAGGAATAGTTTGGAAAATGTTCCTCAAGAAATTTGCATATTGTGTAGGCACACTTAAGAGTAGGCAAGCAACCTATCAAGTTTCTAGGCAAACCTCTAGTGATAAGATCAACAGTTCTAAGATTGCGAATCATGTCAATTGACTCATCAAGGGTAGGGTGCATAGGATCAACATGAGGTGCACAAGGGCTAGTAATGTACTTGTTCAAATGATATGAAAATCACAAGCATCTCATTTTTCCACTCATGAAAATACTCCCCATCAAGTATAGGCATTCTATGTCTAAGACTCCCCAAAGTAGACTCATCCATCTTCCTCCAATGGTGTTTAAACCAAAGCAATGGAGACCAAAGCTCTAATACCAATTGAAAGGATCGAGAAGAGGTGTCTAGAGGGGGGTGAATAGACTCTAAGTAAGAAAAGTTGCAGTTTTTAATCTCTTTAAGTTGAAGTGGAGTTTGGCACAAGTTTTAACATTCATAATACATATCAAGCAAGCATGACAAGAGTATATGAGCAGCGGAAAGTAAAGCATGCAAATTGCAAGAATGTAAAGGGATGGGATTGGAGTGTGCAAACGTAATTTGGAGACATGGAGATTTTTTACCTGTGGTTCTGATAGGTGGTGCTATCGTACATCCACATTGATGGAGACTTCAATCCACGAAGGACAATGGTTGCGTGAGTCCATGGAGGGCTCCACCCACGAAGGGTCCATGAAGAAGCAACCTTGTCTATCCCACCATGGCCGTCGCCCACGAAGGACTTGCCTCACTCGGGTAGATCTTCACGAAGTAGGCGATCTCCTTGCCCTTACAAACTCCTTGGTTCAACTCCACAATCTTGACGGAGGCTCCCAAGTGACACCTAACCAATCTAGGAGACACCACTCTCCAAGAGGTAACAAATGGTGTGTTGATGATGAACTCCTTGCTCTTGTGCTTCAAATGATAGTCTCCCCAACACTCAACTCTCTCTCACAGGAATTGGATTTGGTGGAAAGAAGATTTGAGTGGAAAGCAACTTGAGGAAGGCTAGAGATCAAGATTTATGTGGTAGGAATGGAATATCTTGACTTCAACACAGGTGTAGGTGGTTCTCTCTCAGAAAATGTATGTTGGAATTGTAGGCATGTTCTGTTGGCTCTCTTCTTGAATGAAGAGTGGGTGGAGGGGTATATATAGCCTCCACACAACATCTAACCGTTACACACAACTTACCAAACTCGGTGGGACCGAATCGTGAAACTCGGTCCGACCTATTTAGTTCATAATGTGACCTTTAGGCATTTCGGTGGGACCGATATGATCAACTCGGTAGGACCGATGTGCTAGGGTTAGGGTAAAGCCTCAACTCGGTTTGACCGATTACACAAACTTGGTGGGACCGATGTGGGTAATAAGCAAAACAGAGAGTTGGCCAGGCAAACTCGGTGGGACCGATTGCATACCTCGGTGGGACCGAAATTGTTGCAATAGGCAACAGAGAGTCTGCAAGCCCATCTCGGTGAGACCGAGATCCCATCGGTGAGACCGACTTAATTAGGGTTTCTGGCAGTGGCTATGTCAAGAGAACTCGGTGGTGCCGTATAGAAAGATTCGGTAGGGCCGAGTTTGACTTTTGGTTTGGGACATATGTGGATGTGAGGAAGTGGTTGAGGGCTTTGGAGCATATCACTAAGCACTTTGAGCAAGCAAGCCATTAAGCAACACCTCATCCCCTCTTAATAGTATTGGCTTTCCAATGGACTCAATGTGATCTTGGATCACTAAAAGTAAAATGTAGAGTCTTGTGCTTTGATCTTGAGCCAATCCTTTGTCCTTAGCATCTTGAAGGGGTTCCACATCCTCTAGTCCATGCCACTCCATTGTTGAACTTATCTGAAACATACTAGGTAAGAGTATTAGTCCAACAAGAGATATGTTGACATTAATTACCAAAATCACCCAGGGAGCACTTGTGCTTTCATATTCAAGAAGTATAAAGCATCTAAGCTTGGGGATGCCCCCGAGTGGCATCCCCGCTTTCTTCTAACAACCATCGGTATTTTACTTGAAGCTATATTTTTATTCGTCATGTATTATGAGTTTTGCTTGGAGTGTCTTGTATCATATGACTCTTTGCTTGCTTTTCTTTGTGTTCTAAGTCCTGAATCCTTGCTAGACACACCTTTTTGAGAGAGCCAAAAATTATGTTATGCTTGCTCCTATGCTTCACTTAAATTTTTAGAGCCATGGATTTGCTCTAGTGCTTCACTTATATCTTTTTGAGCATGGTGTGCTTTGTTATTTTTGAAGAAATGGTATCATGCTTCACTTAGATTTATTTGGGAGTTAGTAATATTTTTAGAAATTCTCTCTTGCCTCACTTAGATTATTTTGAGAGAAAGAAAAAATTATGCTCAGGTTCTTCACTTATATTTGTTTGAGCTTATCAAAAGCAACATATGAAAATAGTCCCAAAGTGATAGATATCCAAGGAGGATATAATAAAAACTTTCATGAAGATTATTGGACAAAATAAACTTGATTCTTAGTAATGGTTTTGAGATATGACGATACAATATGTGAGTCATGTTGATGACTAATTGTGCTTTAGTAAGAATATTGATGTTAAGGTTTGTGATTCCCTGTGAAAGCACGAAAGTCAATAGTTATGCAATGAAATTTATATCCTACTTATGGTCCATTATTCGGTGTTACTTATGCTTAATGCTTGGGTACGAGATTTTTTGCTTTTTGGTTGGTCGCTTCTCAATCTTTTTGCTAGCCTTCATTTTGCCCTAAGTATGATCACTACTTGTGTATCCAAAACCCTTTAAACTAGTTTTGCCTTATGAGTCCACTATACCTACCTATATGCAATATTTCCATGCCGTTCTAAGCAAATTTGCATGTGCCATCTCTAATTTTCAAAATAAATTTCTCTTTTGTGTGCTCTACCGCTCACGAGGCGGTGAAGGGTGGCCAATATTTTCCATGCTAGATGTGTTATTCTCACGATGAGTGTTTATTCACTTGTCATTGCACGAGAGTACGCAAAGGTATTAGGGATGCCCAGTCCTGAAATGAAAAATGAATTTACTTTATGTTGTCAAATAATAAATTCCTTGGAAAGTATTGGTATGGAGGGCAACCGTGGATTCGACTAGCCATGGAAAGTGAAAGTAATGGTGGAAAAAGGAATAAACTTTATTTTTTGTTTGGGAACCGCCTATGATGTATCTAGCATGGGAAGTGTTGGGAGCTCTAAGTAGTTTTCGTTGCTGGGAAAAGTATGCCTCTCAAAATTGTTTTTGTCTCTCAATTTAAGCTTTGAGCTCTGGCACGTCTACAAATCCCTACTTCCCTCCACGAAGGGCCTCTCTTTCACTCATGCAATTTTTATTTTGAATTTGAGTCTCCATCTTCTCTTATAAAGCACCAACTAAAGGGCACTATGATCGTATTTGAGCATTGGGTGTAGCTAATATTGGAGTGTGTTTCATGAACGGATCAATGATTGAGCATAATGGGCTAGGGATAACTTGCTTTAGTGTTAATATTTTGAAAGACATGGTTGCTTGTTGGTATGCTTGAGTATTAAAGTCTTCATGTCAAAACTAGACTATTGCTTTGAATCATATAAAAGTCCAAATGTCCATGGTATAAAGAAAATAAATGTGATGAACATGTTAGGCAGCATTCCACATAAAAATTCTGTTTTTATCATTTAACTACTCGAGGACGAGCAGGAATTAAGCTTGGGGATGCTGATACGTCTCCAACGTATCTATAATTTTTGATTGTTCCATGCTGTTATATTATCATTCTTTGATGTTTTATAATCATTTTATAGTCATTTTTGGTACTAACCTATTGACATAGTCCCCAGTGCCAGTTGCTGTTTTCTGCATATTTTTTACATCACAGGAAATCAATACAAAACGGAGTCCAAACGCAACAAAACTTTTTGAGGATTTTTTTTGGGCCAGAAGACATCCAGTGGGCCAGGAAAGCACCTGGGGATGCTCCGAAGGGAGCACAACCCACCAGGGCGCGCCTGGGGGCCCAGGCTCACCCCGGTGAGTTGTGCCCACCTCGGGTGCCCCCTGAACCGCCTCTTTGCTCTATAAATACCCCAATATTCCAAATACCCTAGGGGAGTCGACGAAAATCAATTCCAGCCGCCGCAGAGTCTAGAAACACCAGATCCAATCTAGGCACCATCACGGAGGGGTGCATCATGTCCATTTGTGCCTCTCCGATGATGCGTGAGTAGTTCTTTGTAGACCTACGGGTCCGTAGTTAGTAGCTAGATGGCTTCCTCTCTCTCTCTCTCTTGATTATCAATATAATGGTCTCTTGGAGATCCATATGATGTAAGTCTTTTTGCGATGTGTTTGTTGGGATCCGATGAACTTTGAGTTTATGATCAGATCTATGTTTTTATCCATGAAAGTTATTTGAGTCTTCTTTGATCTCTTATATGCATGATTGCTTATAGCCTCGTATTTCTTCCCCGATATTTGGGTTTTGTTTGGCCAACTTGATCTATTTATCTTGCAATGGGAAGAGGTGTTTTGTGATGAGATCGATCTTACGGTGCTTGATCCCAGTGACAGAAAGGGAAACGACACATATGTATCATTGCTATTAAGGATAACAAGATGGGGTCTATTTCTACATAAATAGATCTTGTCTACATCATGTCATCGTTCTTATTGCATTACTCCGTTTCTCCATGAACTTAATACACTAGATGCATGCTGGATAGTGGTTGATGTGTCAAATAATAGTAGTAGATGCAGGCAGGAGTCGATCTACTAATCTTGGACGTGATGCCTATATAATGATCATTGCCTAGATACCGTCGTGATTATTTGAGGTTCTATAAATTGCCCAACATTAATTGTTTTCCCACCATTTGCTATTTTCTTGAGAGAAGCCACTAGTGAAACCTACGGCCCCCTGGTCTCTTTTCATCATATTTGCCTTTGTGATCTATTTTCCTTTGCATTTATTTTCAGATCTATTAAACCAAAAATACAAAAATACCTTGCTGCAATTTACTTGTCCTGCGATCTATTTATCCTATCTACCACTTTTACCTCATGTTATTTGCCTATCTTGAGGCACCGTACCCAAAAGGGATTGACAACCCCTTTAACATGTCGGGTTGCGAGTATTTGTTATTTGTGTGCAAGTGTTGTTTACATGGTGTGAGGAGGTTCTCCTACTGGTTCAATAACCTTGGTCTCATCACTTAGGGAAATACCTACCGTCGCTATACTGCATCGTCCCTTCCTCTTTGGGGAAATACCAACGTAGTTCTAGCAGACATCACCCCCACCGGGAACTGTTCATCCAACCCCCAACAACGCTCACTTTTCTTCAAGAGGTAGCAGGTTCGATCGGCTTTATTTAGTAGCAGTAGCAAAGGAATTGCTCAATCGGGTTCAGTTAAAGCCAGGGATCGATCGATCGCTCGGGTTCAGTAACGCATAGCCAGTGCAATCACTCGGGTTCAGTAGGCGGACGCCTTGCTCGGGTGCAGTTAGAGCCCAACGCCTTGCACCCCATGCACATACGTGTACGAGAGAAACGCGCAATCCCTCCGTGCATCACTCGGCCGCGACCACCCACCGTAACCGAGAACTCCTTGATATTTTCCTTGCCCTTGCTTCTACCACGGTTTTTCCATCATTGACGGCCCAAAGAATGTTATGCAGCTGCGTCTCCGGCCCGCCCAGGATGAAAATCCCATTATCATATTTTTTGTCATATAAGTAGGAGCCCACCACATCTATGATGATACCATGTTTTGTCGCAATTATCGTCATAGAAGTGTCATAAGCATGACAAAAAAATTCGTTCGGCCCAAAATGTCTCGGATGTGTCTTTTTTTGTAGGGGTCATTGAGCGAAGAGAACGGTGGTAAGGATAGTCCACGGGATCCCAAGTCATCATTGCTCTCAAGAGCTCGTTTGGTCAACTCTTGGGATTGAGAGTTTGACGAGTATACGCGAGTACCTCCACAAAACAAAGATAAAGGGAAAATTGTGTGTGCGTGGTATATGTACACATCATCCATTATAATGCGCACGTGCTTGTGTTGGTTAACACCAAATATCCAATGCTCAAATAGATGAGATGCGTGATATAGAAACATGTCATCCATCATGATGGGATTGTTGTTATGTATGGCATAATGGAGACTCGAATTGTTTAATGCATCATGAGAAACATGTAGATCATTGTTATTCATGGAAGCATATGATGCACGCAATTATGGAATCATGCAAAGTATGGGATGCATCAAAAACTCCTAATATGTATGAGGACACTATGGGGGTCTCCTCATGAGCATTAGTGGAAACATCACATGGAGAATATTGACAACATCCGAAATAAAGCATATTCGGTTCTATGTGATCATGGTATGGTATCGTAGATGAATTGGGCAAATCATGTAAAGGAAGCATGGCAATATCATCACAATAAAAACAAAAGCCAATACCATCATCTCGTCATATATGCCATAAGGGCATATGGGATTTATTTTAATGGGGCATGCATAGGTACTATGTTGAGATTGAAATGATGCAATATGGGATATCTCACTCATAGCATATGACAATTTAATGGATTGTCAAACATGATGTGACACAAAGAATTTTCACATGATATCCTATGGAGCATAGCATCACAACTAGGCAACTCAACGTGCTCATCATCATATTCATCATAAATTGGTAACTCATGTGTAGGATCGAAAGTATGTCTAGAGGGGGGTGATTAGACTACTTGACCAAATAAAAATCTATCCTTTTCCCAATTTTAGTTCTTGGCAGATTTTAGCAACTTAGCACGGTTCAAGCAATCTTAGCACAATTCAAGCAAGCATGCAAAGAGTATATGAGCAGCGGAAAGTAAAGCATGCAACTTGCAAGAATGTAAAGGGAAGGGTTGGAGAGTGCAAACGCAATAGGAGACACGGATGTTTTTGTCATGGTTCCGATAGGTGGTGCTATCGTACATCCATGTTGATGGACACTTCAACCCACGAAGGGTAATGGCTGCACAAGTCCACGGAGGGCTCCACCCATGAAGGGTCCATGAAGAAGCAACCTTGTCTATCCTGCCATGGCCGTCGCCCACGAAGGACTTGCCTCACTAGCGGTAGATCTTCATGAAGTAGGCGATCTCCTTGCCCTTACAAACTCCTTGGTTCAACTCCACAATCTTGTCGGAGGCTCCCAAGTGACACCTAGCCAATCTAGGAGACACCACTCTCCAAGAAGTAACAAATGGTGTGTTGATGATGAACTCCTATCTCTTGTGCTTCAAATGATAGTCTCCCCAACACTCAACTCTTTCTCACATGATTTGGATTTGGTAGAAAGAATATTTGAGTGGAAAGCAACTTGGGGAAGGCTAGAGATCAAGATTCATATGGTAGGAATGGAATATCTTGGCCTCAACACAAGTGTAGGTGGTTCTCTCTCAGAAAATGTATGTTGGAAGTGTAGGCACGGTCTGATTGCTCTCTTAACGAATGAAGAGGAGGTGGAGGGGTATATATAGCCTCCACACAAAATCTAACCATTACACACAACTTGCCAATCTCGGTGGGACCGAATTGAGAAACTCGGTCGGACCGATTCAGCAAATCTAGTGACCGTTAGGATTTTCGGTGGGACCGACTTGCAACTCGGTAGGACCGATATGATTAGGGTTAGGGCATAACGTAATCTCGGTGTGACCGATTACACAAACTTGGTGAGACTGATTTTGGTAATAACCTAACCAGAGAGTTGGCCAGGTAAACTCGGTGGGACCGATTCGCTTATTTCGGTGAGACCAAAATGTTACGAAAGGGAAACAGAGAGTTTACATTGCAATCTCAGTGGGACCGATCACTCATCTCGGTGGGACCGAAACGTCACGAAGGGAAACCGAGAGATTACAATCCCATCTCGGTGAGACCGAGATCCCCATCGGTGAGACCGATTTGCCTAGGGTTTGTGGCAGTGGCTATGACATCTGAACTCGGTGGCGCCGGATAGGAAGAATCGGTGGGGCCGAGTTTGACTTTTGGTTTAGGTCATATGTGGATGTGAGAAAGTAGTTGAGGGCTTTGGAGCATATCACTAAGCACTTTGAGAAAGAGCCTCATTAAGCAACACCTCATCCCTCCTTGATAGTATTGGCTTTTCCTATAGACTCAATGTGATCTTGGATCACTAAAATAGAAAATGTAGAGTCTTGAGCTTTGATCTTGAGCCAATCCTTTTGTCCTTAGCATTTTGAGGGGTCCACTTTTCTCATCCATGCCATGCCAATCATTGAGCTTTCCTGAAATATTTATCTTGAAATAGCATTAGCTCAGTGAGCTATATGTTGTTAGGAATTACCAAAACCACCTAGGGATAGTTGCACTTTCAATCTCCCCCTTTCTGGTAATTGATGACAACATATAGATCAAAGCTTTGGCAAATGATAATAAGATTGAAAAACATTGTCGCTTTGAGAAGTATGTGAAACGCAAGAGCTCCCCCTAAATTTGTGCATAGTTTAAGATTTGCTTTGGACTGCAAATGCACAAAGAGTTAGGATCATGGGTTACTCTTCCATGTCACATACATCTTGGTGGAGCGCTCGAAATGATAATAATTAAATACATGCACTCATACCAAGGAAAGTGAATGATCATTTAGAGATATAAAAGGATAAAGTCATCCAATAAGCATTAAGGTAGCATATGATCAAACACATGATCATCCAAGTATCACACAAAAGCATAGAGTAACTCAAGCAAGCAAATGACAAAGTTCAACCACCAAAAAGCAAAACAAGGAGAACAAAAGCAACACTCTCTCTCGAAGCCTATGATCTATACATTTTCTCCCCCTTAGGCAACAAGTTACCCAAAAGTTCATAAAAATGCATAGTTCTAGATCGACTCTCGTGCTTGGTCTTCAGGTGGTGGTGTAGATAAGACTCCAAGGACAAAGGCATCAGTTGATGTAGATGGAGCTGGTGGAGTAGGTGCTGGAGCTGGTGGCACTGAAGCTGTAGCTGGTGCAGATGAAGTTGCTCCGGTGTCTATAACTGGCGCAACAGCAGATCTCTGACCTCTGGGCACTCTAGCAAATGCATCAGTGGTAGACTTGCCCTTCTTCTCCTGCACTTCATCCTGAAGTTTCTCAACAACTGACTGTATCTTAGTGACCTTCACATCTAAATCATAGAACTTCTGCTCCATGATCCTCTCCAAGCTCTCCTAATTTTGAGTCAGGGTGGCCAATCCCTTCTCAATCCTCAGAGTGGAGGCAATCAAGTAGCCAAACTGATCTTGCTTGCTCTTCAGAAGATACTGAGATGCCTCATCAATGGTTGGCATCTTTGCAGCCTTTTCAGTCCTTGCCTTCTCCTTCTTTGCTTGTGCTTGCACAGAAGATGGTTCATTATCATCCATTACCACAGTGTTATCCTTAAAGTCTGGGTAGATGGGCATGTGATCCTTGTCCAAAAGATATGTGCCAGTGCCCATCTTGGAGTTGATTAGCTCCTGGATCTGTGGGGCATACCCACAACTTCTCTTCTGATCTGCAGCTGTCCTCTTGATAGTTTCCACAATTAGGCTTATGACTTTAAACTTTTGAGGCACATCAAATATGTGAAGCAGGTTAATTGCATGGCCTCTGATCATCTTGTGATCACCTGACTTTGGCAAAAGAGTATGCCTAAGGATCTAGTTGATTGTTGGCAATCCTGACAGAAGGTAATGTATCGATCCAAATTTGTGTGTCTCAAGAGCAGCATCTGGGATCTGTCTGTACATACGTGCCATGGAGTTATGATCCTTCTTCTTCTTGGCATAGACATCCAAGTCATCCTCATTCTACTTAGGAGCATTGATCAATTTTGCCCATTCTTCAACTGTTGACTGGTACCTAGTACCTTCAGACATCCAGACAATCCTTCCATCTGGGTAGAAGTGAGCTGTGGAGTAGAACTGCATAATAAGCTCATCATTCCACTTTGTGAGCTTCTGCCCAACAAAGTCCTCTACTCCACAAGACTTGAAACTATCATAGACTCTAGGATAGTGTTCTTCATTTTCCCTGATGTACTTCCAGTCCACCCATCTCATATCACAGACTATTGGCTTCTTGTCAAGCAACACTGTCTCATAGAAGTCCTGCTGTTCCTTTGTATGGAACCTGTAGTCCACAACAGTTCTTCTCCTGACTGCATAGGGATCAGTCAATCTCCACTGTATGAGTCCTGCATCCTTCCTGAGCTTCATGTCCTCAGCTACTGGATGAGCATCATGGTGATTTGGAATTTTGGGCTTCAACTTCCTCAAGACATGTGACTCATCATCTTCTTCTTCAATGGCTGCTTCAGGCACTTGGGCCTTGTTCTTCTCTCCAACACTAATATTCCTGGTGTTCCTCTTGGGTGCAGACTTGTGTTTTGGAGCAGCTGCCTTGGGAGCTTCTTTGGGCTTGGATGGAGCAGCCCCTGACCTTATAGCATCTCCCATAAGCTTTTGAGCTTTAGGTGTTGGTGCAGCAACCTCTTCCTCTTCTTCTTCAGAGTCTCTCCTCATAGAGGGCTTGCCAAGTACTTTGGTAGTAGTGGTTCTGACTCTCTTTTTCTTCTTGTCTTGGCCAGCAGCTTCATCTTCAGACTCAACGATGAACTTCATGGTTTCACCAGTGGCAACCTTCCTAGGTCTGGAAGTGGGAATCCTTCTTGCAGGTGCCTTCTTCTGCATTCCTAGCTTAGTGGCAGCAGTTGTGCCATATTCCTTCTTTAGAACTTTATTCTTGGAAGTGGCCTCATCTTCAACAGCCACATAGTCCTCATCCTCAGAATCTGAGGTTCTCTTCTTTCTGGCCCTGGTGGCTGCCTTAGGCAAGTTGCTGGGTGTGCTCCTGCTACCATCATCATAGATGCTAGAGGGACTAGTGCCCTCACTCATATGAACCTGCTCCTCGGACTTGTTCTGACTGCCACTCTGATCTGACATGATGCAAACACTGACAGCAGACCCTGTGAATATATATAGATGAGATAGATAGGATGAGCATCACAAAGTACAGAGGTTTTTCCAAAAAGAATGAGTCAAAAACTTAGTTTTAGTTTTCCACAGAAAGCATTTCAGATCTACCGATTTGGAAACTTGGTGATACCGAAGCAGCTTTTGGAACCTAAACTAGTGAACTCAGTCAGACCGAGTCACAGTTCGGTGGCACCGAGACTGCTGGGGTTTCACAAAGTCCTAAACTCGGTCACACCGATTTGCAATTCTCGGTCAGACCAAGAATCACATGTGCAACGGCCTTAGCCAAATCGGTGGCACCGAGTTCTACAACTCGGTTGGTCCGAGATGATTTCGGCGGAAACCTAACCCTAAATTTTCAATCCACGACTAAACTACGGAGTGATTTTGCTGGATAGAGTGATCTCAATCGTGGCAAGATACATGGCAAAACAATGTGCTAGGAATTGGAGTGAGATTAGCACAAGGATCAAGTCCATACCCTAAGTGTGGCGATGGACTTGCTATGGCGGCAACGGTGGAGACGATTCCCGTTGACGGCAGTGGAGACCAGCGGTGGGAGGCAGCTGGTGACGAGGAGAACGATCCGGAGACCCAGGAAGGCAGAGCAGGCTGAGCGCGGGCAAAGGGGTTCGGAGAAATTTCCAAATTTTGGCCCGGGGATATATATATAGCCTGACCCTATCGGTATGACCAAGTGCAACAACTCGGTGGCACCGAGATGCCTAACTGCAAGCAATTACTGCAACTCGGTGTGACCGAAAAGTTCAAATTGGTTGCACCGAGATTGAAAACCTAGATGGACTTAGTGATCTCGGTATGATCGAAATGGATGAATCGGTCAGACCGAACCGCACAAATAAGTTTTGGATGTTTAAGTCTATGACGGATCGGGGACTCTGAGTGCTCCTCACATAGAGAGGTTCGAATCTGACTTGATCAAACTTTCTGATGTAGCATGAATAGAGTTTGAGACAAGAAAATCATAGATAGCTAGAGAAGGTTCTTAGGCATACTTGTCCATCCACTTGGCAAAAGAAGAATCCAAACAATCAAAGCAACAAGTGGATGTCCTCGAATGAGTAAAATATGCAACCAACATGCTCACACAATAAAATGGCAAATGAAATATGTGGCAAAGCATGCACAACCAATTCTAGCATCTATCAATCAATTGGCGATGACTAGGTCATCTATATATGAGTATATTGACTTAAGATTCAAATGAGAACATTTGATTATAGGTCATACTCATCGTTTAAGCACAAGTGGGGTTACCACTTTTACATAAAGCATTGTTGTGTTCACACCATTAGAGTTGCTTTGACTCAATTCTTAGAGTAAAGCTCCCCCTAGATGTGAGATCCGCCCTTAGAGGGATGAACTAGCCTTGGGTTTTGTCGATGATGACTTCATGTAGGTGTTGAAGATGTGGATGCTCAATGTTGATGTAGATCATTTGAAGCAATCCTTTGGAGTGAGTTGCACTTTCAATACCTACACGGGTTAGTCCCACAAGGAACAAACAAGGATATCCATAGACATAGAGTGATGCACACACAAGATGATGTCTATGAAAGCATTAGGTTACCTTGTCCCTTGTCTTACCAACAAGAGGGTTTGTGACTCCTTGAACTAGTGCAGGATGTGGAAGTAGATTGCACTTGTTCTTGCCAAAATGATAAGAGTGAAGTATGCTGGCGGAGTCACCCTCAAGAACTCTCTAGTTCTTCTTCTTCGGGATCCACATCATCTTGATGGGAATCCTTGGAGCTGTAGTCGTACTTGATGAAGTAGAACTTGATGTAGTCTTGGGAACCCACTTGACCAAGGCCTTAGGAGCTTCTTCAAATGCATCAATCTCCTCTTGAAGCTTATCCTTGCCTTTTTGCTTGTGGTCTTGTGGTGGAAGATCATCTTGAGCTTGTGTCCCTTTGAAAGAAGTGGGATCATACTTCTCTTGTTGAGGAACAAACTTCGTCTTGGGGTATTGATCTTCTTCCCACTCAACTCCATTGGTATTGAACTTTCGTTCAAAACCAACACCTTGGTTCTTCTGATGCCTTCCTTGCTTGCGTACAATTTCCTCGAATTGCTTACTCCCGGTAAGGCTCTTGTAAACACCTTTCTCTATAATTCCCTTCAATAAGCTATTTTCTTGCTCAAGTGTAACTTGGCTAAGAGGATCATTAGTGGAATCAAGAGAACTACTAGAAGCAACAACATTGGATTTAGCATGATTATTGTTACTACTAGAGGAAGAATCTTTCTTCTTCTTGTTACTAGACTTGACTTGAGGCATGTAAGTGGATAAGAGTAAATGCTTGGCAATGTAAGAAGAACTTTTCTTGCGAAGATCATCATTGATTGCCTTTAAGAACTCATGCTCTTGCTCAAGGTTGAGCTTTTCAAAGCGTAACTTCTCATGAGTCCTTAAAAGTTCTCGATGATCTTATAAGATAGTTTCATGAGCTAACTTAAGAGTGTTTAGTTCTTTAGTTAGAAGCTCAATCTTCTCCTTATCATTTTCATTCGTTTTATCTTGATTAGCATGATTAATTGACATTTCATCATAGTATTCGTCACTAGAGTTGTCAACAAGTAAATCATCATCACCTAACAAGTCATCTTCATCACTATTGAAATCAACATACTCGGGGTGTGATGCCTTTGGGCCTTTAGCCATGAAGTATCTTCCAAGTCCTTCATTTGGTGAATCAAATATGTCGTAGGAGTTGGTTGACACAAGTGCTAGACTGGCAACACCTTCATCTTGAGTATATTCGGAGTCAGAGTGATAGCTTCTCTCAGAGTGATTGTCGGAGTCGGGGCCGGATACCCATTCACCAACATGAGCTTGATGTCTTCGTTTTGTGTAGCTCCTTGATGACTTGTCCTTCCTTTCTGAATCCTTGCTTCTCCGGGATGTTCTTCGTTCATAACGGTCATCTCTACTCCTTCTCTCTCTTGATGGTGATTCTTCTCTTCTACTTCTTCTTTTTGGAGAATCTTCTCTTCTCTTATAGGGTGCCGTACACTCATTGGAATAGTGTCCGGGTCTTCCACAATTGTAGCAATTTCACTCTCGACTAGAAGATCTTTTGTCATTGCAGGACCTTAACTTGGAACTTCTTTCTTTGCTCCTACTCTTGTAGAACTTGTTGAAGTTCTTCACCATTAGGCTCAATTCTTCATTGAAGGTTTGTTTCTCACTTGATGACGTGGGGGCTTCACATGAGGCTTTGTAAGCACCACTTGACTTGTTGTGGAGCTCCTCCTTATCCTTGAGTGACATCTCATGAGCAACAATTCTTCCAATGACTTCGTTGGCTTGAGATATTTGTAATTGGGCATCATTTGGATCAATGTGCACAGGTATCATATTTTCCGTCCAAAGCTCTTAGGTTCTCCTTGATGATGAATTTGTCGGTCATCTCTTCACTTCCTAAGCCGACAATCTCATTTGTGATAAGAGCAAGCCTAGAGTACATTTCAGCAACACCTTCACCATCCTTCATTTTGAATTTGTCAAGCTGACTTTGAAGCACATCCAACTTGGATTCCTTGACGGAGTCGGTGCCTTCATGCATATCAATCAAAGTATCCCAAATTTCCTTTGCATTCTCAAGACGGCGGATTTTGTTGAATTCTTCGGGGCATAATCCGTTGAAGAGGATATCACAAGCTTGAGCATTGTATTGCAGCATCTTCAACTCTTCCGCGGTAGCTTCACGGTTCGGTTCTCTCCCATCAAAGAATTCACCTTGCAAGCCAATACACACAATAGCCCAAACGGCGGGGTTATGTCCAAGAATATGCATTTTCCTCTTATGCTTCCAACTAGCAAAATTAGTACCATCAAAGTAAGGACCTCTACGGTGCTAATTTCCCTCGCTAGACGCCATACTCTCCTAGGTTGTGAAACCAAGGCTATGACTACCAAAAGTTATGGAAATCAAAGCAAATGGAGACCAAAGCTCTGATACCACTTGTAGGATCGAAAGTATGTCTAGAGGGGGGGTGATTAGACTACTTGACCAAATAAAAATCTATCTTTTTCCCAATTTTAGTTCTTGGCAGATTTTAGCAACTTAGCACGGTTTAAGCAATCTTAGCACAATTCAAGCAAGCATGCAAAGAGTATATGAGCAGCGGAAATTAAAGTATGCAACTTGCAAGAATGTAAAGGGAAGGGTTTGGTGAGTGCAAATGCAATAGGAGACACGGATGTTTTTGTCGTGGTTCCGATAGGTGGTGCTATCGTACATCCACATTGATGGAGACTTCAACCCATGAAGGGTAACGGCTGCACGAGTCCACGGAGGGCTCCACCCATGAAGGGTCCACGAAGAAGCAACCTTGTCTATCACACCATGGTCGTTGCCCATGAAGGACTTGCCTCACTAGCGGTAGATCTTCACGAAGTAGGCGATCTCCTTGCCCTTACAAACTCCTTGGTTCAACTCCACAATCTTGTCGGAGGCTCCCAAGTGACACCTAGCCAACCTAGGAGACACCACTCTCCAAGAAGTAACAAATGGTGTGTTGATGATGAAGTCCTTGCTCTTTGTGCTTCAAATGATAGTCTCCCCAACACTCAACTCTCTCTCACAGGATTTGGATTTGGTAGAAAGAAGATTTGAGTGGAAAGCAACTTGGGGGAGGCTAGAGATCAAGATTCATATGGTAGGAATGGAATATCTTGGCCTCAACACAAGTGTAGGTGGTTCTCTCTCAGGAAATGTATGCTGGAAGTGTAGGCATGGTCTGATTGCTCTCTTAACGAATGAAGAGGAGGTGGAGGGGTATATGTAGCCTCCACACAAAATCTAATTGTTACACACAAGTTGCCAATCTCGATGGGACCGAATTGAGAAACTCGGTCGGACCAATTCAACAAATCTAGTGACTGTTAGGATTTTTGGTGGGACCGACTTGCAACACGGTAGGACCGATATGATTAGGGTTAGGGCATAACGTAATCTCGGTGTGACCGATTACACAAACTCGGTGAGACCGATTTTGGTAATAAGCTAACCAGAGAGTTGGTCAGGTAAACTCGGTGGGACCGATTCGCGCATTCCGGTGAGACCAAAATGTTACGAAAGGGAAACAGAGAGTTTACATTGCAATCTCGGTGGGACCGATCGCTCATCTCGGTGGGATCGAAATGTTACAAAGGGAAACAGAGAGATTACAATCCTATCTTGGTGAGACCGAGATCCCTATCGGTGTGACCGATTTGCCTAGGGTTTGTGGCAATGGCTATGACATCTAAACTCGGTGGCGCTGGATAGGAAGAATCGGTGGGGCCAAGTTTGACTTTTGGTTTAGGTCATATGTGGATGTGAGAAAGTAGTTGAGGGCTTTGGAGCATATCACTAAGCACTTTGAGCAAGAGCCTCATTAAGCAACACCTCATCCCTCCTTGATAATATTGGCTTTTCCTATAGACTCAATGTGATCTTGGATCACTAAAACAGAAAATGTAGAGTCTTGAGCTTTGAGCTTGAGCCAATCCTTTTGTCCTTAGCATTTTGAGGGGTCCACTTTTCTCATCCATGCCATGCCAATCATTGAGCTTCCCTGAAATATTTATCTTGAAATAGCATTAGCTCAATAAGCTATATGTTGTTAGGAATTACCAAAACCACCTAGGGATAGTTGCACTTTCATCATGACATGAGGAAGTCGCACTAGCATGAAGCATGGTAGTAGCTGTGTCAAAATCATGCAAGCAATCATTGGTAAGATAGTCCCCTAGTTGGACAAGTGAAGCACCATCACCTATATTACCTTGAGAGCTCCGCTCTTGTGTTGCAGGTGAGGTTGCAAAAATTGACACTTGGTCAATAGCTTCATCAACTTGATGGTACCATGTGGGGGTGCAATATCGTCCACCATGACCAATGGTTTGCCCATTGGAGGTATGGACTCATCGAGGATTGGCGCTTCATCTTGTTGGAGATCTAGCTCCAAAATGGAAACACACTTGGAGTAGAGGGTAAGTCATTAGAAATCATAGTGGCCTCACATGTCGTGTCAACTACCTCACTCACTAAGTGTTTTGGCTCACTCACTCCCTCAAGGATGCACTCACTCATATGGTTGGCGGACTCACTCAAATGGCTCTCAACCTCACATAGGATGTATGGCATGCTCTCGTGTGTGGGGCTAGTGGTGGTCACACTCATCCTCTCATAGGAAATGCTCGCAATGTCATATATGGTGGAGTCACTCATGGCACTCATGTAGTGGTGGCTCTCCTCACATGGCAATTGGGGCATCTCATCATATGTGGATGTCAGAGAGATGTAGGTGCAAACGTCTCCATGCTTTCTCTTGAACTGATATGATTTGAACCGTGTCTCTATTTTGATTTGGCAAGACAATGCAGTGACCATAGGACATAGATATATGTTTGTTTGACACTTTTATAATGTACTACTTGGCAATAGAAGACTTGGTAGTTTAATCTTGTCCACCTTACTAATGAATTGGTTCACTGAAATGAGTTTCATATACTAGTACATGCTAAACCTGTTATGTGTCTGCTTGTTTCTTCTTTTAGAATGCTGACAGGATATTGGGGAAGAGTGCCTTATTAAGCAATGATAAAGGAAGTAATGCAGATGTGTGGCATGCTCTCTGTGTGGGGCTAGTAGTGGTCACACTCATCCTCTCATAGGAAATGCTCGCAATGTCATATATGGTGGAGTCACTCATGGCACTCATGTGGTGGTGGCTCTCCTCACATGGCAATTGGGGCATCTCATCATATGTGGGTGTCGGAGAGATGTAGGTGAAAATGTCTCCATGCTCAACTCCAATCGCCGCCTTAGTTGAAGGGATTGTCCCATGCTCAACCTCCTCATCCATAACGTCTCCAAAGATGAATGTCGTAGGATGTGGCAAAACATCACTCTCCTCCGAGATCAAAGATAAAGTCTCATGTGCGCACGCGTAGCTTGACTCAGAGTAGGGGACATATTGAGGCGTCGTCTTCATGTTGTTGAAGAGGTTCATTCTCGTTGCCTTAGTCGAAGGGGATGGACCTTGTTGGACCGTCTTTTCGCCGTCTCGTAAGAGGCCCATATGATGTGGCACCTCATAGCTCGTCTGCATAACCGAAGGGAATTTCCCATGCTTGGCCGTCGTCCTTGAGGGGCTTCCTAAGATGGAAGTTTTGCCCTTGCTTGTAGGTGGTCGCCTCATTGTTGAAGATGTCGATGTAGGAAAAATCGTGGGAAGTAGGAGAAGATGTCATACGTCCAAAGGCGAAGATGCTGAAGTTGTGGTGGTAGCCATAGCTTGCTCTTGGTGGTGCTTGTCTCACGGTCTTCTCTTGTGCTCTTGAAGCTTGGCCTTGGCGTGTAGTAGAGCTTGTTTGGACTTGTACGTTTAAGCTTGGCGATCATCTTCATGATGTTGGTGTCATTGTCGTGCTTGAGCTTGTAGTAGATGTCGGTCGTCATCATCGTGCACATGATGCTTGAAGGTGACTTGCCCTTCATGACGATGTTGATCATGATGATCGCCATGGAGATGTGGACGTGGACGACTTGCGCTTGCAACTTTTTTGTGCTCCGAGGACTTGTGGCTTAAACATCGCCGCCGTGAAGATGACAAAGGGGAAGAAGACTTGTAGTCGACCAACACTTGTCGTAGCTCCTCCATATGTTTGTTTTGGTAGTCGAACAAGTTGTCGATGTATTCCCTTTTCCTTGCTTCTAATTGTCATATGTTGGTGGCGATGTTCTCGAGGTCTTGGATGGCTCGTTGTAGTCGAAGTTGGGAGTTGTGGTGTTGTAGTTGTTCACCCGTTGTTGTCGTGGAAGATCGGAGATGAAATGCCTTTCCTATCCATCACAAGACTCGAGAAAATATGAGTGGAAGAAAGGAGAGATCTATACCAAATGTACCTTGACCGATGTTGAGAATGGATCAATGATCACTCAATTATGTAATAAGGAAATAACACAATTGGTACCGATCTCGTCAATTTCTCATACCTACGCAAGTAAGGCTTTTGGTGGAGCTTGGTGAGGATAGTGGCACAAAAATTTGGTGCAAAATGTTAGCAATAGTCAATAATGTTGAAAGAGATTCACAAATTCGCAAGCAAAACAAGTAGACCAGTAGCAATATGTGGCACACGGAAACACACACACACACACACAGAGAGAGAGATAGAGATAGATAGATAGATAAATGGGGTCGTGTAACTAAGGAATGAGCACAAAATGTGGAATCCACGGAAAACGCTCGTGTTGCACAACTCAAGAGAGACGCTAGCACGATTGCTCAATAGGCGGATACAACACTTGTGCACAACCTATAAGATGCAAAATGTATGGACTTCTATTCCAAGTATGCTATGTATGTATGATTCCTGGTGTTTCTCTCAAGATGATCCAAGATGATCGGATAAGACAATCTTATATGCAATGTGGCAATGCTATGGCTATTGCTCACAAGCTCTTTGCATTTCTCTTTTGCTTAAAAGCTCATTATTTCTTTCTTTTTGTATGGTCACTATGCACAAACCAAGATAGCAATTGTATATATACGGGAACAATCTTGTGACACAAGAGATGAGATGATACCAAGATGATACACTACAAGAATCAGGAACTTTGCCATTAGCCATGGCTGACGGCAAAGGCCTTTGTCGTTAGCCAGCAGACGGTAACACGTCCGGCTGAACAGGCTACGACAACGGCTTCTCTGTCGTCTACTGGCGGACGGAAAAGATGCAAAGGTCTTTGCCATCCGCCGGCAGACGGCAAAGATCCTGGATGGCACACGTGTCGGCCTAGGTCTGTTAAGGGGTTAACGTCATGCTTTGCCATCTGCTGGCAGACGGCAAAGACCTTTGCATCTTTGTTGTCTGCCAACGGACGGTAAAGAACATTGAATATTTGCCGTCTGCCAGCGGACGACATAGCGTGCCACGTGGCAACACCTGGGGGCTGGCCTATTTGGTTGCTTTGCCGTCCACTAACAGATGACAAAGATGCAATGGTCTTTGCCGTCTGCCAGCGGACGACAAAGCATCCAAATAGCCAGCCTACTGCCCCAGGTTGCACAGGTAGCTGACACGTGGCATATTTGCCGTCTACTGACTGATGCCAAAGAGCTTTGCCGTCTACCAGCAGACGGCAAAGAGCCTGTATAGCCCCTGTTTTTTTCTTAAATTCATTCAATTTCACAGAATTTCATAGATATATATATACACATATGAAAATACTTTCGACAAGCATACCAACACATATACATACCAAATCATATCCCTGTCATATGGATATGATCATCCAACACATATACATAGCAAATGGTTTCATCCAACACATATACATAGCCCACATATCCAACAACAAGCATACAATGGTTTCATCCATAGATACATATATAGGTAGCAAGTTTGACATTGTTCATCCTACAAAATCAAAACAATAATGAAGCATAAAGAGAAGAGTAGACTCCATCAACGCAAGCTTCCTCATCTAAAGCAAATCTGCAAATTGGGAAAGAAGCAAGTTAGAAGAAGCAGAAGACTAGCTAGAAGAAGAAGAAGAAGAAGAAGAAGAAGAAGAAGAAGATTTTTTCTTCTCCTATTTTTTCTCCTCTCCTCTTTTTTGTCTTCTTCTTCTTCTAACTAAGGTAGGTAAATATGCCATTTTATTGCTAAGCTAGGTAAAAATGCTAAGTTTAGGTCATTTTAGAGCTAAGCTAGGTAAATAGGTCATTTTGGAGCTTACTAAGGTTATTATGTCATTTTCGAGGAAAGTAAGGTAAGTCTATATCATTTTGGAGGTAACAAAGACTATCATGACATTTTTGAGGAAAGTAAGCTAAGTATAGCTCATTTTTTGTCTAACTTAGGTAGTTATGCCATTTAGGAGTAAAGTAAGTTAAGAATGCATTTGTTAAGCAAAACACTAGAGAAAACTTACCCTCATCACAACAAATGCGATGAAGATCGCAACTAAGGTAACAATTGATCCAACGGCATAATGATACCAAGCCTCATTATCAATGACATATTGTCTAATCTTATTAATCTTCAAGCGCATTGCATCCATCTTCAAGCTCTTTGCATTCATCTTCATCTTGTAATCATCGACCACATCGCCAACATACAACTCTAATTTCATCTTCTCTTCTTCAATTCTTTTAATTTTTTCTTTCAAATACTTATTTTCTTTTTCAACTAAATTTAACTTCTCGACAAGAGGGTCGGTTGCAAATTCCGGTTCACATACCTCCTAGATTAAAATATCTCTATGTCAACTTGATGGCCATAATTGTCAAAAATGTGAAATGCAACAAATAGTTGTAAAAGAGGATTTACCACATCTGAATCATAAAGCGGGCGAGGGCCGACGGGGACGGATATCAAGACCATGGCACTATGTATAACAAACAATCATACAAAGTAAGAAAATTGTACAAGTAACTATACAAATCATACAATCATACAAGTAACTATATAAATCAAGTACAACACAAATTTTTTAATACCTAGTAATAATCTGGATTGTTGGGTTCAATAAATGCTTCGGGATCAATAAATGCATCATCATCATCACTATCAGTAATGATGTGCTCATCATCATCATTAATAAATGCATCATCATGTGGAAGGCCACCTCTACGTAATAGGTCAAGCATTGATAGGTCATTCGTAGCAGTAACCTTTTCTAGTTAAGGTTGTTCTTGTTCCAGCTGAGGGGTGAAGTCGGGTTCACTGTCGCTGTCTACTTCAATGTTCTGGGGTGAAGTAGAGCGGTTCTTGAAACATTTTTTGGAAAGACATGTTTCTTGGAAGAATTCTAATTCATATGTGTCTGCGTTAATGTGAGGTTCATAATCCTCTTCATTGGGGGGAGGTGGTTGATGTCTGCTAGAACTACGTCGGTATTTCCCCAAAGAGGAAGGGATGATGCAATATAGCGACAGTAGGTATTTCCCTCAGTGATGAGACCAAGGTTATCGAACCAACAGGAGAACCTCCTCACACCACGTAAACAACACCTCCACACAAATAACAAATACTCGCAACCCGACGTGTTAAAGGGGTTGTCAATCCCTTTCGTGTACGGCGCCTCAAGATCGGCAAAATAACATGAGATAAAAGGGGTAGATAGGATAAATAGATCACGGAACAAATAAAGTGCAGCATGGTATTTTTGTATTTTTGGTTTAATAGATCTGACAATAAATACAAAGGAAAATAGATTGCAAAGGCAAATATGATGAAAAGAGACCCAGGGCCGTAGGTTTCACTAGTGGCTTCTCTCCAGAAAAATAGCAAATGATGGGAAAACAATTACTGTTGGGCAATTGATAGAACTTCAAATAATCATGATGATATCCAGGAATTGATCATTATATAAGCATCACGTCCAAGATTAGTAGACCGACTCCTGCCTGCATCTACTACTATTACTCCACACATCGACCGCTATCCAGCATGCATCTAGTGTATTAAGTTCATGGAAAAATGGAGTGATGCAATAAGAACGATGACATGATGTAGACAAGATACGTTTATTATGAAGATATAGATCCCATCTTGATATCCTTAGTAGCAACGATACATACGTGTCAGTTCCCCTTCTGTCACTGGGATCAAGCACCGTAAGGTCAAACCCACTACAAAGCATCTCTTCCCATTGCAAGATAAATAGATCAAGTTGGCCAAACAAAACCCAAATATCGGAGAAAAATACGAGGCTATAAGCAATCATGCATATAAGGGATCAAAGAAGACTCAAATAACTTTCATGGATAAAAACATAGATCTGATCATAAAACTCAAAGTTCATCTGATCCCAACAAACACGCCGCAAAAAGGCTTACATCATATGGATCTCCAAGAGCCTGATAATCAAAAGAGAGAGAGAGAGAGGAATCCATCTAGCTACTGACTATGGACCCGTAGGTCTACAAAGAACTACTCACGCTTCATCGGAGAGGCACCAATGGAAGTGGTGAAACCCTCTGTGATGGTGTCTAGATTGGACCTAGTGGTTCTGGACTCTACGGCGGCTGGAATTGATTTTCGTCGACTCCCCTAGGGCTTCTGAAATATTGGGGTATTTATAGAGCAAAGTGGCGGTTCAGGGGGCACCCGAGGTGGGCACAACCCACCAGGGCGCGCCTGGGCCTCCTTGCGTGCCCTGCTGTGTGCTGCTCCCCACGGGGCACCCTCAAGTGCTTCCTTGGCCCACTGGATGTCTTCTGGCCCAAAATAATCCTCCAGGAGTTTCGCTGCATTTGGACTCCGTTTGATATTGATTTCCTGCGATGTAAAAAACACGCAGAAAATAGCAACTGGCACTGGGCACTATGTCAATAGGTTAGTACCAAAAAATGATATAAAATGACTATAAAATGATTGTAAAACATCCAAGAATGATAATATAACAGCATGGAACAATCAAAGATTATAGATACGTTGGAGACGTATCAGCATCCCCAATCTTAATTCCTACTCGTCCTCGAGTAGGTAAATGATAAAAACAGATTTTTGATGTGGAATGCTGCCTAACATGTACATCACATTTCTTTTCTTTATAGCATGGACATGTGGACTTTTATATGAGTCAAAGCAATAGTCTAGTTTTGACATGAAGACTTTAATACTCAAGCATACCAACAAGCAACCATGTCTTTCAAAATAACAACACTAAAGCAAGTTATCCCTAGCCCATCATGCTCAATCATTGATCCATTCATGAAACACACTCGAATATTAGCTTCACCCAATGCTCAAATACGATCATAGTGCCCCTTAGTTGGTGCTTTATAAGAGAAGATGGAGACTCAAATTCAAAATAAAAATTGCATAAGTAAAAGAAAGGCCCTTCGCGGAGGGAAGTAGGGAGTTATAGAGGTGCCAGAGCTCAAAGCTTAAATTGAGAGATAAAAATATTTTTGAGAGGCATACTTTTCCCACCAACGAAAACGACTTAGAGATCTCAACACTTTCCATGCTAGATACATCATAGGCGGTTCCCAAACAAAAAATAGAGTTTATTCCTTTTCCACCATTACTTTCCCTCCATACCAACACTTTCCAAGGAATTTATTATTTGACAACATAAAGTAAATTCATTATTCATTTTGGGACTGGGCATCTCTAATACCTTTGTCGTAATCTCGTGCAATGACAAGTGAATAAACACTCATCGTGAGAATAACACATCTAGCATGGAAAATATTGGCCATCCTTCACCGCCTCGCGAGCGGTAGAGCACACAAAAGAGAATTTATTTTGAAAATTAGAGATGGCACATGCAAAATTGCCTAGGATGGCATGGAAATACCACATATAGGTAGGTATAGTGGACTCATAAGGCAAAACTGGTTTAAAGGGTTTTGGATGCACAAGTAGTGATCATACTTAGTGCAAAATGAAGGCTAGCAAAAGAGATTGAGAAGCCACCAACCAAAAAGAGAAAAATCTCGTACCCAAGCATTAAGAATAAGTAACATCAAATAATGCACCATAAGTAGGATATAAATTTCATTGCATAACTATTTACTTTCATGCTTGCATAGGGAATCACAAACCTTAACATCAATATTCCTACTAAAGCACAATTACTCGTCAACATGACTCACATATCGTATCGTCATATCTCAAAACCATTACTAAGAATCAAGTTTATTTTTTCCAATGATATTCATGAAAGTTTTTATTGTATCCACTACAAAAAATACACTTCCATGATGATACGTGATTGTCACAATAGGTCACGTCTTTTGTCATGCGTGTACATCCATGACGATTTTATGACAGAATCAAGATAGTCATACATGTGCTATCGTAGAAGTGTTCCATGTCATTACCAAAATTATCATCACGGAAGTGTCCACTTCCATGACGATAAATCGCGCGTTATAAAAGTGCTTTCGTCAAGGGTGACCGACACGTGGCATCCATCATAACAGGTCGCTGTTAAGCTATCGGGTCCAATTTTGGATCCGATAACCCGTTAACAGCCCGGACCAATGGGGATTTTCAACGTGTAAAATTCTCATTGGCAAGAGGAAACACGTGTTGGCTCACCGTTGGGACAGATGTTAGCCACTCATTGGACAGGAGGCACCTATGATATGTCGACATGTGGCACGGCCCAACAGAGTTCGGTGAAAAGGTCGGCCCGTTTGACTTGGTCAAAAGGTAACGGGCCGGCCCACGGAAAGCCTGTTAACGGCCTATTCGTATATAGCCCATTTACGGCCCGCTAACTCCCGTCCCGTTATGGCCTATCAGAATTAAGCCCAGTAGCTTCATCTGGGCCGTCCAATATGATTCCAGCCCGTTGTAACTTTCGGCCCATGTATGGCCCATGATGTCTTTCGGCCCATATGAGGCCCTCTGTAACTCTCGACCCATTAAAGGCCCGAGATGAAACTGGCCCATAATGAATAGCGTATCGCTTTATACCCATTCACGTCCCATTTATTCTGTCGGCTGTCTCCAGCCCGTGTTAACTTTCGACCTTCTAAGGGCCCATTTATTCTTGGGCTCATTTCTAGATTTCGGTTAGTTAAGGTCCGTTATTGGCCTGTTCCGTTTGTTGGCCAAATCCAGCCCGTGGTTACATTCGGCCCGTTTGTGGCCCATTAACCCGTTGGGCTATTTTCATAGCGTTATCAAATATGGCCTTTAACGGCCCTTTATTGTCCATGAATAGTACAGTCCATGTTTTGCGAAATGATTATACGCCCCGTAGAAGGCCCATGGATCCTACGGCCCGTAGAAGACCAATGGATCCTACGGCCCGTAGAAGGCCCGTGGATCCTACGACCCGTAGAAGGCCCACGGATCCAATGGCCCGTAGGAGGCCCATGGTTACAACAGTCCGTGTGTTACCATGATTATTGTGGCCTAGTTACCAAAAATAGGTTATTGTGGCCACTGGAAAAACGCAAAAAAAGAACTGTAGTGACTACAAGCAAACAACTAAACAGGACAATAAGGAAATAAATAAGCAAGCAACTAACACTAGCCTATTACAGCTATTACACATATTACATCCACTGGGCATCAAAGTTCACCACCAGTGCAAATATAGGGAACAAAGCAGCATATTACATACACTGGCCGTCAAAATTGGCCACCAGTGCAAATAAACGAGGCAGCAAAACAAGTTCATAACTAAAACAACTTTAGAAGAGCTCAAGAAACGTTATCCTGGGTATCCACCATGCTGGCAATAAGCTTAGCAAGCTTATTAGCTTTGTCTTGTTTGGCGCTAAAATCCTCCAACACTTGCTGTTGCACCAGAAAGTATGCATCTAAATGCTCCAGGGACTTCCGCAGTCCTTCGACTTCTTGTCGCAGCACAATTGATCAATGTCATTCAGCTTCTAGTTGAGACTCAAGAAACCGAACTGATTCAGACAGTGAGTTTGAATAGCTTGTGCAAGCGGTAGTGGCCAGTTCTTCGAAAAGTAAACCAAGACAGGACTTTGGGTTGCCTCACTATCTTCAAGATAGTTTTCCTTAGCTGTTTTATCAGCTTTGTTGGAGACCAACAAGGATGTCTCATGATCCTTAACCTTATCTGCATTACTTCCTTTATCATTGCTTAATAATGCACTCTTCCCCAATATTCTATCAGCATTCTAAAAGAAGAAACAAGCAGACACATAATAGGTTTAGCATGTACTAGTATATGAAACTCATTTCAGCGAACCAGTTCATTAGTAAGGTGGACAAGATTAAACTACCATGTCTGCTATTGCCAAGTATTACATTATAAAGGCATCAAACAAACATATATCTATGTCCTATGGTCACTGCATTGTCTTGCCAAATCAAAATAGACACGGTTCAAGCAACACTGAAAGAATACAAAGCATGGGAAACTACACCGCACACCAAGATTTCTGATGGGTACCATGGGTCTACATGTACAACAACACTATTGGCCCTGTTATGATGCTAGTAATGTGCATGATATGAGAAGTCAACTATATACACAATTGAAATTGAAATCAACAGAGCTATTTATTAGAGGAAACCTGTTAAAGAAACATGTGTAAACGTACCTGTTGTGCCATTGGAGTTTCCATTGGATCGTTCAATTTAAAAATAAGTTTGTACGAGTAAATACAGTGATACAAGAGCAAAGCAGTATGCACGATAACAATGGAATCTTAAATGAGAATAGTTGTTCTTCAGGTTTAAGCACTTGTTCTACATGAACAGAGTATAGTAAGATGCAAGCATATAGTACTTAAAATAAAATGAGCTAATAGACCTTACCACATTCTTGGTTTGGGACCAGTAAAGAACAAGGTGTTCCCAGTCATCATCCAGTAATTGTGTCTCAGGAGAGCGTCAGGGAATTTGATGAGTTACTTTGCCAGTGAAGTATGTTTTCTTCAGGTAATTCCGATACTGCCACCAAGCATTCTTGAAGATAGCAGAGGTATTAGCACAGGTTACCTCATCCCGAGTTTCCAAATCGGTCCTTCCCTATAGAGAAAATGGGAAAATTTGCTGTATTATAACCATCATGGAGGTAGAATGTATGGGACAAAGCAAAGTAATTGCCATGAATAACATTACTTACACATAACTCTTGGGCAAACACCTGCAACTGGCATTTCCCTTCATCTTCAATATAATATTTCCATGATGGGAAGATACACACATAGGATTTAACAACATCAAATGTGATATATGCTAAACTATGAGTGGCTGGTTGTGCTTCCTCCACAGGAATAGGTGTACTAACTGGTGGAGTTGGGGTTCGCCGTGGTAGTACTGGCGCTTTGGACACTGGAGCTGCCTTACTAACTGCTCTTGTTTGGGAGCTCTGTGGTGGAGATGGTGCTGTGTCAACAGGAACTGGGTTACTATCTGCTCGGGTTGGGGTTAGATTGGGTGAAGCTGGTTCTCTGTCCATCACAATAGGGGTAAAATCTGTGAGAGTCTGGGTTATGTGTGGTAGGGTTGGTTCTCGTGCCTGTACAACCGGGGTGCTATCTCCACCAAGAGGTAGCACTGTTTTATTTTAAGACCGTGTTTTTACTCCGCTAGATACTACCGTCACCCGCTCCAATTCAAATGGCTGATAAACATGAAACATAGTTGAATGTACAGACATTGTATGAGAGACAGATGCGATACATAGTGTGGAAAAAAGAGGGCATTAAATAGTTGACATGTATATTGTTTAACTAAAATGGATAGCATGACATAAGTTCACATATATGATGTCTATCTAAACTGGATAGCATAGCATAACATAATTCAAAGATATGATGACTAACTAAACATGATCGCATGACATAATTCACATACATGTTATCTAAGTAACTAGGATCGCATGATTTAATTCACATATGTGATTTATATGCTAAGTAGAGGGCATTCGCATATATGATGTTTGAAGTAAGAACATGGTGTTCAGTATTGTGTATATGATGTCTAAACTATGCAATGCAAGACACCATATGCATGATATGAGCAGTAGAACCGTGCCAAGTTAGAGCATACACCTCGGTGGGGGAATATGACTGGTCATCTATCTCTGAATCCATCTCCGAGGAGCTATCGGGACCCAGCAAGAGATCTGCTTCGATAGGTAGCACTGTCTGCTTTGAAGGCCTTGTTGTCACTCTAGATTTTTCCATCATCCTCTCAAATGGCTGATTCACGGGATGAGTAGTTTAATGTACAAACATTGTCGACAAATGGAAATTTAATGAAGAAAAGGATGGGATAGATATCATTCAAATATATGATGCCTGGTTACACAGGATGGCATTGCACATTTCACATATATTATGGCTGGCTAAAGACATGAGACTGCATAATTTCCATATATGATATTGAAACTAAACAGGTGGCATTACAGAACATGTATAAACTAAGTAGATGACATATATGATGTCGAAAGTAGGCACTGCAAGGCAACATATGCATGATATGACTAACATCATCATGCCAAGTTAGAGCAAACACCTTGGCGGATAAAAAGGAGTGGCCAGCTGCATCTGAATCCGCCTCAGAACAAATATCTTCCTCTGGATTACAATCTGGAGAAGGGGGGGAGGGTTTACGATTGAACCCACCATGGAGCGATGTCTGCAGGACATTGTATTGCCGCGCAAAACTCTTCTCTTTTTCTCTACATGTTTAGCATGATGCTACCTCTTGAGCACTGTGTTGGTTTTCCCTTGAAGAGGAAAGGGTGATGCAGCAAAGTAGCGTAAGTATTTCCCTCGGTTTTTGAGAACCAAGGTATTAATCCAGTAGGAGGCTCCTCAAAAGTCCCTCGTACCTACACAAACAAACAAGAACCTCGCAACCAACGCAATAAAGGGGTTGTCAATCCCTTCATGGTAACTTGTAGAAGTGAGATCTAATAGAGATAATAAGATAAGATAAATATTTTTGGTATTTTTATGATATAGATTGGAAAATAAAGATTGCAAAATAAAGATAGATGAAAAACTTATATGATAAAAGATAGACTCGGGGGCCATAGGTTTCACTAGTGGCTTCTCTCAAGATAGCATAAGTATTACGGTGGGTGAACAAATTACTGTCGAGCAATTGATAGAAAAGTGCATAGTTATGAGAATATCTGGGCATGATCATGTATACAGGCATCACGTCCGCAACAAGTAGATTGAAATGATTCTGCATCTACTACTATTACTCCACACATCGACCGACTCCTGCCTGCATCTAGAGTATTAAGTTCATAAGAACAGAGTAACGCATTAAGAAAGATGACATGATGTAGAAGGACAAACTCAAGCAATATGATATAAACCCCATCTTTTTATCCTCGATGGCAACAATACAATACGTGCCTTGCTGCCCCTACTATCACTGGGAAAGGACACCACAAGATTGAACCCAAAGCTAAGCACTTTTCCCATTGCAAGAAAGATCAATCTAGTAGGCCAAACCAAACTAATAATTCGAAGAGACTTGCAAAGATAACTAATCACACATAAAAGAACTCAGAGGATATTCAAATATTTCTCATAGATAAACTTGATCATAAACCCTCAATTCATCGGATCTCGACAAACACACCGCAAAAAGAGTTACATCGAATAGATCTCCAAGAAGATCGAGGAGAACTTTGTATTGAGATTCAAAGAGAGAGAAGAAGCCATCTAGCTAGTAACTATGGACCCGAGGATCTGTGGTAAACTACTCACAACTCATCAGAGAGGACTTGGAGATGATGTAGAGGCCCTCCATGGTCGATTCCCCCTCCGGCGGAGCACCACGAAGGCTCCAAGATGGGATCTTGCGGATACAGAAGGTTGCGGATGTGGAAATAGTTTTTCTGGTGCTCCTGGATGTTCTCGGGGTACGTGGATATATATAGGAGGAAGAAGTAGGTCGGTTGAGCCACAAGGGGCCCATGAGTGTGGGGGGCGCACCCACCCCCCTAGGGCGCACCGGGCACCCTCGTGGCGGTCTCGTTTGCTGCTTGATGTCCAGTCCAAATCTCCTGGATTGCATTTGTTCCAAAAAGATCGCTCCCGAAGGTTGCATTACGTTTGGACTCCGTTTGATATTCCTTTTCTTCGAAACACTGAAATAGGAAAAAAAACAGCAATTCGGGCTGGGCCTCCGGTTAGTAGGTTAGTCCCAAAAATGATATAAAAGTATAAAGTAAAGCCCATAAACATCCAAAACAGGTAATATAATAGCATGGAACAATCAAAAATTATAGACACGTTGGTGACGTATCAAGCATCCCCAAGCTTAATTCCTGCTCGTCCTCGAGTAGGTAAATGATAAAAACAGAATTTTTGATGTGGAATGCTACCTAGCATAATTCTCAATGTGATTTTCTTTATTGTGGCATGAATGTTTAGATCCAAATGATGCAAGACAAAAGTTCATATTGACATAAGAAATAGTAATACTTCAAGCATACTAATAAGGCAACCATGTCTAAAGAAATTTCATCCCTACAAAATCATATAGTTAGGCTATGTTTCATTTTCATTACACAAAATACTGCCATCAAGCACAAGCCCGGTTTCATCCAAGCAATTGGTTCATACTTTTTAACGCGCTTCAACTTTTTTCAACTCTCATGCAATACATGAGCGTGATCCATGGATATAACACTATGGGTGGAATAGAATATGATGACGGAGGTTGTGTGGAGAAGACAAAAAAGAGAAAGTCTCACATTGACGAGGCTAATCAAAGGGCTATGGAGATGCCCATCAATTGATGTCAACATGTGGAGTAGGGATTGCCATGCAACGGATGCACTAGAGCTATAAATGTATGAAAGCTCAACAAAAGAAACTAAGTGGGTGTGCATCCAACTTGCTTGCTCACGAAGACCTAGGGCATTTTGAGGAAGCCCATCGTTGGAATATACAAGCCAAGTTCTATAATGAAAAATTCCCACTAGCATATGAAAGTGACAACATATGAGACTCTCTATATGAAGAACATGGTGCTACTTTGAAGCACAAGTGTGGAAAAATATAGTAACATTGTCCCCTTTTTTATTTTCTTTTTTTCTTTTTTTGGGCCTTTCCTTTTTTTATTTGGCCTTTCCTTTTTTTCTTGGCCTTTCTTATTTTATTTTATTTGGCCTTTCTTTTTTTATAAGGGACAATGTTCTAATAATGATGATCATCACACTTATATTTATTTACAACTCATTGATTACAACTCGATACTAGAACAAGATATGACTCTATATGAATGCCTCCGACGGTGTACCGGGATGGGCAATGAATCAAGAGTGGCATTTATGAAAAATTATGCATGGTGGCTTTGCCAGAAATACAATGTCAACTACATGATCATGCAAGGCAATATGACAATGATGGTGTGTGTCATGATAAACGGAACGGTGGAAAGTTGCATGGCAATATATCTCAGAATGGCTATGGAAATGCCATAATAGGTAGGTATAGTGGCTGTTTTGAGGAAGATATAAGGAGGTTTATATGTGATAGAGCATATCGTATCACAGGGTTTGGATGCACCGGCGAAGTTTGCACCAACTCTCAAGGTGAGAAAGGGCAATGCGCGCACTGAAGAGGCTAGTAATGATGGAAAGCTAAGAGTGCGTATAATCCATGGACTCACATTAGTCATAAAGAACTCATATACTTATTGCAAACGTTTTATTAGCCCTCTAAGCAAAGTACTACTACGCATGCTCCTAGGGGAAGGGTTGGTAGGAGTTAACCATCGCGCAATCCCGACCTCCACACATAAGGAAGACAATCAAAAGAGCACCTCATGCAACAAATTTGTTACACAACTTTTACCATACGTGCATTCTACGGGACTTGCCAACTTCAACACAAGTATTCTTTAAATTCACAATTACCCAACTAGCATGACTCTAATATCACCACCTCTATATCCCAAAACAATTATCAAGCATCAAATTGATCATAGCATCCAATTCACTTCCCATGCTAGTTTTTATTATACCCAACTTGGATGCCCATCATTCTAGGACCAATTTTATAACCATAGCAAATACCATGCTATTCTAAAAGACTCTCAAAATAATATAAGTTAAGAATGAGAGATCAACAATTTCTACAAAATAAATCCACCACCGTGCTCTAAAAGATATAAGTGAAGTACTAGAGCAAAATTATCTAGCTCAAAAGATATAAGTGAAGCACATAGAGTATTCTAATAAATTCCAAATCATGTGTGTCTCTCCCAAAAGGTGTGTACAGCAAGGATGATTGTGATAAACTAAAAAGAAAAGATTCCTATCATACAAGACGCTCCAAGCAAAACACATATCATGTGGCGAATAAAAATATAGCTCCAAGTAAAGTTACCGATAAACGAAGACAAAAGAGGGGATGCCTTCTGGGGCATCCCCAAGTTTAGGCTTTTGGTTGTCCTTGAATTATCTTGGGGTGCCATGGGCATCCCCAAGCTTAGGCTCTTGCCACTCCTTATTCCATAGTCCATCAAATCTTTACCCAAAACTTGAAAACTTCACAACACAAAACTCAACAGGAAATCTCATAAGCTCCGTTAGTGCAAGAAAGAAAACCACCACTTAAGGTACTGTAATGAACTCATTATTTATTTATATTGGTGTTAAACCTACTGTATTCCAACTTCTATATGGTTCATACCGCCTGATACTAGCCATAGATTCACCAAAATAAGCAAACAACACACGAAAAACAGAATTTGTCAAAAACAGAACAGTCTGTAGCAATCTGCAACTTTCGAATACTTATGGAACTCTAAACATCCTACAAAAATAGGAAGTCCTGGAAATTTGTCTATTGATCTACTTCAAAAAGAATCAACGCAAAAGCACGTTCCTGTGATTTACTAAAATTATTCTCGTGCATGCAAAAGTTTCTGTTTTTCAGCAGAATCAGATTAACTATCACCGTAGATTATCCTATAGGCTCTACTTGGCACAAACACTAATTAAAATATAAAACCACACCTATAGGCTCTACTTGTGTCTCCTCCGGGGTATGATGCGACCCCCCTTTTCGAGGTAGTGTTCCAACTATTCCTTCTATGACTTCATGCACAATACTGGGATCAATCTCGATAAAATTTCCTTTGGCATTGCAATCCAAGAGTTGTCTATGGGACATATTTAGTCCAACATAAAAATTGCTAAGAACAATTCTAAAATTCACCTCTAAAGTGCAGTTACGATAAGATTCCATCATCCTATACCAAGCATCTTTCAAGTTTTCTCCTTGCCTTTGCTTGAAGTGAAGAACTTCAAACTCGGGAGACAAACGAGTAGATAGAGAACTAGCCATGACGACGAGCACACAAGAGACAAGTGAAAAAGAGGCGAACAGAAAAGAGAAGGCGAATAAAATGGAAAGGATGAAGTGGGGGATAGGAAAACGAGAGGCAAATGGCAAATAATGTAATGCGAGGGAGATGAGTTTGTGATGGGTACTTGGTATATCTTGACTTGAGCGAATACCTCCCCGGCAACGGCGCCAGAAATCCTTCTTGCTACCTCTTGAGCACTGCGTTGGTTTTCCCTTAAAGAGGAAAGGGTGATGCAGCAAAGTAGCGTAAGTATTTCCCTCAGTTTTTGAGAACCTAGGTATCAATCCAGTAGGAGGCTCCTCAAAAGTCCCTCGTACCTACACAAACAAACAAGAACCTCGCAACCAACGCGATAAAGGGGTTGTCAATCCCTTCACGGTAACTTGCGAAAGTGAGATCTGATAGAGATAATAAGATAAGATAAATAATTTTGGTATTTTTATGATATAGATTGAAAGTAAAGATTGCAAAATAAAGATAGATGAAAAAATTATATGATAAAAGATAGACCTGGGGGCCATAGGTTTCACTAGTGGCTTCTCTCAAGATAGCATAAGTATTACGGTGGGTGAACAAATTACTATCGAGCAATTGATAGAAAAGTGCATAGTTATGAGAATATCTAGGCATGATCATGTATATAGGCATCACGTCCGCAACAAGTAGATCGAAACGATTCTGCATCTACTACTATTACTCCACACATCGACCGACTCCTGCCTGCATCTTGAGTATTACGTTCATAAGAACAGAGTAACCCATTAAGAAAGATGACATGATGTAGAGGGATAAAATCAAGCAATATGATATAAACCCCATCTTTTTATCCTCGATGGCAACAATACAATACGTGCCTTGCTGCCCCTGCTGTCACTGGGAAAGGACACTGCAAGATTGAACCCAAAGCTAAGCACTTCTCCCATTGCAAGAAAGATCAATCTAGTAGGCCAAACGAAACTGATAATTTGAAGAGACTTGCAAAGATAACTAATCACACATAAAAGAATTTAGAGGAGATTCAAATATTTCTCATAGATAAACTTGATCATAAACCCACAATTCATCGGATCTCGACAAACACACCGCAAAAAGAGTCGCATCAAATAGATCTCCAAGAAGATCAAGAAGAACTTTGTATTGAGATTCAAAGAGAGAGAAGATGATAGAGGCAAAGGTGTCCCGTCTTTCGATGAGATGATGGATATTGCTTTGGTGGCAGTCGACTTTGACGATCCGACTACGAACGTGCGTGGACGTCGCGCCTTAGCAATCGCTAAACCAACTCCGAGAGGTTATTGACCACGCCGGAGCACGAACAACCTGATCACGAGGGTCTGTTTCCTGCGAGCAAACGTAGAACAAGCAAGAAACTGAGATTGCAATCTGGATATTGCGAATATAAGATGAAAGCTTTATTGATCAAGGTGGGGTTCTGTGACGCCTTTGTCTGGTCGTTGAACACAAACGAAGTACGCGAAGTTGCAGCTATGGCGAACTTTTAATCTAAACAAAACCCAAAGTCTAAACGGTGCCCTAAGGGATGTATATATGGAGGAAGAGAGGGGGAATTTCGTGGCCCTTGGTGGAGGGGTCCGAAATCAACCCTATCTCTGGTTTCCCCACACATACGGACTCTAAAAATAGCCTATACTTATGTATTTCGAAATTACATGGGCCTGGCCCAATAAAAAGGTGACGCAGCACCTACAATAGCCTCGGGACGAAATTTATGAAGTGGCATCTTGTATATTTCGTCCAAGGCTTCATGCACCCATTATGGTGGCTTCAAAGTCCTAAAATCATCACTTGTAACTCCATTCTTGTTCTTGCTCCAATGTTCATCCTTCTCCAAGCTAGGCCCTTCATTTCTAAGCAAAACAAATGTATCCAATTTAGGCAGCATCATATTCTCATGAACATTAGAATCATTACCAAGAAACGAAAGTACCTGATAATTTAATTGGCGTGCGCGAGCGCTAGTAATTGGTCCCGTATATGTAGCAGTAGGGCCTGTGGGTGTAACAATGGTATTGATGTCCTCATCATCCTCCCCTTCTTGAAATGAAGTCGTCCTCGACGGAAGCTCATCTTCCTCACCCAAATAAGGCTTCAAATCTGCAATGTTAAAAGTGGGACTAACCCCAAAATCTGCAGGCAGCTCAAGTTTATATGCATTATCATTTATTTTCTCTAACACCTTAAAGGGACCATCAGCACGTGGCATTATCTTTGATTTGCGCAAATCAGGAAATCTATCCTTACGCAAATGTAACCAAACAAGATTTCCAGGTGCAAACACAACATGTTTTCTACCCTTATCTCCAGCAAGTTTATATTTAGCATTCATATGCTCAATGTTTTCCTTAGTTAACTCATGCATTTTTAAAATCAATTCAGCATGTTGTTTAGCATCAAAATTAACCTTCTCCGAAGATGGAAGAGGCAACAAATCAATAGGTGCACGAGGTAGGAAACCATACACAACTTCAAAAGGGCACATCTTAGTAGTAGAATGCAATGAACGATTATAAGCAAATTCAATATGAGGCAAGCATTCCTCCCACATTTTCTTATTATTCTTCAAAACAGCCCTAAGCATAGTAGACAACGTTCTATTGACTACTTTAGTTTGTCCATCAGTTTGGGGGTGACAAGTAGTACTAAAAAGCAGTTTAGTCCCCAACTTAGCCCATAAACATCTCCAAAAGTGGCTAAGAAATTTAGTATCACGATCTGAAACAATAGTATTTGGCACACCATGCAAGCGAATAATTTCACGAAAGAACAAATCAGCAACATTAACAGCATCATCGCTTTTATGACATGGTATAAAGTGTGCCATTTTCGAGAATCTATCCACGACAACAAATATGCTATCCCTCCCCTTCTTTGTTTGAGGTAAACCTAAAACAAAGTCCATAGATATATCCTCGAAAGGAACACTAGATACAGGCAAAGGCATATATAAACCATGAGGATGGAGTCGTGACTTAGCTTTTTGACATGTAGTGCATCGAGCAATAAAACGCTCAACATCCCGTCTCATCTTTGGCCAAAAGAAATGTGTAGCAAGTACGTCCTCCGTCTTTTTCACGCCAAAGTGTCCCATTAATCCTCCTCCATGCGCCTCCTGCAACAACAAAAGACGAACGGAGCTAGCTGGAATGCATAGCTTGTTAGCACGAAACACAAATCCATCGTTAACGACAAACTTGTTCCACATTCTACCTTCTTTACAATTCTGCATTACATCTTTAAAATCAGCATCATGCACATATTGATCTTTGATGGTCTCCAAACCAAATATTTTGAAGTCAAGTTGTGAAAGCATAGTATAGCGACGAGACAATGCATCAGCAATAACATTTTCTTTTCCCTTCTTGTGTTTAATGACATAAGGGAAAGTCTCAATGAATTCAACCCATTTAGCATGTCTACGATTCAGTTTAGCTTGACTTTTAATATGTTTCAAAGATTCATGATCAGAATGTATAACAAATTCTTTGGGCCATAAATAATGTTGCCATGTTTCTAAAGTCCGAACAAGAGCATATAATTCTTTATCATAAGTAGAATAATTCAGACTAGGCCCACTCAATTTTTCAGAAAAGTATGCAACAGGTTTGCCATCTTGTAATAACACACCTCCTAATCCAATTCCACTAGCATCACATTCAAGCTCAAAAGTCTTATTAAAATCAGGAAGTTGGAGTAAAGGAGCATGTGTCAACTTATCTTTCAATACCGAGAAGGCTTCTTCCTGTGCGGTACCCCAAAGAAAAGACACATCTTTCTTTGTAAGCTCATTGAGAGGTGCAGCAATGGTGCTGAAATCTCTCACAAAACGCCTATAGAATCCAGCGAGGCCAAGAAAACTCCTCACTTGTGTGACCGTTTTGGGCTGCGGCCAACTCTCAATAGCTTCAATCTTGGCTTTATCAACTTCAATTCCCTGTGGAGTAACAACATAGCCAAGAAAAGATACTCGGTCGGTGCAAAAGGTGCACTTCCCAAGGTTACCAAACAAACGTGCATCACGTAGAGCAATAAAAACAGCACATAAATGTTCCAAATGTTCTTCCCAAGATCTGCTATAAATCAATATGTCATCAAAGTAAACTACCACAAATCGTCCAATGAAAGCACGTAAAACTTCGTTCATTAATCTCATGAAAGTACTAGGTGCATTAGTTAACCCAAAAGGCATGACTAACCACTCATATAATCCAAACTTAGTTTTAAATGATGTTTCCCATTCATCCCCCAATTTCATACGAATTTGATGGTATCCACTACGCAAATCAACTTTGGAGAATATTGTAGAGCCACTCAATTCATCAAGCATATGATCTAGCCTAGGAATAGGATGATGATAACGAACAGTAATATTATTAATGCCTCTACAATCAACACACATACGTGATGTACCATCCTTTTTCGGCACTAGAATAATAGGAACAACACAAGGACTAAGGGATTCGCGTATATAACCTTTGTCGAGAAGCTCTTGTACTTGACGCATAATCTCCTTCGTCTCCTATGGATTGGTACGGTATGGTGCACGGTTTGGCAGTGAAGCACCGGGAATTAAGTCGATCTGATGCTCAATCCCTCGAATAGGTGGTAATCCCGGTGGCACGTCTTGTGGAAAGACGTCAGCGAACTCCTGTAAAATGTTAGTGATAGCAGGAGGCAAAGAGGAAGGCACGTCCTCGAATGAAAATAATGCCTCTTTGCACACAAAAGCATAGCAAACAGATTTGCTGAAATCTAGCTCATCAATATCAGATTTGGTGGCAAATAAACATGCACTTTTCAATTTAATTTCAGAAGCAACACTAGATGGTTTATTATTAGGCTTCATTTGTTGCTCAAATTCTTTTGTCACAATCTGATTTTCACTCTTATTCTTCTCTTGTTTTGCTTTATTAGCTCTATTAATATCATCTTTCAAAATAGAATCAGGAGTCATAGGAAGCAAAGTAATATTTTTATCTTTATGAACAAGAGTATACTGATTGTTTCTACCATGGTGTACAGAATTTTTATCAAATTGCCATGGTCTACCAAGTAATAAGGAACATGCTTGCATAGGTACCACATCACAATCAACATAATCAGCATATGTAGATATACTAAAATGCACACGAACAGTACGTGTTACCTTAACCTTGCCGCTGTTGTTGAACCATTGGATGTAGTAAGGATGTGGATGTGGTCTTGTGGTGAGAGAAAGCTTCTCCACCATCTCCATGCTAGCCAAGTTGTTGCAGCTCCCTCCATCTATGATGACGCGCACATAACGTTCTTTCACAACTCCCTTGGTATGGAACAAATTGTGCCTCTGAATTTGCTCAGCTTGTGTGACCTGCACACTCAAAACACATTGAGCAACTAAACATTCATACCTGTCAGCGTCTTCAGGAGCCATGTATTGCGTCTCATGATCAGAATCATCTCCACCATGTTCTTCACGTGTAATAAGAGCCAAAGTCTCCTCATCATAGTCACTAGTGGACTCATATCCACCTTCCGTGGTAGCAATCATCACACGCGGAGATTTGCATTCTCTCGCATAATGACCTCCTCCCTTACAACGACGACAAATAATATCACTTGTGTGCCCTGTTGATGCCATGGAAGAAGAAGAACTCTGTGCAGGCCCAGCAGGTGCGCTCTTGGCAGATAATGGTGGTTGTGCCTGTTTTCTTGTATCACGACTGGAGGAGGCACGTGATTGAGGTGCTGGTGCAGTTGAAGTAGAAGATGCACGCGGTGTCCATGATGAAGGTCGGCCTGCAGAAAAGTTAGTTCGCGCCAATGCTTGTCGATCCTGCACTTCACGTTCAGCTTTACAAACAAGATGGAATAAACGAGTGATATTAGTATACTCCTTATAGTCTAGAATGGTCTGAGTCTCTCTATTTAATCCACCCAGAAAACGTGCAAGCATAGCTTCATTGTCCTCAACAATACCACATCTAATCATGCCAGTTTGTAATTCCTGATAATATTCTTCTACAGAATTTTTTCCTTGTCTTAAGCGCTGTAATATCTGAAGCAATTCACGTTGATAATATGGTGGAACCCAACGAGTACGCATAGCAGTTTTCAAAGCAGCCCAAGTAGTTGGAATAGGATATAATCTACAATGTTCAGACCACCATACACATGCAAAACTAGTGAAAGCACAAACAGCAGCGGCAACCCATCTCTCCTCGGGATATTGTAAACATGTAAATCGTTGTTCAGTTTCTAACTCCCAAGTAAGATATATATCAGGAACATATCTACCCTCGAAAGGTGGAATATTCAATTTCAGTTTAGGAAGATGGTCATGATCTCGTACCTGAGGGAAAGCCCTACCATTGTGATTATTTGCATGTGGACGACCTGGTGGTTGTGGTGCAGGTGGTTGCACGTAGTTCTGATTTTGAGCAACCTCATCCTCGTAATCTCCCACATAATCATCCTCCTCCGCATCAGCAGCAGGAGCCACAGAAGTATCAACAGCAGCACCAGCAGTTTGGCCTGACTGAAGAGGGACACGGCTCGCTCGGCGGAGGGCTGTTTCCCGACGTGGAGGTAGTCGGTGTTGTTGCTGTTGTTGCAGAGGTGCGGCAGGAGCAGCCGGTGGTGGTGGTGGAAAACGCGAAAGCAATTCAGCAAACTTGTTATCGAGCTTTGTTTCAAACGTCTTCTCCATGCCATCTATCTTCTCCATGGCCTCTTCAAATCTGTTTATCACATCTTGCACCTGTACACTCATCATTTGCTGAAACGTATCATGAAGTTCCTTGTTCGTCAAGTTCTCCCAGTCAGTCTCGTCGGCTTGTGATCCTGGCATGGTTAGCAGCAATAGAAACACACAAGAATATGATCCTACAGACTACTAACAAGAGGTGGTGGTGGGTGTCACAAATCCGTCAAGCAAATCTCAAATTCTTACCAGTTCTTACCCAGCAGCAGGCGGTGATCGGCAACCGTTGTAGTCAAAAACTCTCAAAGCTTGGATAGAGCGATTACCAGGGAGAGTCAAACGCACGACATAGATGTATGTGGAGCTGGGAAGGCTTATAATATGGTAGCAAAAAGGGTCAGCAATAATCAATTCAGAGATGCAAAGTTGAATAAACGCTCAACGACGGTACTATGCTGGTCCTAGGCTAGACTGTGCTAGAGACGCGAGCCTAGAACACCAACAAAATCACGGCGCGGCACGTAAACAAGGGAAAAGCACACTCTGGAATTTTTTTTTCGCTCTTTTTTTTGCGCTGTTTTTTTTGCGCTGTTTTTTTTGCAAAAAATCACTATAATGGCGAGTGTCTCAAAACTCTTCCCAGGTCAAACTGACAGGATGGGCATGAAATTTTTGTTGACAATTTTTTTTTCGACTGCCCGGACCCAAAAACTGGAAACGGGTCAAAAAAAACTTTCTATAACGGCGACTGTCTCAATACGCTTAGAAACACCTAAAAATAGGATAGCCAATTTTTTTTCGACAAGTGCGTTTTCGATTTTTTTTTTCCGAAACCTACTCTGGCAAGGAAACACGAATCGGAATCTAGATGGATCTCGAAAACAAACCTAATATGACAAGAACTCGGATTGGTGGTGGATATATGGTAGTAGATGGCAGCGGTGGTGGTATATGACAGCGGTGGTGGTATATGGATACGGATTCAAAGCGTGGCGGATAAGCGGCGGTGGTAGATGGCAGGGGTGATGATGATGGTGCGGCGGCGGCGTGACAACTTATGACCAGAACTCGAAACTCTAAAAGACTAGACTCTAAGACCAGCAACTAGACACGATGATGCAACCGCAAATTCAACAAAGCAAAACCCTAAAAAGATTATGCAAAGGCTCAGATTGGTTCGGATATGATGAACTAACCCTAATTTTTTTTGTGGCTTTTTCGTGGACTGTAGGTATGAAGAACAGACTCGATCTAAACTACGAAAAACTGTAAAATCTCACCGAGCAACCTGGAAATCTGATACCACTTGATAGAGGCAAAGGTGTCCCGTCTTTCGATGAGATGATGGATATTGCTATGGTGGCAGTCGACTTTGACGATCCGACTACGAACGTGCGTGGACGTCGCGCCTTAGCAATCGCTAAACCAACTCCGAGAGGTTATTGACCACGCCGGAGCACGATCAACCTGACCACGAGGGTCTGTTTCCTGCGAGCAAACGAAGAACAAGCAAGAAACTGAGATTGCAATCTGGATATTTCGAATATAAGATGAAAGCTTTATTGATCAAGGTGGGGTTCTGTGACGCCTTTGTCTGGTCGTTGAACACAAACGAAGTACGCGAAGTTGCAGCTATGGCGAACTTTTAATCTAAACAAAACCCAAAGTCTAAACGGTGCCCTAAGGGCTGTATATATGGAGGAAGAGAGGGGGAATTTCGTGGCCCTTGGTGGAGGGGTCCGAAATCAACCCTATCTCTGGTTTCCCCACACATACGGACTCTAAAAATAGCCTATACTTATGTATTTCGAAATTACATGGGCCTGGCCCAATAAAAAGGTGACGCAGAACCTATAATAGCCTCGGGACGAAATTTATGAAGTGGCATCTTGTATATTTCGTCCAAGGCTTCATGCACCCATTATGGTGGCTTTAAAGTCCTAAAATCATCACTTGTAACTCCGTTCTTGTTCTTGCTCCAATGTTCATCCTTCTCCAAGCTAGGCCCTTCATTTGTAAGCAAAACAAATGTATCCAATTTAGGCAGCATCATATTCTCATGAACATTAGAATCATTACCAAGAAACGAAAGTACCTGATAATTTAATTGGCGTGCGCGAGCTCTAGTAATTGGTCCCGTATATGTAGCAGTAGGGCCTGTGGGTGTAACAATGGTATTGATGTCCTCATCAGAAGAAGCCATCTAGCTAATAACAATGGACCCGAGGGTCTGTGATAAACTACTCACAACTCATCGGAGAGGCCTTGGAGATGATGTAGAGGTCCTCCATGGTCGATTCCCCCTCCGGTGGAGCGCCGACGAAGGCTCCAAGATGGGATCTTGCAGATATAGAAGGTTGCGGCGGTGGAAATAGTTTTTCGTGGTGCTCCTAGATGTTCTCGGGTTACGTGGATATATATAGGAGGAAGAAGTAGGTCGGTTGAGCCACGAGGGGCCCACGAGGGTGGGGGCGTGCCCACCCCCCTAGGGCGTGCCGGGCACCCTCGTGGCCGCCTCGTTTTCTGCTTGATGTCCACTCCAAGTCTCCTGGATTGCGTTTCTTCCAAAAAGATCGCTCCTGAAGGTTTCATTCCGTTTGGACTTCGTTTGATATTCCTTTTCTTTGAAACACTGAAATAGGGAAAAAACAACAATTCGGGCTGGGCCTCAGGTTAGTAGGTTAGTCCCAAAAATGATATAAAAGTATAAAGTAAAGCCCATAAACATCCAAAACGGGCAATATAATATCATGGAACAATCAAAAATTATAGATACGTTGGAGACGTATCACATGAATGTGTACAATATCTGACATGCATACAAAAAAAGTATAGTGAGATTATGTAAGGAGAGCATGCAGAAATCTAGAGTAATGGTAACAACCAGTGGATGGATCCAATAATAATGATAACAGGCTGATGATTGCTTTAATTTAATAAAAAAACAGATGATGATTACTTTACTATTTGTTTCCCACCAAATATGAACAACATAGGCATACCCTAGGTGAACCAGATATTAGACAGAGATACTACTCATTGCTGCCTCGATATGTGCCCCACAACTAATTTAGAACTCAAGTTTGAACATCAATTTGGACCTAACTTGGAGTCTAAGAGGTGAACAAGACAATAAAGTAGTAGGTAATATTAAGCAATGCATAACATAAGCAGAAACAAAAGAGAGCGACCTCTCTTGTGGACTCGTGTACTCCTTAGGTTCATCTGCTGAGTCGATGAAGGTGATGCCATTGCGGTGGGTGCCAGGGGCAGGGAAGGAGATCTGAGGCGGCGAAAGACGGTCAGGAGTCATGATGTCTAGTTTGGTGGATGCTTCTGTCGATGGAGAAGCTCAGGTGAGGTGGACGACGTCGTGGCAGGAGCAGGACAAACCACACAAAGTTTTCTTCGACACCTACCTGTAACTGAAGTAATTCTATAAGGGCTCATTTGGCTTGCATGATTCTAAAAACGCAGGGATAGGAAAAACACCGGAATAGGATAGGAATGCACGTGGTAAACAAAGCATTTGTAAACACATGATTTCTGTCAACTTGGGTGTTTGGTTCATAGGAATTGGTAGAGCAGAGGAATGCAAAGAAACATGGCCAAAATAAAGTGAAACCATATGAAAGTGTGTACAGTTAGAATATTATTCTGCCACTAATGCACTTGGTCTTGTTTTCATGCATAGGATTTTGAAAAGTAGGTCCAAGTGGCTGTTTTACTCCATTCCTTTCAACAAAATTCATGGATAATTGAATAGTAGAGTGCCATAGGAAAATTTCCTATTGCTATGTTTTTCCGTTGAACCAAAATAACCCTAATGGATCGACATGAATGTAGAGTAATAAGTGATGCAACAAGTGTACAATCTCTTTGGCATAGCTGTGTCGACCTCAGCATCATTTGGTTGTTCGCTGAAGAAGTTGAGGCAGAGGTGGCTATCGGAGGTGTGGAGGAAGATCTGAGGAATTTGTAGACGGCGTCCAGGGCAGTGCTCTATTGTGATGGATCGTTCTATCATTGCAGCAGCTCCGGTGAGCCGTAAGACATCAAGGCTGAATCAGCACAAGACAGACATCGTTAATCTCAAGTGGGATTCTAATAGCATCTCCAATAGATGATGTAAAATAGATGTAAAATTTACATCACCAAAAACCACCTGACTACAACATATGAGGTAAAAACTGTTGACTCTGAATGTAACTGACGAAACTGAAATTTACTATGGATCTGAATGTTATTGTCGAAACTAAACGCAATGGTACCAGAGAGGCACTTGACATGTAGTTTAGGGAGGGCCTGCAGTTCATCTTCAACCTGCACCCCCTAAGACGCCAGCCACCACCGGCCGAACCGCCGGCCCTCGCACCGCCTTGCCGCCCCGAAACAACTCCCCACCACCGGTCTGCTGCCGCCCCGCCGCCCCGGTCAGCCCTCAACCCCCCCCTCCCGCCCCACCCTGAACCCTAAGATATATAGTGGGGTACCTCTTCGACGAGCCCCCCTCCCTGCTGCGGGTGGTTCTTCCTTAACTTCGGCGAGCTCCCCCCCCCCCCACTCCCTAAAAATCGACTAACCCAAAAGTCGATTTAGTCGACTGAAGTGTAGCTAAATCAGAGCAGAGGAGCAGCACGAGCGAGGGGGAGAGTAGCAGCAGCAGCGCAAGCGAGAGCCGGAGCAGCAGCAGATCCGGCTGGTATGGATGCCGCCGCCGAAGGGGCCTCGCACTGGGGGAGAGCCACCATGGAGATGTCGCCCGCGGCACCGGCTTCGAGGTAGCTGATGCATAGGGGTGCGAGATGGAGCCCTGTTAGCGCTGGGTGGTCGAGTTAAGGAGAAGGTGCGACGCGATGAGTGTACAACCTCTTTGGTGGCGCCGAGTAGGCCTCGGCTTCATCCGAGGAGTCGGTGAGGATGCTGCGGTTCTGGTGGAGCAGGTTAAGGCGACACTGTGGGGATGGATCAGCCCTGATAGACGAGGCGATCATCGGAGCAGCTCCTTGGAGGTGGAGGACGGGGCGGCTGAACCGGCGAGATGACGAGATGGACGAGGATCCTCGTCCAGGGAGGTGGATGAGGGACGTCGAGGTGTTGTCGTGGATGATGTCGTCGGGGAAGAGGCTCCGGCTAGGCAGCGGTGAGGTGGCAGATAGAGGAGGGTGGGGTTTCGTGGCTGCAGCGGAGAGGTTATGGCAGCCTGGGATTTTGAATGGCGAAAAGGAGGCGATGGGAGGGGGGAACCATGACTTAGGGACGCGCTTGTCCAAAATGTAGGGTGTGTTACAAAAGTACCCCCACCGATTTGAACTAGTGGCCCTTTCGGCTCAGGGTTAGAAGGAGGATTTCATGTGTCAGGATTTGGCAGCTGGGGGGAGTTTTCGCGCGCATTGTAATTTCGGGATAGCAAGGCGCGGGTTGTGAAGGCGCCAATTTTGGGAGCACGATATCTGAAGTTTCGATATAACAAGGTGCCGGTTGAATTTTAGGGACAAGCCTAACATGTAATATTGTACTTGTACGTACCAAATCAATTCACACTTCCCTCAACGAAAAAAAACAAAAAAAATAAAACTACTCACACCACTCAAAGAGAGAGTCTTGTCCTGTTTTACTATACAAATGTATTCAAAGCTACTCCCTCCTTCCATCTATATAGGGCCTAATGCGTTTTTCGAGGCTAACTTTGACCAAATATTAGAACAATAATATGTGACATGCAACTTACACAAAGCACACATTAAATTCGTCTATGAAAGGAGCTTTCAGTGATATAATTTTCACATTGTGCATGTCATGTACGATTAATCTTGTCAATAGTCAAAGACGGTCTTAAAAAACGCATTAGGCCATATATAGATGGAAGGAGGGAGTATGAATCCATGTTATGTCCAATTAAATTTTTTCGCTGGCTGTACAATGCATGTAACCTACTCATACCAACATTTTAGTGCATTCTAACTGTTTATACTACTGCTGCACTTCGAACTGAATTTGAATTCATTTCTCTATTTCAATAAGGATCTACAATCATGATTGTTGCCAACTTCAACCATCATTCGTGTATTACCTTAACAACACACCACATGATTACTATAGAGATAGATATGAAATAGGTGTACTATATGAACTCGAATTCAATTTTTTGAATACACTTGATGTTGATTCCAAATAATAGTACATTTGATGTACTAACTATATGTTCATAATCTAAACCATGTTCCATACGTACACTGTGTTTATCACACAAAGTATAGTGCCCCGCCCCCTACATTATGACAAGTATTTAGCCCTGAGCTGCAAAAGCCACACATTAGCCCAAATTATAATCAATGTTCTATATATATTATATGTAGTACTAGCAAGATGCCCATGCGTTCCATGGAACATCAACATGATCAAGGGGAGGCCTTATTTGCAAATATGGAGAGGGATGTGGGTATCTTTTTTCAAAATTGCCATAGTTTCCTGCCTATTCGGCAGATATAAATCAGACGGCCTATATTGTAGGATGGTAGGCACTCCATCATCAACAACTCTGTTTTTATAAGAGTAGAGATAAAATATATTATATGTAGTATAACATGTTCATAACCACACCATGTGTATCACCGTTATATATATTCACGCATGCGTCAGTTTAAAACACTATGATAAATTCTTCAAATATCCGAATTCACTTTTTATAATGAATTATGATCTCTATTCGTCTTTTACACCCACACAATCCTCTTATCACTACTAGGAAAAGGCCTACTAGTGGCGCACCGGTTTTGCCTACTAATGGCGCACTATATCTCGGGTCAATATGCTTAATCTTAGGTCAAATCGCACTCCGTGGTCAAACTTCCCGAAAGGTCACCCATCCTCACACTACTCCAGCCCAAACACGCTTAACTTCAGAGTTCTATCCAACCCCAGCAACAGCTCACTTCACAAGCACTTGTTGATATATCTAGCATATCAATCCTATTATACCTTGTTGATGTCTAGGACTTTGTTCATGTTCATGACTATGATGAAATTTTGAAAAATATTTAAAACTTCCTGGTCATATTCCGTATCATTTTTTGAAAAACAATTCAAAAAAAAATTCAAAACCAATTTTTTTTCTATTACTAGTGGCGCACCATGGATGTGGTGCGCCACTAGTAAGTTTGAATTTTTTTTAATTTTTTTGCCTCTAGATCTTGGAAGCCCCGTAACTTTTTAATCCGAGTTCGTATGCAAAAGTTATGGCCATTTTACAAATTTCCAGAGAGATTTTGCAAATAAAGTCGAAATTCATATTTGTAAATTTTCCCAACAACTAGACCACATATCACATGGGAAACTTATTTTCTTTTATTTTTTTGACATTTTTTATCATTTTCTTTTATTTTTTTTAAACTGAAAAGGCGGTCCGGGGGGTGCATTCGTGAACTTTTGGGCCAAGTTAGTAATGGCGCACCGTGGGGTGGTGCGCCATTACTAGTTACTAGTTAAACTAGTAATGGCGCACCGCACCCACGGTGCGCCATTACTAGTTTTGAAAAGAAAAAAGAAAAAAATTGAATTTTTTTTTGAAAAAAACTTAGTAATGGCGCACCAGTGGACAGTGCTCCATTACTAGTTAAAACTACTAATGGCGCACTGTCCACAGGTGCGCCATTACTAACAATTTTTTTTATATTTTTTCTAAACTACTAATGGCGCATGGTGGGTGTGGTGCGCCATTACTATGTCAACTAGTAATGGCGCACCACTCCCACGGTGCGCCATTAGTAGTCTTGAAAAAATTAAATTTTTTTTACTAATAGCGCACCGTGGGATGTGGGGCGCCATTAGTATTTGCACACTAATGGCGCACCAACACATGGTGCGCCATTAGTATTTAGTAATGGCGCACCACATGTACAGTGTGCCATTAGTGTCCATCCCATATATAGCCATTTTCCTAGTAGTGTATCTTTGTAGCTAGCGCTAACTTTCTCTCGTGCATGCACACGCCCGCATCCCTCTCACCCTCCCTCAGCATTCTCTAGCTCCATCACACAAATTCGTCTTTTCACTTTAGGTCGTTCACCCATGGTGTGTGTAGGCCCCCCAGCTCCTTCTTTACGGCACACATCGATCAATATGCCTCTCTAGCAAGGTGTGCCTACCACAAACACAAGCTTCCCCTCTTTTCTTATCACCGTCCATGCCTCACTCCCACCACTCTTTTCATCGATCTCGTACTCGCACACTCCTTCCCCCTCGATATAGTATGCCTCTCACACCACCTCCTAGATGCATCCCTCTCTCTCTATCCTTCTCCTCGGGCCTTATTTCCTTCTAACACATACATGCATGTATACCGATCGATCTCCCTACATACACCTAGGTCATCTTTAACTATTCCCCCCACCCATCGATCGACGTACCTCACAAGTTATGTCTCTCCTTTCTCTGACAAAGGACGATTGATCTTCCTATGTAGTTATGTCTGCTTACCACAACCATATAGTCCCCCCCTCATCATTCGTGCATGCCTCCTGATCCATCTCTCACACGCACGTGCACAGACAGACAGCCATCCCCTCTCTTATTGATATTGCAGGCGTGCCCTCCGTTTGTCTAGCAAGCCTCTCCCACCATTTGTTAGAAGCAACTCCACTACCACCCCCTCCAACACTCTAGCTCTATCTCTCTCCCAACCTTATTCCTCTCCTACACAAATGCATGGATGCCGATCGATCTCCCTTAATACATAAGGTAGTCCTCTCTCCTCCTCCACACATATACCAGCCATTGTACCTCTATAGTTAATTAGCCCCCCCCCCCACCACACACCGATAGTCGAGTGCTGTAGGTAGGTATCCATGCCACAGAGACAAACTACACCTATCCCCTCTCACATTCCAGTAGGCCAACCACTCTATATCGTTGACGTGGGCACACACAAATTCGATGGCACTCTTTATCGATCACGCGCGCGCACACACACACACACATCATCCCTCTCTTTGATTCTATGGTTACCTCAAGCCGATGATACCTCCACTCTCTTCTCGTGGATCACCCCCTTTATATATATGATATATCCAGGACTCTATTTCACACACATTGCATATGTTACATTTTTTGATTGACCCCCTCCAAAAAAACACTAACGAACCCACACACTATATCTCTCTACGTTTGTATCTCTCTCACACAACCCCATGTAGGTGGTGTACATACACAAAGAGAATAGGTGCACATACTCACGCTTCGTGCCCAGCCACACTCGCGCGGGTACACAGTGGAGCTCAATTCTGTACGAAATGGCATCCCATGTGCTAATTTGAACGTGTGTAGCGGTTGTTTACCTACGGAGGTCGTGTACCACGCGTGCACGAAACAAAGTTCGACTTGATGCGTTGGCGCGTTATTTTTAAATAAAGTTATATTGCTCAATGGCACGTACATAGAATATAATACAATTTTTATGGAGAAAAAGGTAGTCCGCTCCACTATATACCATGGAGCCTTCCTGCCTGGGTTTGTCTCTCTTCAGAGTATCTCACACAAGGCTGCGGTGGTTCCTCTCTCTCTCTCTCTCTCTCTCTCTCTCTCACCGTTGGTCACTGATCCGGCCGCATCCCGTCTGCCGGCGGAAAGGGAGGATGTGCATCGTTTCTCCATTCGACGGCGCCGAGGCAGCACGTCCTGATCTGCGGTACACGCGTTCTCTCTGACCAAGCTCCGGCAACGTAGGGCCTATGCCACCTGCTCGCTGCAGCAGTATGGGCAGATCCCGCCCGCCGCCGCTCACCTAATTACATCCCGGCGACCCCCAGGTATCCCCTCCGGCCTTTCTCCACTGCCCATCTTCCCATGTCGCTGCATGTGGAAAATCTTGCATGTGGATCTTCCATAGTTCTTTGCCCAAAACGTAGCTCATCCGGCGTACTTTCCATATTGCAATCTCGTCCTCACACCGTTTTAGACAAACACAACCGTGTTGTTATCTTCCCTTAGGACAAGGAATGTACTTTTTTTGTTGTCGCATGTGTCATCAACTGTTATTGGCCAGTAATTGTTTCCTTTCTACCTCTTTTTTGCAAACAGGGCTTTCCATTTCACCTCGTTGCTGTTGCGACCTTTTGGTGAACTGCACAAATCACTTTTTTCTTAAGAGTGTTTTGTGCAGTTGTACTAAAATGTTACACGGGCAATGTCTCTACATTTCAGTGCAACTGCACAAAGGGATATTGGTTTTTCTCTATCCTCCTCATCCAACTCCGAGCCTAATCTTCTCCAACTAGTTAGTCTTAAGAGAGATTGCAAAGGTGATCGGCTTCTATTTGTGTGTTTATTGGTTCATCAACGGTCCTCTATTATCGTAATCACACTTAATATCTTTAGAACAGGGACACTCAGCTCTATTTTAGTGGAACTGCACAAAATGAGCGGAATGTTGCATGCTCCACACAACTACTTTTTTTACCAACATGCCTTATTGATTTAGATAGAGCCGGGGGACGTTGCTGCCAATGAAATCATGGATCAATTTTAATTTAACACCTTCTCACAACTTTTTCTTTAGTTGTGATGTAAATATTAGCTCTGATATGCTAATCATTGAGATGCATTAGCAAGGAAGTTCGTTTTTTATTGTTTCCGAAAGAGCATCGATGGCAAGGCACACGAAACAAAAGCTGAAAGCTCAGAGCATTGTACAATTTCATGTCGCTGGAAAATTATTTGTATAGTACATCAATTATGTAAATAAATGCTGGAAGCTTGATAGCATTGCCAGAAGCCTCTTCAGCATCCGGGTCCATGTGCCATGCACAAAATTATACTCCACCGTTCCTAAATATTTGTCTTTTTACAAATTTCAAATGGGCATATTTTAGAGTGTAGATTCACTCATTTTGCTTTGTATGTAGTCACTCATTGAAATCTCTAGAAAGACAAATACTCCGGAGTATATTTAAGAACCGAGGGAGTAGTGCCCAACCGCATGGGAGACTCAGCTCGGTCGTTTTGCCACATTAATAGTGAGTAATGAGCAGTCAAATCATAAGCCCCACCTTTACCATTGTAAGTTGCTCGGAAGAAGCAACCATCAATACGCTCTTCTTTGAATCCGTTCATACTAATCAATCTGTCACTATTTATAGAGCGCGCTTCAAAAAAAATCTCTGGGACCAAGGCGACTAGCTATCGGCCTGAAAAATAGAATTGGTAGTTATAGCACGGCGTCTATTACTAGAGTAAATAATGCGTACACACATGCATGCAGTGCTTCCACCCCGGGTACACACATGCATGCACTTACTCCACTCCGTAGTACATGAGAGAAAATTGTGGACTTGATTGTGGTTACCATGCCCTAATTAATTAAGCATTAAACCAAACACGTCTAAAGTCTCTCTGGTGGTGGAAATGCATTGAGAAATGCATCATAATGAAACGCGCTCTGTAAACTGTGACAGAGGGAGGAGTAGTATGAAGGTGCAAAACCAAGTATGCATATGGCCAGTCGGTCAACACACCTCCTCTTGGCATATCATTAACATGTGGGACCGGAGTGTGAGCAAACCGATCTCAATTGACGCCAAAATGGCCAAACCGCCGTTCCTTGAGAGAGACGAGGAGCGAGAACAGACAGACGGGCTCGCACGGAGGCCAAGATATATTCGAGCATGGTTGATCGATATCATCATTACATGTTCGATGTTTTTTAATACTATACTATTGGGCTGCCGTTTTCCGCCCTTCTCTCGAATAAATGTGTACTTTATCAGAGATTAAAAAAAAGAATACAGACGCTCCACCATGTGGTTCTAGTAGTAGTACTACTCATACTACTAACCGTGCACTTGGATCTTCGCCTCTTCGTGAAGTCGAACAATGATGGTACTCCGCATGTTGGGTACTACAGTGTATGCCTCTGGCAATCTGACATAGAATGAACTGATGCATGTCCATCGCCTGGGCGAGGATAGGTTGCATTAGTCAAAAGGCGTAAGCGATCCTCGCCTTGTCCTGCAAGCTTCTCCTCATTCTGCGAGTTGATGGGACACACCAAAAAGTAGTGCTAGTCCATACTCCCTCCTTTCCGGTTAATGTGGCTTAGGCCCTGTTTGGTTCATAAGTCCTAAGACTTTTTCTAGTCCCAACTAAAAAGTCCCTAGTCCCTAAATAGTTCATCCATGTTTGTTTCTAGGGACTAAAAAGTCCCTAGTCCCTCCCTAGAGGTTATTAAATGACCATGTTACCCGTTGTATATAGAAAAATAACAACCAAACAACACTATGGGGCGGCGAGGCAATGGGTGCAGGGAGGGGCATTGTCGGAAAAGTCCCAAAAAAGACTCTCCTTGAGAGTCTTCTTCATATAGTCCCGAAAAGCAACTTTTAGTCCCTAGTAGTCCCTCCTATTTGGTTAGAAAGTCTCTAAGAGGGACTTTTTCTAGTCCCTACACCAAAAAGTCCGTGAAAAAAACACCCCCTTAATCTTTTTTGCGGGTAAATGAGAGAGCTTTATTCATATATAAGCATTCTTAGGACGATCAGCCAAGAGACTGGTCACTAGGAAGTGAGGTACCCCACAAAAAAAGAAGAAGGAGGCGAGGTGTTTCATCAAGCCACCTCTCAGCCACATTCAAAGTGCAGCAAGCACGGTTCGCACAAAGATGCACCGCAAGGTTTGCTGACCTTTTTACACGCTGAATAACAAAAAAAGAGGAAATATTACCGAGTTCTCCTATTTGTAACAGGATATGAGCCAGAATTAAGCGAGAATTGTGGCGAGTGTTCCATGCAATCAACTTCCATTATCACATGCGAGAACCCTTGAAGAGAACCAAATGTGTTGAAGATTGCTTTATCACATTTTTAAAAATATAATAAGAGTGCAGACGCTCCTCCATCCGGTTCCTAGTAGTATAGTACATACCTCTATAGTAATAATACTAGTACTAGTAAACTTTGCGCTTGGCTGTTCGCCTCTTCGGGAAGTCGAACAATAATAGTACTAGTATAGTGTATGCTTCTGGCAATCTTACACCGAATTAACTATTGCACGTCCACTGCCTGAGCGAGGGAGAGATTGCATTAGTCAAAAGTTTCTCCTTGTCCTGCAAGCCACCGCGCGCAAGCTTCTCCCGTCCAGCAAGCTTCTCCTCATTCGGCAAGTTGACGGGACACATCAAAGTAATGCTAGTCCATACTGCCTCCTTTCCGGTTAATATGGCTTAATTTCAAACGAGATCAATACACTGTCTATCACTGTATATTTGTAAATATACGGTCAGTGGACTTCATAATACGCTCATTGCGCTCAATATATACATTTTCCGGTGTTTATACGGTCACTAGCTCACCCTGGCTGAGTATGTGTGTGCATGCATGTGTAGGTTGAGCACTTGAGCGTGACCGTGTGTGTTCCGTCATGTGCTCGGACATGCATGCATTAGGGCGTCGCGCATGTTTTTGCGTCCATGTGTACGTGTGACTGTTGCATGCATGCACGAGGTGTAGTCCCTTACATTCACATGTTCATAAGTCAATGCTTTGTCAAAATGTTGCATGCAAGGTTTAATCATTCGTTGTTCACGCAGGCATTCCTGATATTAATACGTTGGTAAAGACAATTTTCTTGAGGAAAATGAGCCCATGAATTGAGTACAAAGAGGACCAATAAGCCAGGACGGAGGGAGTACCAGTAGTGAACCAGAAGGAGGGAGTAGGTACTAGTAGTACAGTACTACGTAACAACATGCATTAACAAAATTCCTCTATGCGCATCATGTCTACGTGTCATGCAAGAAAATAGAGATAAGTACAAGTGAGACTCAGGAACGGTCATACGCGAAGGGGGAGTACGTGTAGGGGCCACTAAGGAGCAGTCAAATCACACAGTAAGTTAGTCGGAAGAAGCAACCATCATTTCACTCTTCAATGACACGTACGCAATATTAAATGGTTGATATGGAGAGAAAAAGAAAACCACTATATATACACTAGTAGGAGCCTAAGCTACAAGCCTGCTTGCTTGGGTTGCTCTCTTCACAAGCATAGAACGACGATGGCCACACCGCTGGTCACATATCCGGCCTGATCCCGCCGCCGGGGGAAGGGAACAATGTTCTGCATAGACGCGGTCGACATCGAGGAGGGAGAAAACCCACAGTCGTGCCATGGAGTACTAGCACTACTGGAAGAGATTGAAGAGTTGGGGGAGGACAGCTAGCTGTAGCACGGACTCCCAAGAACTTTTTACATGAATGTTGTGGCCGGCTATTGTGACCTTTGAACGCGGAGCAGTGGCGTGCACCGGGAAGCGGCGCGGGCGACGCTCTCTCGGCTAGCATGCCGCTTCAATGTCGGTGCCAGCGAGCGGTCGCATCCGCTCTGGCTGGGCATGAATGCGGCACTGACCGTTTCAGGCGGGAAGCACGCGCGGGTGATGAAGAGGGTTCGGGTTGGTCAGGAGCGGGCGTGGCAGCGGTCTGGATGCCCGCAAACAAGAGATGTTGTACGTTAATATTACTGCGTATATAATTAACAACATAAATAATGTGCCAATTGGACAAATATGATTGGAGATGGAGATGGAGATGGAATTTTGCGTAAACACGGATATGCATATCTATGTCTATGTGTGTGTGTGCGTGACGAGTGTCGCGACCTGGAAGCTGGGGCGTGTTTTTGGTCGAGTTTTCTTTCTTGGTACGTTAAAAAAATTTGTCCGCCAATTTTTGTTTCTTTCTCCCGGGAACGCGCATATTCTATTTAAAACCACTGCTATGGAGATTTTTTTACTCCATTGTATATATAGCCTCTTGTTTGATAGGGTTTCTCGAGTCGTGCTCTCTCACCCTCTCCATATCAAAACAAGATGATAGTGTCCACTCTATCTCTCCCGTCCGCCGCGGGAGGTGAGGAGGTGCAATGTTGACGTTGTCGCCGTCGGCGATGGAGGAAGCTGATGCACACCGTCCTCTCAGAGCCGGCGCTGGCTCGGACGAAGGTCCTCCGCGCCCTTGTTCGCTGCCATCATGTGGGCAGATCCCACCCGCCCGCCTACCTAAGGTATAACTTCTTGTACTGGTCCAGCTCCCTAGGTTGCTGCATGGAGGTTTTCTTCTATGCGACTACTCCCCAGCTCCCCATGTATAGTAGCTAGGATTCGTCGGCTGGTCCAACATCACCTACTATTATAGAGGAAATGCCACTTGAAAAGTTGTCCTGATTTATGCCTCGGTGGAGGTATACATGTTGTTTCGACAAAAAGTACATGGTGGTTGTGCGATCATTGTCCATATGCTCCTACTGCTGCTGCTAATCTAATACTATCACTAGTTAAATGAAGAAATGCTTTTTTCTCGGGTATCCTGGTTTAGTTCCCATCAAGATAATCATGATGCTTCTATTTGTTGGTGTACTTTTCATTAATTCTTATTGACAATTGAGATGTCGTTGTTAATCTTGTACCACTGCCAAAACAAAGTAACAACACTATATCCCTTTTTTATATTTTTGCAAACAGTGATGCGTATCTCCATACCCAGGCATGTCTTCCTCAATTTTAGTGGAACTGCACAAAATTGGATGGCCATTGTTGTTCCGCCTCACTGTCCTCTGCCACATGGTTCTTCCTTCCTTGAGCCTGATTAATGAGAAGTAACAAACCATAGTGAGGATTTGTCAAACTTCATAGGTGCCTCACCCAAACTTGATGCCAAATGGATGATGCATCACCACGATGACCTATCGATGCTCATGGTTGCGTCGGCTGGTGAAGCTGATCGATTTTCCATGGTGCTCTTTGCTTGTTATCCACAAAGATGATATCCTTCATCAGTTCACCTTGGTTGCGTTGGAGACGCAGTCGTCTTTCATGTTGGTGCAATTTTATCACACAATTGGCTATGAACCAAATGTTTCCTCGAAGAAGGATTGACATTGGCACTAAGAGCATAAGTTTTGTATTGATTTCTAAGCCTTCTCACAACTTTGTCTTTAGCTCCCCTGTAATTTTATTTGTCCAGCTATTAACTTTGATTAAAAAATGGTGTGGACTAAAAACCCGGATGGACGTAGTAGCCCTCCATTTTTATTTACTCCACATATTAGATTTGACTGAAGTCAAACTTTGTAAAGTTTGACCAAGTTTAGGCCGAACACAACAAACCATAATTATTGAGAGAGGGCAAACTGTACATACTATCAAACCTTTTCGATAATTAAAATTAAAATTCTTAATTTGTACACACTCTCACACGTTTCCGATAATTTGGCGCATGTGTGGTTGTTCACTTAAGGGAGTACCGCACGTGAAGGATAGGAAGTGCGACCAGGACACGTGGATCATTAGCTCATCGAAAGTAGTAGTTTTCTTCACTGGTACGTCAAATAAAGAGTTTCGTTTCGTACTTACACAATTTAAAACGATTGTTATGGAGAGAATAAGAAAACCACTCCACTATATATTAGTAGTATACACGAGTACTATATGGACGCAGATTCATTGACTTAGTGCACTTGCCTTTGGGTTTATGACAGGTGGGCCCAAAATGTAGCCAGCCCACCTGTCATACAGCCAAAAGTAGGTGCAGTTAAGGCACTGGATCTCAGTCTGTACTACAGTATATATGTAGTAGTATATAAGCTAGAGCCTCAACGCTTGTTCGCTAGGGTTTGCATTCTCCACACTCTCCCTGCACTACATACATATATATATACGCTGGAGGCTCAACATTCCTTTGCTAGGGTCTGCTATATTCACAGTCTCTCACCCTCTTCACCAAATCTAAACAAGACTGCATTGGCCTCTATCTCTCTCTCCCCCCTCACAGCTGGCGAAGGAGGCATCTGGATCCCGTCGCACCGGGAAGGGGAGGAGGTGCAGCGTTCACTCGAGGCAATCCACTGCCGGCTGTGCTGTTCTCTTTCACCCAGCGCCTGTGCGGGAGGGCCACCGACCCCTTCTTCCTCGCTGTCGTACGTAGTGTGGGCAGATCCGGCCTCCTGCTGCACGCCTTGCCACATCCCGACGACCCTAAGTTATAAGTTTCTTTGAAACCGTCATTGCTCTAGCTGCATGCGAATCTTTTTCGATTCTGAAGTCGAATCTAGGTCTTGGTTCAAAGAGGAAAGAAGGGTGCGGTGGGGTGGAGCATGAATCTAGGACATGGTTCAATGAAGAAAGGAGGGAGGGAAAGTAGTATAGACTAGCTATCCAGCCGCTTTGTTGGTCAAAAAGGGAAAAAGGGGGTAACCCAGTACACACATCTGTAAGGAACCAATCTCTTTGTTGAAAAGGGAAAGAAATTGGGGTGTCGGGTAGTTTGTGCAGGACTAGATTTGCTGCCCTCACAAAGGAAAAAGGTTCAAAGAGAACAAATATGGGACCAATGCAGATATGCTACTTGGCTACATACTCTGCATCACCTAGTTATACGTGTGGACGCACATGGTGCTGGCATGTCCCATGTCCCATGTCCCATACAACTATTTTGCTGTTGTTAATCTATGAATGCCGCCGGAAAATTGAAGCAATGCCACTATTAAAAGTAAATTACATTTTTAACAAATGTTTTTTTAAGAGAATGTCTCTATTAATATGAATCAATGCAACTGTTTTAGAAATGCTACTATCCTACTTTGCTTTCCATCAAGATAAGTTAGATGCTTCTTTTTGTCGTCGTTTGTTTCTTCCTCCTTTATTGGCCAGTAATTGTTTCCTTTTTTGCCTCTGTTAAAACAGGGATATCTATTCAACTTTTTTGTGGGGGTAAAGGGAGTTTTATTGCAAATTCATAGAGTTACAGTCAAGAGGCCACAAATCCTCGATACAAGGTGGAACCGAGCCAAGCCACACAGTTGTAGCTCGCTCAGATCGGCTATAAACGGCCAACCGATCAGCAACTCTATTTTGAAACCGACTAATTTTCTGAGGCACAAACTATTCAACTTGTTGCTACAGCAAACTTAAATGTCACACCAGCGACTTTGCTTGATTTCAGTGCAACTGCAGAAAACGAGATTGGATTTCCTATTCGTGTTGGCAGATTCGTACGTGATCTTGTGTGCGTCATGACAGGTTGGTACTTGCCTTCATCCACATGATCGTGTAGTGTGTTTTGAGATGTTGTGCTACTTGTATTGGTACAGTTTTAAGTAAATGTTGAATTGAAGCTATTGTATTGCTCTCTTTTCCCATTAAGTAGTGAACAAAAATGGTACCAACCCAGACATGATGCTTGTTGCTTTGTTACAACAAACTCTACATCACCCCCTTTATAAGTAGATGGAAGCACATGGTGTTGTTGCTCCCACTCTCCCCTGAAACTATTTATGCTTTTTGTTAATCTAATGCCGCTGGTAAAATTAAGCAATGCCATTCTGAGAATTAACTACTGAATCTTAGTTCAAAACTGCAACACTTGTTATGGATTGGCGAAATTACCATTTTTGTTGCAGCATGTTTCATCCTCCTTTATTTGCCAGTAATTGATTCCTTTTTTGCCTCTGTTAAAACAGGGATATCTATTCAACTTGTTGCTATTGCGACATTTTGCTTCGCTACGCGACACTTATGTGTTGAGAGTGTTTTGTGTAGTTCAACTTGAATGGCACATCGGCGATTTTGCTTAATTTTGGTGGAACTACACAAAAGGAGATTGGATTTTCATATATGTGTTGGGATTTTGTTCAAATCCTCCTCTTGAGCCATTTCAAATCTTGGTCAAGAAATGTCAGTACCGACTTTCATCCACATGATGCTGCAGTGTGCTTTGAGATGTTGTGCTACTTGTATTGGTACTGTTTTGGAGAAATGTTGAATTGAAGCTATTGAACTGCTGTCTTTTACCATTAAGTGAGCAAAAATTGTTCCAACCCAGACATGATGCTTGTTTCTTTGTTACAAGAAAACTCTGCATCACCCCCTCTATAAGTGGATGGAAGCACATGCTGTTGTTGCGCCCACTCTCCCCTAGAACTGTTTATGCTTTTTGTTAATCTAATGCCGCTGGTAAAATTAAGCAATGCCACTCTCGGAATTAATTAACTACTGAATCTTAGTTCAAAACTGCAATACTTGTTAGGGATTGGCGGGATTACCATTTTTGTGGCCGCATGTTTCATCCTCCTTTATTGGCGAATAATGGATTCATTTTTTGCCTGTGTTAAAATGAATCAGTCGCATTGTTTTAGGAATGGTACTATCCTGCTTTGTAGTTCTTTCTACATGTTTAACCAATGTATTGTTAAGATAATGTCTCTGTTAAAATGAATTAGTCGCATTGTTTTAGGAATGGCACTTTTTTGCTTTGTCGTTCTTTATATATGTTGAAACAAGGAATTATTAAGATAATGTCTCAGTTAATATGAATGAATCACAATGATGGAGAATTGCTACTCTCCTGCTTTGTTTCCCATTAAGATAAGGTAGATCAGTAGATGTTTTTCTTCTGGGAGTACAAGTCATCAACTGTTATTTTTCAGTCATTGTTTCCCTTATACCTATTGTTGCTTACATGGATATCAAAATTAAAGCTAGGTTTTATTCCGACTTTGATTTTAGTTGAATTGCACAAAAGGAGCCAATATGTCTAAGGCAAACTGCTGCATTAGTGGGTCCAGTTGGTCTTACCACTTTGCAGAAAGAAGCAGCCACTGTTTGCGCTACATTACAGAAGGAATGATCGAGAAGCTTTACAAAGTATTAGTAGACGCTGGTGACATGACTAGTCTGCAGAGAGCATAGGCAACTCTACAACACGTGGAGTGCACTGGGAAAAAAGTGCCCAAACAAGTACAAGAAGCCATGACCAGACTCCAAGTCTGTCATGTCATTCTAAGCAAGAATGATGGGGCATCTGGGTATGGTAATCTGTTTACCATACTTCCAGTTTGTTAGTCCACCGATTGGTGGGTTGACACTGGGCCAATATTCATGTGTGTGCTGATGTGTCTTTGTTTTCTTGCAGCGTATAAATACGAAATCCACAGGGATGCTCAGCTTGATTTTAGTGGAACTGCACAAAATGTTTAGATGGTTTGTGTCCTCCGTAATACTTCATCATGCACAATACATCGAATTGTTCTCTAATCATTCGTTGTCACCTTGAGCCACCGGACTATCAGTTGACAGACTGATGACAAACCATGCCTGTTCCACAATCATAGGCATTACATATTTTGAATGGGGAAAGCTTGTAAAAGTTTAATCATTGATGTTAGCAAGAAGACATTAGTTTAATATATTGGAAATGGAAAACCTTGTCAAATTTTGCTCATTGATGTTAGCCAGAAGACATGCATTTGATATTTTTGAGTGGGACACCCTTTGCTGTGAGCAACGTCGATCATTTTTTCCTATTCCTATCTTTAGTTCAGAAATATTTACTCTACTGAGATGCATAGTCACATGAATGTTGACTTATGTAAGGTATTTTAAGAGTTTGTTCTGAATATTGTCTATGTAATGTCGGGCCTTGTAAGTTTGATTGCACAGTTGAGCTTGGAATGCTGTGGCACGTGGCATCACGAGCTGTTCACCGTGCCTCCTAAGAATAATGCTTCATATTGTTTTGCATGTTGAGCTAATGCGTGTGATTTGCATGTTATTAAGATCATCCTCTTCTGTTGTTTCTGTGCTTAAGAAGTTCATTGTCTTATGTTTCATTCATAGCCTATACAACACTCGGGTAGGTTAGAGGTGAAACCATATGATCTTCCGACCAACTCATCATCTTAGGCCATGATTGGATCATCGTTTTCCAACCAAAACCGCTTGTAAACTGACGCTTGTAAATAAAAGCAGATGGTCTCGGGCGAAGCGCTTGGTTGGTCGATTTCGACTAGTAAAATATACACTGGTCTCTCAAATTACACGCGTAACCCGCCGGTTTTACTTACAAACCTTGGGCCCTCGGTTTCACTATGCCTGTATTTTACACGTTGTTTCCGATGACGAGTAAATTACACTTGTATCTTAATATAGGTGTGAAATAAACCAGAGCTCCCAAGCGCGGCCTTACCTTTCATGCCGTCTCAGTCTCTCGAAGGTGCTCATAGGTGTCCGATGATCCTGGCTTCCTGAATGAGCAGCGCGCGCTGCATCAGACCATCCGTAGTGCCCGCTAGGCCCTCTCTGTCGTCCTTCGAGTTGTTGCGCTCACCATGGTGCCGAGCGTTGTCAACATGGTCAACGAACATGAGGATTTAGGAGATGACTTTATTTTGACTGGATGACAGTAGGGACCCACTAGGGCCATAGCCGTACGTACACAAGTGCCTCCTTATTATGTAAAACTATATTTTTTTTGCTTCCTCCTGGTTTCCTGACATCACGGTCCCACACCATTGTCATCCTATGTAGTCAATAAACGAGAGAATTGCACAAGGAGTGGCGAACAGCTGGGACCAAGCAGCTCGAGCAGTATTTGTGTTTTTGAGGTGTGAGCACTGCAGAGTTTTTCTTGAGCGATGTTTTCGTCGATGTTTAGAGGAGAGCACGGTAGTAACTGGGCGGGCTGTGGCCTGTCTAGCCCAGGCCAGATATCCATCCCGGATATTAATTTTTTTCAAGCTGAAAATGGCTAGCCCAGCTATACTTTTTTGAGGAATACCCAGGCAAGGTCAACTTGTTATTCTCCGCCCCGCTGGGCTGCAAATCTTTCCTAGGAGGGATGCATTAGGCTTAACAGGAAATTGGGCTTTAAGAAATAATAAATGCGTTGTAATTATAAAAACTGGGCAGTAACTATAAAAATATGCACCAAACATGTAATTAGTTTATAAAATATTATTTTTGGATTTTGAAAATTTTAACTTCATTAATTGTTGCGCGCGCAATGTTTCGTTGGATTTTTACGTAATACAAATTTATATTGAAATTGTATTTAATATGACTAGAAATTTCGAGATAAAAATATTTCGGATCCCATCAAAATGTGGGAAATTTTATTGAATTATGTTTTGAATGGTTGGTTGAAATTATTAATCGTTGTCCTAGCTAGAAAATGGGATGTACTTTTAACAAACTAGAAATGGGCTGTAGTAAATTCCATTAGAATTCAAAAATGGGTTGTACATTCTTACAAATCGCAAATGGGCGGTAAGTTCTCCACCACACACTTGTGGGCCTACTAAGTTGACACGTAGCCTAAAAAAAGTTAGTTGACGCGTATGCAAGGCTTTGTCAACTTATAGTCAACACACGGTTCTAGCAGCAGTGGCCATTGGATGTCCATCCAACGGATGTTGTGCTTCTTCTTCAATCTCGGATATTCTAGGTTCAACCGCCTAAAAAATGATTCCTCCCCCTGACATCTGGGGCGCACTGTTTCGGAGGCTGACCTATGGGCCTACTAAGTTGACACGTACCAAGGGCTTTGTCAACTTAGTCAATATAAACGATTCTAGCTGCAGTGACCGTACGATGTCCATCCAACGGCCGTCGTGCTTCTTCAACCTCTGGTCTTCTTGCTCCAGCCGCCCAAAGCAGCACCGGTCGTGCCGCCTGCTCCTGCCTCCCGTGGCCGGCTGTGCTGCCGCAGAGGCCTCACCGCACCCTACTACTCCCACTACTGGCCAGGCCATCCCTCCACTCACCCACACCCCCTGTTATTCTGCGGCGACGGCAGCCTCACACCGCAGCCAAACCAGTGAACCCTCGTACTCCTCTCCGCGTGGGCATCCACTGCCGCGTCTTCCCCGGCTCCGCGTCATCCCCTTCCAAGGCTTCGCCGTCGTCCACCGCCCTGGTGCTCTCGCCACGGCGTGGTCAATGTGGTCAAGGAACGACTTCCATCAGAAGAGTACTGTACATGGAGAGTGATACGTCTCCAACGCATCTATAATTTTTGATTTTTCCATGCTATTATATTACCCCTTTTGGATGTTTATGGGCTTTATTTTACACATTTATATCATTTTTGGGACTAACCTACTAACCGGAGGCCCAGCCCATATTGTTGTTTTTTGCCTATTTCAGTATTTCGAAGAAAAGGAATATCAAACGGAGTCCAAACGGAATGAAACCTTCGGAGCATTATTTTTGGAACTAATCTGATCTGGAGAGCCTGGAGTGCAAGTCAAGAAAGCTCCGAGGGCCCCACGAGATAGGAGGGCGCCCCCCTTGTAGGGTGCGCCCCCTGTCTTGTTGGCCCCTCGGGCGGCAACCGACGTACTTCTTCCTCCTATATATACCTACGTACCCCGAAAAAATCTAAGAGCACCACGAAACACAATTTCCACCGCCGTAACCTTCTGTATCTGCGAGATCCCATCTTGGAGCCCTTGCCGACACTCTGCCGGAGGGGGAAGCAACCATGGAGGGCCTCTACATCAACATCCTTGCCCCTCCGATGAGTTGTGAGTAGTTTACCACAGACCTACGGGTCCATAGTTATTAGCTAGATGACTTCTTCTCTCGTTTTGGATCTCAATACAATGTTCTCCCCCTCTCTTGTGGAGATCTATTCGATGTAATCTCTTTTTGCGGTGTGTTTGTCGAGATCCGATGAATTGTTGGTTTATGATCAAGTTTATCTATGAATAATATTTGAATCTTCTCTGAATTATTTTATGTATGATTGAGTTATCTTGCAAGTCTCTTCGAATTATCAGTTTGGTTTGGCCTACTAGATTGATCTTTCTTGCCATGGGAGAAGTGCTTAGCTTTGGGTTCAATCTTGTGGTGTTCTTACCCAGTGACAGAATGGGTTGCAATACACGTATTGTATTGTTGCCATCGAGGATAACAAGATGGGGTTTATATCATATTGCATGTGTTTATCCCTCTACATCATGTCATCTTGCTTAATGCGTTGCTCCGTTCTTATGAACTTAATACTCTAGATGCATGCTGGATAGCGGTCGATGTGTGGAGTAATAGTAGTAGATGCAGGCAGGAGTCGGTCTACTTGTTATGGACGTGTGCCTATATACATGATCATGCCTACATAATCTCATAACTATGCGCTTTTCTATCAATTGCTCGACAGTAATTTGTTCACCCACCGTAATACTTATGCTATCTTGAGAGAAGCCTCTAGTGAAACCTATGGCCCCCGGGTCTATCTCTTATCATATTTGCTTTCAGTCTATTTTTATTTGCATCTTTACTTTTTGCATCTATATCAAAAATACCAAAAATATATTTATCTTATCATACTATCTTTATTAGATCTCACTTTCGCTAGTGGCCGTGAAGAGATTGACAACCCCTTTATTGCGTTGGTTGCGAGTTCTCAGTTTGTTTGTGTAGGTGCGTGGGACTTTTGAGGAGCCTCCTACTGGATTGATACCTTGGTTCTCAAAACTGAGGAAAATACTTACGCTACACTTTGCTGCATCACCCTCTCCTCTTCGAGGAAAACCAACGCAAGCTCAAGACGTAGCAAGAAGGATTTCTGGCGCCGTTGCCCGGGAGGTCTTCGCTCAAGTCAAGGCATACCAAGTACCCATCACAAACCCATCTCCCTCGCATTTACATTATTTGCCATTTGCCTCTCATTTTCCTCTCCCCCACTTCACCCTTGCCGTTTTATTCGCCCTCTCTTTCCCAATCTCCTCCTCTCTTTTCGCGTGCCTTTTTCTGTTTGCTTGTGTGTTGGATTACTTGTTGCCATGGCGCAAGATAATACCAAATTGTGTGATTTCTCGAATACCAATAATAATGATTTCCTTAGTACTCTGATTGCTCCTCTTAATGATGTTGAGTCTTGTGAAATCAATACTGCTTTGCTGAATCTTGTTATGAAACATCAATTCGTCGTCCTTCCTAGTGAAGATGCCGCTACTCATCTAAACAACTTTGTCGATTTGTGTGACATGCAAAAGAAGAAAGATACGGATAACAATATTGTCAAATTGAAGTTATTTCCGTTTTCACTTAGAGATCGTGCTAAAGTTTGGTTTTCGTCTTTGCCTAAAAATAGTATTGATTCTTGGAAAAAGTGCAAAGATGCTTTTATCTCTAAGTATTTTCCTCCCGCTAAGATCATCACTCTTAGGAACGATATTATGAATTTTAAACAACTTGATCATGAGCATGTTGCCCAATCTTGGGAAAGAATGAAATTGATGCTTCGTAATTGCCCTACTCATGGTTTAAATTTATGGATGATCATATAAAAATTTTATGCCGGTTTGAAATTTGCTTCTAGAAATCTCTTAGATTCGGCCGTGGGAGGCACGTTTATGGAAATCACGTTAGGAGATGCTACAAAATTGCTTGATAATATTATGGCTAATTATTCTCAATGGCACACCGAAAGATCTTCTAGTAAAAAAGTGCATGCTATAGAAGAAATCAATGTTTTGAGTGGAAAGATGGATGAACTTATGAAGATGTTTGCTACTAAAAATACTCCTCTTGATCCCAATGATATGCCTTTGTCTGCCTTGATTGAGAATAATAATGAATCTATGGATGTGAATTTTGTTGGTAGGAATAGTTTTGGAAACAATGCTTACAGAGGAAATTTTAATGCTAGACCGTTCCCTAGTAATCCCTCTAATAATTATGGAAATTCCTACAATAATTCTTATGGTAATTTTAATAAGTTGCCCTATGATTTTGAGAATAGTGTGAAAGAGTTTATGATTTCTCAAAAGAATTTTAATGCTTTGCTTGAAGAAAAATTGCTCAAAGTTGATGATTTGGCTAGGAACGTTGATAGACTTTCGCTTGATGTTAATTCTCTTAAACTTGGATCTTCCTCTCCTAAGCATGATATCAATGAGTATCTCAAATTAATGAGAATTTCCATTGACGAGTGCAAGGAAAGAACCGCTAGATTGCGTGCTAAAAAAGAAAGTTTTATAAAAGCGTGTTCTTCTAGTCTCCATGAAAAATAATGATGAGGATCTTAAAGTTATTGATGCGTCTCCGATTAGATCTATGTTTTGCAATATGAATTTTTATGATTATGGGAGTGATGATGAATCAACTTTGCTTAGAAGGCGTCCCAAAAATTCGAAGTCTTTAGATCTTGATGCTAAAATTGGTAAAAGTGAGATTGGAGAATCCTCTAGTTCTAATAATATAGAACTTACTATCTCGGATTTCAAGGAATTTGATTATGATAATTGATCCTTAAAAGGTTGTATTTCCTTGTTGCAATCCGTTGTTAATTCTCCTCATGTTTATAGTCAAAATAAAGCTTTTACCAAACATATTGTTGATGCCTTGATGCAATCTTATGATGCAAAACTTAATTTGGAAGTTTCTATACCTAGAAAACTTAATGATGAGTGGGAACCTACTATAAAGATAAGAATTAAAGATTATGAGTGTTTTGCTTTGTGTGATTTGGGTGCTAGCGTTTCCACGATTCCGAAAACTTTATGTGATATTCTAGGTTTCCATGATCTTGATGATTGCTCTTTAAATTTGCACCTTGCGGATTCCACCATTAAAAAGCCTATGGGAAGGATCAATGATGTTCTTATCATTGCAAATAGAAATTTGGTGCCCGTAGATTTTATCGTTCTTGATATAGAGTGCAATCTTTCTTGCCCTATTATTCTTGGTAGACCTTTCCTAAGAACGATTGGTGCGATTATTGATATGAAGGAAGGGAATATTAGATTCCAATTTCCATTAAAGAAAGGCATGGAGCACTTTCCAAGAAAGAAAGTCAAATTACCTTATGAATCTATCATGCATGCTACTTATGAATTTAGTGCCAAAGATGGCACTCGTTAGATCTATCTTCGTTTTTATGCCTAGCTAGGGGCGTTAAACGATAGCGCTAGTTGGGAGGCAACCCAATTTTTCTTTATGTTTTTATTTTTGCTCCTGCTTAGTAATAAATCTTGCATGTACCTTCTGTTTAGATGTGTTTTTATCTTTTCATTAGTGTTTGTGCCAAGTAGAACCTATAGGATAACCTAAGATGATAGTTGATTTGATTCTGCTGAAAAACAGAAACTTTGCACGCACGAATATAATTTTGTTAAATCACAGGAACGTGCTTTTGCGTTGATTCTTTTTGCTGATGTTCAATAAACAAATTGTCCAAGACTTCCTATTTTGGTAATATTTTTAGAGGTCCAGAAGTTTGTGTTAGTTACAGATTGCTACAGACTGTTCTGTTTTTGACAGATTCTGTTTTTCGTGTGTTGTTTGCTTATTTCAATGCATCTATGGCTAGTAAATTAGTTTATAAACCATAAAGAAGTTGGAATACAGTAGGTTTAACACAAATATAAATAAAGAATGAGTTCATTGCAGTACCTTATGTGGTGGTTTTGTTTTCTTTCACTAATGGAGCTTATAAGATTTCCTGTTGAGTTTTGTGTTGTGAAGTTTTTAAGTTTTGGGTAAAGCTTTTAAGGACTATGGAATAAAGGGTGCCAAGAGCCTAAGCTTGGGGATGCCCATGGCACCCCAAGATATTCAAGAATAGCCAAAAGCCTAAGCTTGGGGATGCCCCAGGAAGACATCCCCTCTTTCGTCTTCGTTCATTGGTAACTTTACTTGGAGCTATATTTTTATTCTCCACATGATATGTGTTTTGCTTGGAGTGTCATGTATTATATTAGTCTTTGCTTTTTAGTTTACCACAATCATCCTTGCTGTACACACCTTTTGGTAGAAGCCTACGTGATTAGAATTTGCTAGAATACTCTATGTGCTTCACTTATATCTTTTGAGCTTGATAGTTTTTGCTCTAGTGATTCACTTATATCATTTAGAGCACGGTGGTGTCTTAGTTTTGAAGAAATTGCTAGTCTCTCATGATTCACTTATATTATTTTGAGAGTCTTTTAGAACATCATGGTATTTGCTATGGTTACAAAGTTGGTCCTAGAATGATGAACATCCAAGTTGGGTATAATAAAAACTATCATAGAAAAAGAATTGAATGCTATGATCAATATGATGCTTGATAATTGTTTTGAGATATGGAGGTAGTGATAGTAGAGTCATGCTAGTTGAGGTGATTATGAAAAATACTTGTGTTAAGGGTTGTGATTCCCATAGCATGCACGTATGGTGAACCGTTTTGTGATGAAGTTGGAGCACAATTTTATTTATTGAGTGTCTTCCTTATGAGTGGCGGTCGGGGACGAGCGATGGTATTTTCCTACCAATCTATCCCCCTAGGAGCATGCGCGTAGTGCTTTGGTTTTTGATAACTTCTAGATTTTTGCAACAAGTATATGAGTTCTTTTGACTAATGTTGAGTCCATGGATTATACGCACCTCACCCTTCCACCATTGCTAGCCTCTCTTGTACCGCGCAACTTTCGACGGTACCATACACCCACCATATACCTTCCTCCAAATAGCCACCATACCTACCTATTATGGCATTTCCATAGCCATTCCGAGATATATTGTCATGCAACTTTCCACTGTTTCGTTCATATGACACGCATTACTTTTGTCATATTGCTCTTTGCATGATCATGTAGTTGACATTGTATTTGTGGCGAGGACACCTTCATTATTTTCATACATGTCACTCTTGATTCATTGCATATCCCAGTACACCGCCGGAGGCATTCATATAGAGTCATATCTTGTTCTAGCTTTGAGTTGTAATTCTTGAGTTGTAAATCCATAAAAGTGTGATGATCTTCATTATTAGATCATTGTCCTAGTGAGGAAAGGATGATGAAGACTATGATTCCCCCACAAGTCGGGATGAGACTTCGGACTTTACAAAAAGAAAAAAAAGAAATAGAAAAAGAAAAAGAAAAGAAAAAAAGAGAAAGGCCAAAAGAAAAAAAATAAGGCCAAAGAAAAAAAAAGGAAAGGAAAAAGAAAAAGAAAAAAATAAAATGAGAGAAAAAGAGAGAAGGGACAATGCTACTATCTCTTTTTCCACACTTGTGCTTCAAAATAGCACCATGATCTTCATGATAGAGAGTCTCATATGTTGTCACTTTCATATACTAGTGGGAATTTTTCATTATGGAACTTGGCTTGTATATTCCAATGATGGGCTTCCTCAAAAGTGCCCTAGGTCTTCATGAGCGAGCAAGTTGGATGCACCCCACTTAGTTTCTTTTATTGAGCTTTCATATATTTATAGCTCTAGTGCATCCGTTGCATGGCAATCCCTACTCACTCACATTGATATCTATTAATGGGCATCTCCATAACCCGTTGATACGCCGAGTTGATGTGAGACTATCTTCTCCTTTTTGTCTTCTCCATAACCACCCTTCTATTCCACATATAGTGCTATGTCCATGGCTCACGCTCATGTATTGCGTGAAAGTTGAAAAAGTTTGAGATTATTAAAGTATGAAACAATTGCTTGGCTTGTCATCGGGGTTGTGCATGATTAAATACTTTGTGTGATGAAGATAGAGCATAGCCAGACTGTATGATTTTGTAGGGATAACTTTCTTTAGCCATGTTATTTTGAGAAGACATGATTACTTTGATTAGTATGCTTGAAGTATTACTATTTCTTATGTCAATATGAACTTTTGGATCTGAACATTCATGCCATAAGAAAGAAAATTACATTATGAATTATGCTAGGTAGCATTCCACATCAAAAATTTCTTTTTTATCATTTACCTACTCGAGGACAAGAAGGAATTAAGCTTGGGGATGCTTGACACGTCTCCAACGTATCTATAATTTTTGATTGTTCCATGCTATTATATTACCCCTTTTGGATGTTTATGGCCTTTATTTTACACATTTATATCATTTTTGGGACTAACCTACAAACCGGAGGCCCAACCCATATTGTTGTTTTTTTGTCTATTTCAGTATTTCGAAGAAAAGGAATATCAAACGGAGTCTAAACGGAATGAAATCTTCAGGAGCGTTATTTTTGGAACAAATCTGATCCGGAGAGCCTGGAGTGCAAGTCAAGAAAGCTCCGAGGGCCCCACGAGATAGGAGGGCGCCCCCCCTGTAGGGCGCGCCCCCCTGTCTCATGGGCCCCTCGGGCGGCCACCGACGTACTTCTTCCTCCTATATATACCTACGTACCCCGAAAACATCGAGGAGCACCATGAAACACAATCTCCACCACCGTAACCTTCTGTATCCGCGAGATCCCATCTTGGATCCCTTGCCGGCACTCTGCCGGAGGGGGAAGCAACCATGGAGGGCCTCTACATCAACATCCTTGCCCCTCCGATGAGTTGTGAGTAGTTTACCACATACCTACGGGTCCAAAGTTATTCGCTAGATGGCTTCTTCTCTCTTTTTGGATCTCAATACAATGTTCTCCCCCTCTCTTATGGAGATCTATACGATGTAATCTCTTTTTGCGGTGTGTTTGTCGAGATCCGATGAATTGTGTTTTTATGATTACGTTTATCTATGAGTAATATTTGAATCTTCTCCGAATTCTTTTATGTATGATTGAGTTATCTTTGCAAGTCTCTTCGAATTATCAGTTTGGTTTGGCCTACTAGATTGATCTTTCTTGCCATGGGAGAAGTTCTTAGCTTTGGGTTCAATCTTGCGGTGTTCTTACCCAGTGACAGAATGGGTTGCAAGACACGTATTGTATTGTTGCCATCGAGGATAACAAGATGGGGTTTATATCATATTGCATGTGTCTATCCCTCTACATCATGTCATCTTGCTTAATGCGTTGCTCCGTTCTTATGAACTTAATACTTTAGATGCATGCTGGATAGCGGTCGATGTGTGGAGTAATAGTAGTAGATGCAGGCAGGAGTCGGTCTACTTGTTATGGACGTGATGCCTATATACATGATCATGCCTAGATAATCTCATAACTATGCGCTTTTCTATCAATTGCTCGACAGTAATTTGTTCACCCACCATAATACTTATGCTATCTTGAGAGAAGCCTCTAGTGAAACCTATGGCCCCCGAGTCTATCTCTTATCATATTTGCTTTCAATCTACTTTTAGTTGCATCTTTACTTTTTGCATCTATATCAAAAATACCAAAAATATATTTATCTTATCATACTATCTTTATTAGATCTCACTTTCGCAAGTGGCCGTGAAGGGATTGACAACCCCTTTATTGCGTTGGTTGCGAGTTCTCAGTTTGTTTGTGTAGGTGCGTGGGACTTTTGAGGAGCCTCCTACTGGATTGATACCTTGGTTCTCAAAACTAAGGGAAATACTTACGCTACACTTTGCTGCATCACCCTCTCCTCTTCGAGGAAAACCAACGCAAGCTCAAGACGTAGCAGGCTGACAGCTGGGTCCATGGCCGCAGCAAGGAAGTGCCTCCTTATTACGCGCAAAATAATGATTCCTCCACCTGACAGCAGGGACCCACCAGACAGGCCACCGTATTTCGTGAAAAAAAGTTTCCCCCCTGACTGCTGGGGCCCATTAGCTACATCTTCGCACGCAAGGAAGTGCGTCCGTATTACGGGAGAAAAAATGATTCACCCCCTGACTACTGGGACCCACTAGCTACATCTCCGCACGCAAGGAAGTGCATGACAGTCGGGACCCACCTGGTCGAAGCGTACATAGCGTTGTCATTCTGGTCGCGAACGTGTACGTACACACTAGACGATGTAGATGTGTGCACGTGTCATAGTAGAGGTGTGCACATGTTGTAGTAGAGGCGCGCGCGTAACATGTACACGTACGTATAGCGGCCAGGGTGCAAGAGAGTAAATACGACCACGTACGTACATACGGGCGGGGTCTCGAACGCCTACTCGCACATACGTACGGCCAGGGCTCGTGTACATGGCTGGGTCAGAACGGAATGTGTCGTCGTGTTCATCGGGAGCCAACTGGCTTGGATGGAACAAACGATGGAAACGAGGCCTGGTGTACCACAGAACGGAGGAAACGACTTTGTGTTCGACTGACCACGGTCGAAACAGGATCCTGTTCATCGGGAGGGTCTGGCGTACCGCAAAATGGAGGAAACGGACTTCTGTTGGACCTCCTACGGTCGAAACGGGGTCCTGTTGAACGGGAGGGGTATGGTGTACCACAAAACGGAGGAAACGGACTTGTGTTGGAGCGCCAGGGTCAAAGCGGGGGTCCTGTTCATTAGAAGGGGTGTGGCGTACCGCAAAACAGGACTCCATGGGATACTGTTCATCTCCATCGTCGACCTCCTCTAGCCTCCACGGGCTACTGTTCATCCACCGTCGGCCTCCTCTAGCCTCCACCTGCGACTGTTCATCCACGGGCTCCTGTTCATCTAGCCTCCACTGCACGCTCCTCCACTGGCTACTGTTCAACCAACCCTCTCCACGGGGTCCTGTTCAACCACCCCTCCACGGGCTACTATTCAACCAGCCCTCCACCAGCTAATGTTCAACCAGCCCTCCACCGGCTAATGTTCAACCTTCCCTCCACGGTGTCCTCTTCATCCGGCCCTCCACGGGTTCCTGTTCATCCACGCCCAACCGGCTCAATTGATCGGGGTCCTGTTCATCCAGCGACAATACCATGGGGTCCTGTTCATCCAACCCCCCACCGGGAACTGTTCATCCAATCCCCCAACAACACTCACTGTTCATCAAGGGAAGGAGGCAGCATGTTCGATCGGCTTTACTTAGCAGCAGTAGCGAACGAAGGAATGGCTCGATCAGGTTCAGTAACGCGTAGCCTGCAGTGCAATCGCTCGGGTTCAGTAGGCGAATGCCTCGGTTGGGTTCAGTTAGAGCCCAATGCCTCACACCCACACGTGCGTACGTGTACGAGAGAAACGCGCAAACCTCCAAGCATCGCTCACCCCTCGACCACCCACCGTAACCGGGAACTCCCCGATATTTTCCTTGCCCTCGCTTCTACCACGGTTTTTTTTCCGTCATGCACGGCCCAAAGAATGTCATGCAGCTGCATCTCCGGCCCGCCCAGGACAAAAAGCCCATTTTCTGTCATGATTTTTTGTCATAGAAGTAGAAGGCCACCACATCTATGATGATACCGGGTTTTGTCACAGTTATCGTCATAGAAGTGCCATAAGCATGACAGAAAAAAAATTGTTCGGCCAAAATGTCATGGATGTGTCTTTTTTTTGTAGTGATCCTCCTTGGATATCTATCACTTTGGGACTATTTTCATAAGTTGCTTTTCATAAGCTCGAACAAATATAAGTGAATATCATGAGCATAATTTTTTTCTTTCTCTCCAAATAATCTAAGTGAAGTAAGAGAGAATTTCTTAAAAAATAACAAAGCACACCGTTCTCAAAAAGATATAAGTGAAGCACTAGAGCAAATCCATGGCTCTAATAATTTAAGTGAAGCATGGGAGCAAGCATAGCATAATTTTTGGCTGTCTCAAAAAGGTGTGTCCAGCAAGGATTCAAGACTTAGAACACAAAGCAAAACAAGCAAAAACTCATATCATACAAGACGCTCCAAGCAAAACTCATATTATGTGACGAATAAAAATATAGCTTCGAGTAAAATACCGATGGTTGTTAGAAGAAAGTGGGGATGCCACTCGGGGGCATCCCCGAACTTAGTTGCTTGCTAATTCTTTGAATATTATATTGGGGTGCCTCGGGCATCCCCAAGCATAGCCTTTTGCTAATCCTTATTCCTTCATCCATCGTAAGATCACCCAAAACTTGAAAACTTCAATCACACAAAACTCAAACAAAGCCTTTGTGAGATTCGTTAGTATAAGAAAACAAACCAATACTATAATTACTGTAGAAAACCAATTATTATTTTGTTTTTGCATTATATATACTGTATTCCAACTTTTCTATGGCAAAAACTCATCAAGGAAAACCATAGAATCATCAAAACAAGCACACAACGCAAAGAAAACAGAATTTGTCAAAAATAGAACAGTTTGTAGCAATCTGAATATTTCGAATACTTTTGTAACTCCAAAAATTCTGAAATAAATTGGTGGTCGTGAGCAATTTGTCTTTTAATCTTCTGTAAAAAGAATCAACTCAAAACCACTCTTAAGTTAAACACGAAAAATAATCTCGTGAGTGCAAAAGTTTCTGTTTTTCACCAAGATCAAATAAACTTTCACCCAAATCTTCCCAAAGGACTTGCTTGGCACAAACACAAATTAAAACACAAAAAAAACAATCATAATAGTAGCATAATTGTGCTCACACTCAAGAGCAGAAAGCAAAATCAAAAATAAATTTTATTCATTGGGTTGCCTCCCAACAAGCGCTATCGTTTTACGCCCCGAGCTAGGCATAACGCCTAGTATCTAAGTGTTGTCATCCTTAACCTTGTTTTCCTTGGAGGTATTTGTGTCGGGAGGTTTTGTAAATAAAACATAAAACACTTTGTCCATGGAAACCTTAGCATTATCAAGTTGCTTTTTATCATAACCCCTTTGATTTCTGGCAGTGATCCAAAAATAGTGTTGATTAACATCATTAAAAACTTGTTGGATCATATCTAAAATGGGGACTTGCCTTTTAAGATTCTCATCAAAGATTTGGTTATCTCCAAGAAAATTTCTCAAAGCATAATCACTATTATAAACAATTTCATCAATCACGGGTTTTTCACGATTCATGCCATAAAAATCAAAGATTTCCCTAGCTTCCCGTATTATGTAGTCAAATTCATTCATCAAAACAAGAGTGGCTAACTTTTTAGCTTTAGGATCCTTTGTAATGGGCAACACATAGAACAATCTTTGCAAGGTAGGATGAGTACGAATATATCTAGTTTCAAGCAAACAAGTGCCGAAATAGCTTTCGCATAAGATTTAGTCCTTTTAAGTATGGGGATTTCATCAAGACTTAATTTTCTGACACAATTGAAAAATTCTTGGATATGTTCTTTTCCCATAAAATTTCCTTGCCCCAAAACAAAAGTTTTGGCATCCAGACTACCCGTACGCTCCATTTTATGAGTTAGGCCATCATCTGTTTCTTCCATACCAAAGTCACCCATGGTGACGAGTTCAAGCAAATAAGAGATCTGACGAGAAAACGGCGAACGAAAAAGACGACGAATAAAATGGCAAATTTTTGTGAAGTGGGGGGAGAGGAAAACGAGAGGCAAATGGAAAATAATGTAAATTGTGAGGAGATGAGATTTTTGATTAGGAACCTAGTTGATGTTGAAGATCCTCCCCGGCAACGGCGCCAGAAATTCCTTTTGATGTCTGCTAGAACTACGTCAGTATTTCTCTAAAGAGGAAGGGATGATACAGTATAGCGATGGTAGGTATTTCCCCCAGTGATGATACCAAGGTTATCGAACCAGTAGGAGAACCTCCTCACACCACGTAAACATCACCTGCACACAAATAACAAATACTTGCAACCGACATGTTAAAGGGGTTGTCAATCCCTTTCGGGTACGGCGCCTCAAGATAGGCAAATAACGTGAGATAAAGGTGGTAGATAGGATAAATAGATCGCAGAACAAATAAATTGCAGCAAGGTATTTTTGTATTTTTGGTTTAATAGATCTAAAAATAAATGCAAAGGAAAATAGATAGCAAAGGCAAATATGATGAAAAGAGACCCGGGGGCCGTAGGTTTCACTAGTGGCTTCTCTCGAGAAAAATAGCCAACGGTGGGAAAACAATTACTGTTTGGCAATTGATAGAACTTCAAATAATCATGACAATATCTAGGCATTGATCATTATATAGGCATCACATCCAAGATTAGTAGACCGACTCCTGCCTGTATCTACTACTATTACTCCACACATCGACGGCTATCCAGCATGCATCTAGTGTATTAAGTTCATGGGAAAACAGAGTAATGCAATAAGAATGATGACATGATGTAGACAAGATCCGTTTATCTATTATGAAGATATAGATCCCATCTTGTTATCCTTAGTAGCAACGATACATACGTGTCGGTTCCCCTTCTGTCACTGGGATCAAGCACCGTAAGATCGAACCCACTACAAAGCACCTATGCCCATTGCAGATAAATAGATCAAGTTAGCCAAACAAAACCCAAATATCGAAGAAGAAATACAAGGCTATAAGCAATCATGCATATAAGAGATCAAAGAAGACTCAAATAACTTTCATGGATAAAAACATAGATCTGATCATAAACTCAAAGTTCATTGGATCCCAACAAACACACCGCAAAAAGGCTTACATCATATGGATCTCCAAGAGACCATTGTATTGATAATCAAAAGAGAGAGAGGAAGCCATCTAGCTACTAACTACAGACCCGTAGATCTACAAATAACTACTCATGCATCAACGGAGAGGCACCAATGGAAGTGGTGAACTCCTTCGTGATGGTTTATAGATTGGATCTGATGGTTTTGTACTCTGCGGTGCCAGGAATTGATTTTCGTCGACTCCCCTAGGGTTTCTGGAATATTGGGGTATTTAAAGAGCAAAGAGGCGGTTCAGGGGGCACCCGAGGTGGGCATAACCTACCAGGGCGCGCATGGGCCTCCTGGTGCGCCCTGGTGGTTGCTGCTCCCCTCGGGGCACCCCCAGGTGCTTCCATGGCCAACTCGATGTCTTCTGGCCAAAAAAATCCTCCAGGAGTTTTGTTGAGTTTGTACTCTGTTTGATATTGATTTCCTGCGATGTAAAAAAGGTGCAGAAAACAGGAACTAGCATCGGGCACTATGTCAATAGGTTAGTACCAAAAAATGATATAAAATGACAATGAAATGATTGTAAAAATCCAAGAATGATAATATAACACGCGGCGGCACTAAATAAATGGCATCCCAACAGTTGAGATTAGGATCACTTCGACAGGGCCACGGTAGATAGAAAACTTGGGTTGCCTATTGAGCCATAATATAGACATCGGGAACATCCAAATGGGTGCTTTGTTTGATTTCCACTAGACCTATATGTTCATGAGTCCTGGTCTCCTTCGGCTGGAACCAATAACATTTGAAGACTACGACGTTTGGTGGGTTTGCACCATAGAATTGAAGTTCATAAATTGCTTCAACTCTTCCATACTCAGTATCTCCTTCGCCAATAGCAGAGACACGACAATTTGTAGACTTTTGGTCGGCCATAGATAGCTCTTTGCCATAGGCACGAAAGTGATACCCGTTGATGTCGTATTTGTCAAATGAATGGACCTTGAAGTCAAAACCATTAGCGACTTGTCTCAATTCGGCGTCCATAAGCTCTGAATTAGCCTACAAGTTTAATACGAAAAGGATTGTTGCATTTGCCACAAATTAGATGAAGAAATGAAATGGTCTAATGGAAATTACCGTTTGTTTGAACCAAGAGATGAAATCAGGATAGCCGCCTCCATGCTTTGCCAGAAGCTCATACTCTTCGACGGAATCCTTTTGGATCACCGCTCCGTACGAAAATTTGGTTACGTATCGATTGTATAAAATTTATCCGGGAATAAGAGCAGTTCAAAGGAATTAGAAGTTGCTAAACAATGTATCTAGAAGTTACTCGATGTACGGCCGCACTTCTGTTAGGTTGTTGAAGATATACAACGAAATGGTCTGCCATTCTTCGAAATCCAACGTTAAGGAATTAGAAGCACCGGCTGGTGCCAGATCCCCTTTGAATAGGCTGAGGTTGGTTGACCCATTTTAGGGTCGCCAGCATTGTATCGAGGCTTCGGATTATGCAAATGACTATTTTTGGCCTCGTAGTGTGCTATCACGAAGTTTGCCGCCTCCTCAGTAATGAATGCCACGGCCATCGATGCTTCAATTCTAAGTTTATTTTAACATTTTGCTCGAAGCGTCTTCTGCATCCTCTCAGTTGCGTAGCACCAACGATTCTACACAAGCCCCCAATCTTGCCTCGGTTGGGAGATGCAACAAGTGCTGCATTGGATTAAAGAAGCCCGACGAAAATATCTTCTCTAACTTGCAGATCAACTCCGGTGCCAACTCTTCCATTTCTTCTACCAGGTCAGGCGATAGTTCTTTCGCACAAAGAACGCGGGAGAAATAGCTCAACTCTGCCAGTACTAGCCATTCATCCTCGGGGATGAATCCACACAACATCACCGACATTACCCGCCCAATCCATATGTACTAATCATGACTCTTGAGACAAAATATCTTCAATTTTTCCAGACTCGCTCCCCTCTTTAGATTCGCTGCATACCCATCTGGGAACATGAACTGCATTTTCACCAATATAGGGTCAAAGAATAAAATGCATGACTTGCATGAAAGTACCGGGTGCTTCGGATAAACCCATTGGCATAACAAGCCATTCATATAAGCCAAATTTGGCCTTAAATGCGGTTTTCCATTCATCACCTTCTTGGATGCGTATTTGATAGTAGCCAGTTTTAAGATAAATTTTAGAGAAAATGATGGCTCCTCTAAGTTCATCTAGCATATCATCTAGGCGTGGAATGGGGTAACGATAACGCACGGTAATACATTGACAGGACAACAATTGAAACACATGCGAAATGTACCATCTTTCTTGGGAGCAAGGATTACCGGGACGGCACAAGGGCTCAAGCTTTCACGTACATGACCGTTGTCGATGAGTTGTTGTACTTGTCATTGGATCTCCTTAGTTTCCTCAGGGTTGACATGGTATGGAGCCTTGTTAGGTAGAGTTGCTCCGGGTATGAGGTCGATTCGGTGTTCGATGCCTCGTAGTAGAGGTAGACCCAGAGGTAGCTCGTCGGGGAAAACATCTTGGAATTCCTGCAATAAAGAAGACAACACTAGAGGTAGATTGTGAGAGTTGTTAGTTTTAGGTGCCTCATCGTTGCACAAAAGGACATAGTGCATAACACTTGATGGGTTCTGACACACTTCTCTCATCTCACTTTTAGTGGCAAATAGGACTAAATTTTTCTTGTCGCTCATCATGGAGGCACTCGATTTTGGCTTCTGGCGCTCACTCTCTTTGTGGTGGTTCACTCTCTCACTATTTTCTCCACGATGGGTGGCTTGCTTGTCGGCGATTACTTGGCTTGGAGACATAGGTCGTAGCACGTACTCCTTTGCTTTCATCTTGAAGCTATTGTGATTGGTACACCTATTATGGATGACGCCTCGGTCGAATTTCCATGGCCTTCTAAGGAGGTGGCAAACGAACATCGGAATGACATCACACTCCAAAGTGTCTTCGTAAGCTCCGATCTTAAAGGAAACTTTCACCGTATGCTCGACTTTGATAGTGCCGGAATCGCTTAACAATTGAACCTTGTAGGGGTGCGGGTGCTTCATCTTGACCAATTGTAGCTTGGAGCATAGTTCTTCACTCGTCAAGTTATGGCAACTACCTCCATCGATGATGACCTTCATGGACCTTCCATTGATGCTGGCCTTGGTGTGGAAGATATGGCATCTTTGGTCCTCATCTTGATGATGCTGAAGAGTCAAAACCTTGGAGACGACGAGAGCGGGACTCGAATCTTCGTCACAAAAGACTTGATCATCTTCGTCTTTGTTCACGCGCCGGTGCATGGCCACTTTCTCAAGGGCTTCCATTTCCTCTTCACTCATGGAGTCATAGGTTCCGTCGTCGTTGAGGATCATGGTGCACTTGTTGGTACACTCAAAGGACTTGTGGCCTCAGCCGCCGCATGTGAAACACTTGATGGAACTTGTCTTGACGGTCTCATCGGTTGGAGTAGATGATGAAGCTCTCGGCTTGAATTTGCTTGTAGTAGGAGGACGACTTGAGGTTGTCACGGTTTTCATGTAACTTGACTTGTCGCGGTTGCTTGTAGATGGCTTGATTGAGGTAGAAGTTGTCGTAGCCGTTGAAGCTTAGTTGTTGGAGAAACCGTAGCTCTTGGAAGAGTACTTAGCGTACTTGAAGTCATATTGCACTTGACGTTTTGCTTTGGTAGTTTGGTGCACTAGCTCGATGAGGTTCGAGTATGGTTGGAAGTCAGCGATCTTCTTGATTGGGTGATTGAGTCCTTTCAAGAATCGTGCCATAGTTTGCTCATCATCTTCCGTGACATTGGCTCGTATCATGGCAATCTCCATTTCCTTGTAGTACTCTTCAACACTCTTTGTTCCTTTATTGAGGAGTTGGAGTTTATTGAAGAGGTCGCGGTTGTAGTATGTTGGCACAAAGCATGATCGCACGGCATCCTTCATTTGATCCCATGTGGTGATTGGTGGTTCACCTCGTGCTTCTTGGTGCTCAAGGACTTGTTCCCACCATATGAGCACATAGTCTTGAAACTCAGGGATGCCATGGCGATTTTCTTCTCTTCCTCATAGTTGTGCAAACAAAATATCCTGACGACCTTCAATGCCCATGAAAGGTACTCTTCGGGATCATTGCTTGTGGTGAACTTGGGCATGGTGAACTTGAGCTCGCCGTAGCGTTTCTCTTCATTGTGTTGGGGTCGGGGATGATGATGACGCCCATGTCGTAGAGAATTGTCAACCTCATGTTGCTCTTGGCGAGGAGGGTTGTCAACTTCATGTTGTTCTTGGCGAACTTGGGGTTCTTGTCGAGCTTGCGGGACATGTCGATGTGCTCTTGCTTGATTGTTCCTCTCTTGAATTTCTTCGCGAAGTGCTTCTTCTTGATTGCGCATATGTCAGTTGCGGTTGGCCATGGCTCGACTTGACTCTCGGAGGGCACGTTGCGCCTCAAGTGCTTGAGCTTCGTGTTGTTGTTGTTCTTGACGTTGTGCCTCGGCATCTTGTGCGTCTTGGTGGTGTCACGCTCGCTCTTCCTCTTGGTGATGTTGATGTTGCATTTCTTGTGCTTGTGCAAGAGTAGCTTGGTTTTGGCGATGCCGATGTGCTTGCTCATCGAATTGCTCTTGTGGATGATTGCTGTGTATAGGATTGCGATTTGCTTGATGGTCTTAGCGCACGGCTCAATGTAGAGTGTTCGATGTCGGTGTACTTGAGCCGGAGAGGGTGTCGTCGGAGTGTCGACTCGAGCGGCTCCGTCTTGAGTAGGACGAAGTGGTAGAAGAGCGGTTTACCAACAAGGCACGTATCTCGTCCATTCTTGCATTGTTCTCTTGTTTGTGTGCGTCGAGCTTGTTGTCGAAGTAGTCTCTTGTTCGTTGCTAGAAGAGTCGCAAGTCGGTGGCGAGATTCTCAATGCGGTCGTTCATTGCTTGTTGTTCTTAATGCAAATCTCTTTGTGCACCGAAGAGGTGGCTCTTGATGACATAGGATGACATGTCATCGTCTTGCTCGATGAAGAGTGGGTTGGTAGAAGAACTTGGCCTATCCATCATTACAAGCAAATATGTGAGTGGGAGAAAGAGAAGAACTTATACCAAATGTACCTTGACCGATGTTGAAGATGGATCAATGATCACTCAAATGTGGAATAAGGAAATAACACAATTGGCACCAATTCTTGTCGGTTCTCAATAATGTTATGGCTGAGCTCGGTTAGGATGGTGGCACAAAATTTGATGCAATTGTGAGTGAGCCTCAATAATGTTGGAAAAAAATCACAAATTTGCAAATGCAACAAGTAGACCAATAACAAGACAAGGTACATGGAAACACACATGCAAATAGATAAGTGGGGTCGTGCAAACAAGGAATGAGCCAAAATTTGGAATCCACGAAAATGCTCTTGTTTCACAACACTAGAGAGATATTAGCACGATTGCACAATAGGCGGATACGAAACTTGTGCACAACCTACTAAGCCAAAATGCAATGACTTCTATCCCAAGTATGCTATATGTATTGTATTCCAATGGTTTGATCCAATATGATCGAGTATGACAATCTTAATGTAGTATGATGCTATTGTTCTTGCTTATAAGCTCTTGCTTATCTTCCCCTTTTGCTTAAAAGCTTGTTCGCTCTTTCTCTTTTGAGCTCTTTTCTCATGCAAAACTTCACAAACCAAGATAGCAATTGTGTATGCAATGACAACCCTTGTGACACAAGAGATGATACCAAGATATGTACCACGATGATATGGTATGTATGCTATGGGAAGTATGATCACTAATGTGCACAAGTCATGTTGCCGATAATACTCAAAGGTTAGTCTCGATAGGAAAGGTACACAAAATCGAGCTATGGTGGTTATCAATGCAATGGCAAGGAGTAAACAAAGATGTCGTCGAGGTTACCATCCTTACTTAGGGTTGAAGGTGTCAAAATTGTCGAACGGTTGTTATCGACGACGAGTCCTTGGCGAAGATGAGCGGTGGTGATGTTGATGTCGAACCGTACCTATATAGCCGAAGTACAATAGGACACGGGAACCACAACTCAAATTCTAAAAAGAAAACGTGTCAAAATTGACGGAGTTGGTAGCGGGTAAGAGATGGTGGTGCTTGCGGAAAATGGTGGAGGTATCGGAATGCGTATGCGGTGGTGGAATGGGAATTGTAGAGAGTATGCGGAAGTGGGGCTGGTGGCTGAAAATTTTCGGGCAAAAATATTCAGTTTCGTCAGGAAACATCAGACGTTTGGCGGTGGAGCGGTCGTCCGGTCGTCGGACGTCCGGTAGCTAGCGGATGTCCAGTGCCTCAGCGATTTCGGCACAGGATGAACATCTAGGGTTCGAGGTGGAGGTGGCAAAATTGGTCAAATCCGAGCGATTTTATGGATGGAAATGGTGGAGATGATGGGGGAAAGCTAGATCAACTCATGGCAAAGCAAATCCATGGATCAAATCCAACAAAACTTCATCACACCAACAAATTAAAAAAAAATTGGGGCTATTTTTGGTGGGGATTTTCGAAATTGGGGAAGAACACAACAAAATCAAGCTAGAAACCCCACCCAGGTTCAAGGCACGGTACTTGCAATTTGGGTTTGTTGCATCAATTATACTGTAGGGGGTTCCCTTACAGTCTTTCTGTCAAAAAAATCAAGCTAGAAAACAAAGGGTTGGGGCTCGAAATACGTGATCAACGTGGCTCATGATACCAAGATGATGTAGGGTAGAACCCTAAATGCCAGATCTTTCACGATTGGAGGGGATCCTACGAAGAACATGAGAAACACGATGGGAAAACACAAGGAGAGAAATCACTCAAACCAACAAGATTCGATTACACATGTGCTAGATCCTAGAAACACAAAGAGATACACGATCCACAATCAACAAGGGACGATACAAGTAGCAACTAGTTCATCTCCATGAGGAGGTCTTGAGGGGTCTTCCCATGAAGGGGTCTTGAATCCAAAGTGGATCTTCTCCGAAGAGGGAGCGGTCTCTCTCGGTGGAGTAGATCTGGATGGATGAGCAAAGCTCTATCTCACAAATGAGCTAAACCAATGCTAACCCTAGATAGAGGAAGGGGAAAGAGTATATATAGTCTAAGTGGGCGAAGGGGTACACAGGACTCAGCCCAACATGCGGTGCACACACAGGCAGCGAACGTCCGGCCTTTACCGGTCGTCCGGTGGCTCGCGAGGGTCCGGACGTCCGATAGGGTTCAGACTTCCGCTATTTTGGTTCTGTTGAAGTGGACCGGATGTCCGGAGACGGCCATCCATCCGGTCGCCGGTCGTCCAGTAGCTTCGGACTTCCACTGATTTGGCTCGGGTGTGGACCTGCCAGATTTCCAGTGGAGCCCAGACGTTCGGTCATTGGGAGTTTGTGTTGGCCGAGACTTGTCGGGTAGGCTAGCACCTCCAGGTGTCGGACGTCCGGTCCCTACCAGTCGCCCGATGGCTGTCACTTGCGCTGGATGTGTCTTGGGCTGGTAGGGGCTTTAGGCGGCGGACGTCCGACGTTCTCCGGTCGTCCGGTGGCTGGAGTTTCTTTGGCAGCTCTTCTTCTTGTCCCTCATTCTTGGTGCCCTCGCCGTCTTGTCCGTTGGATGTAGCTGACCCATGGCCTTCCTCTAAGTACCTGATCACACATAGTGTTTCCGCATGAGGTAGTATCCATGTCTCATGTGTAGAAAGTGGTAGTTCGGAGAGGAGCGAGTTCACCTTATCTTCGATGGCCTTTGCTCGAGCTCTTGTGATTGGTCCAAGTGGTGTCGTAGGAGATGTAGATGCGTCCATGGGGATGATCGTGGGATGCTCCGCATCACCGCCCCCTATGGAGGTCTTGGTGTCGTCCGCCTCGCGAGGCCAGAGCCCTCGCAAGGGTCTTGTCTTGGTGGTCTTGCAGCTAGGCCATACCAGGCCGTCGAGGGAGCCACACCATTGGCAGTAGGCAGGCAAGTTTGGGTACCCTCATTCCCAGAACGTTGACAGTAGCCCCGGGCCCAAGGCGCACTCGGGCTGGCTTTGAGGCAAAGCCAAGGGGCAAGGGCGAAGCATCGCCGACCGCAATCACCTATGAGTCAGGCTGACACATGGCGCCTGACGGGACGCGGACGCCTCCGCTCCCCGACGTCACATCGGCAACTGCCCAGGCTGACCAAAGACTAGCGCACACTGCTAGGCCATCATTGCCCCCCTTCCGCCTTTCCTCAGATCCCCTTCCTTCCACCAAGAGCCTTTCCAGATCCAGTCATGCTCTGCTCCTCCCCTTTCCTTCTTCTGCTCCGGTGCCGGCGACTCCGTAGATGGCTCCCAAGAAGTTGAAGCCCTCGGTGCAAGTCGCAAGCTCCTCCTCTTCTCCTGAGCCAGCACTCCATGCGTCCTTGAAAGTGCAACTATCCCTGGGTGGTATTGGTAATGATTAGAGACATATAGCTCATTGAACTAATGCTACTTCAAGATGAATATTTCAGGAAAGTTCAATGATTGGCATGGCATGGATTAAGGATGTGGACCCCTCAAAATGCTAAGGACAAAGGATTGGCTAAAGCTCTAAAGCTCAAGACTCTACATTTTACTTTTAGTGATCCAAGATCACATTGAGTCCATAGGAAAAGCCAATACTATTAAAAGGGGATGAGGTGTTGCTTAATGGCTTGCTTGCTCAAAATGCTTAGTGATATGCTCCAAAAATCCTCAACCACTTTCTCATATCCACATATGTCCCAAACCAAAAAGTCAAACTCGGCCCCACCGATTTGATCTATCCGGCGCCACCGAGTTCATTTGACATAGCTACCGCTAGAAACACTAGTCACTTCGGTCTCACCGATAGGGATCTCGGTCTCACCGAGATGGGATTGCAAACTCTCTGTTTCCCTTCGTAACATTTTGGTCTAACAGAGATGAACGATCAGTCCCATAGAGTTTGCAATGCAAACTCTCTGTCTCCCTTTCATAATGTTTTGGTCGCACCGAGATGAGCGAATCGGTCTCACCGAGTTTGCCTGACCAACTCTCTGGTTAGCTTATTACCAAAGTCGGTCCCATTGAGTTTGTGTAATAGGTCTCACCGAGTTACATTACGCCCTAACCCTAAAGACATCGGTCCCACCGAGTTGACATGTCCGTCCCACCGAAATGCCTAACAGTCACATTATGAACTAAGTCGGTCCCACCGAGTTTGGTAAATTGTGTGTAACGGTTAGATTTTGTGTGGATGCTATATATACCCCTCCACCATCTCCTCATTCGTGTGGAAAGCCGTCAGAACATGCCTACACTTCCAGCATTCATTTTCTAAGAGAGAACCACCTACTCATGTGTTGAGGCCAATATATTCCAATCCTACCATATGAATCTTGATCTCTAGCCTTCCCCAAGTTGCTTTCCACTAAAATCTTCTTTCCACCAAATCCATTCCTATGAGAGAGAGTTTTGTGTTGGGGAGACTATCATTTGAAGCACAAGAGCAAGGAGTTCATCATCAACACACCATCTATTACCTTTTGGAGAGTGGTGTCTCCTAGATTGGTTAGGTGTCACTTGGGAGCCTCCGTCAAGATTGTGGAGTTGAACCAAGGAGTTTGTAAGGGCAAGGAGATCGCCTACTTCGTGAAGATCTACCCTAGTGAGGCAAGTCCTTCATGGGCTATGGCCATGGTGGGATAGACAAGGTTGCTTCTTCGTGGACCCTTCGTGGCTGGAGCCCTCCGTGGACTCGCGCAACCTTTACCCTTCGTGGGTTGAAGTCTCCATCAACATGGATGTACGATAGCACCACCTATCGGAACCACGCCAAAAATCTCCGTGTGAACATTGTGTTTGCTCCCTCCAAACTCCCCCATTTTACCTTCATATGCAATGATTTACATTCCGCTGCTATACTCTTAGAATTGCATGTGTAGGTTGATTGCTTGACTTGTGCAAAGTTGCTAAAATCTGCCAAGACTTAAAATTGGGAAAAGGCTAGATTTTTATTTGGTCAAGTAGTCTAATCACCCCCCCTCTAGACATACTTCCAATCCTACAAGTGGTATCAGAGCCTTGGTTTCACAACCTAGGAGAGTGTGGCATCTAGCTAGGGAAATTACCACCGTAGAGGTCCTTACTTTGATGGTACTAATTTTGTTAGTTGGAAGCATAAGATGAAAATGCATATTCTTTGACATAACCCCGCCGTTTGGGCTATTGTGTGTATTGGCTTGCAAGGTGAATTCTTCAATGACAGAGAACCAAACCGTGAAGCTACCGCGAAATACTTGAAGATGCTGCAATACAACGCTCAAGCTTGTGATATTCTCAACGGATTGTGCCCCAAAGAATGCAAAGGAAATTTCGGATACTTTGATTGATATGCACGAAGGTACCGGATCCGTCAAGGAATCCAAATTGGATGTGCTCCAAAGTCAACTTGACAAGTTTAAAATGAAGGATGGTGAAGGTGTCGCTGAAATGTACTCTAGGCTTGATCTTATCACAAATGAGATTGTCGGCTTAGGAAGTGAAGAGATGACCGATAGATTCATCATCAAGAAGATCCTAAGAGCCTTGGATGGAAAATATGATACCTTTTGCACATTGATCCAAATGATGCCTAATTACAAAGATCTCAAGCCAACGGAAGTCATTGGAAGAATTGTTGCTCATGAGATGTCACTCAAGGATAAAGAAGAGCTTCACAACAAGTCAAGTGGTGCTTACAAAGCCTCATGTGATGCTCCTACATCATCAAGTGAGAAACAAACCTTCAATGAAGAATTGAGCCTAATGGTGAAGAACTTCAACAAGTTCTGCAAGAGTAGAAGCAAGGAAAGAAGTTCCAAGTCAAGGTCCTACAATGAAAAAAGATCTTCGAGTCGTGAACGTAATTGCTAAAATTGTGAAGACCCGGACACTACTCCAATGAGTGTACGGCTCCCTACAAAAGGAGAGAAGATTCACCTAAAAGAAGAAGTAGAAGAGAAGAATCACCACCAAGAGAGAGAAGGAGTAGAGATGATCATTATGAACTAAGAACCTCCCGGAGAAGCAAGGATTCGGGAAGGAAGGACAAATCATCAAAGAGCTACACAAAACAAAGACATCAAGATCACGTTGGTGAATGGGTATCCGGCTCCGACTCAGACTCCGACCATCACGCCGAAAGAAGTTATCACTCCGACTCCGAATATACTCAAGATGAAGGTGTTGCCGGTCTAGCCCTTGTGTCAACCAACTCCTATGACATATTTGACTCACAAAATGAAGGAATTGGAAGATGCTTCATGGCTAAAGGCCCAAAGGTATCACACCGCGAGTATGTTGATTTCAATAGTGATGAAAAATGATTTGTTAGGTGATGATGATTTACTTGTTGACAACTCTAGTGATGAATACTATGATGAAACGTCAATTAATCATGCTAATCAAGATAAAACGAATGACAATGACAAGGAGAAGATTGAGCGTCTAACTAAAGAACTAAACACTCTTAAGTTACCTCATGAAACTACCTTGGAAGATCATCGAGACCTTTTAAAGACTCATGAGAAGTTACGCTTTGAAAAGTTCAACCTGGAGCAAGAGCATGAGTTTTTAAAGGCAATCAATGATGATCTTCGCAAGAAAAGTTCTTCTTACATTGCAAGCGTTTACTCTTGTCTACTTACATGCCACAAGTTAAATCTAGCAACGAAAGTAAGAAAGATTCTTCCTCTAGTAGTAACAATAATCATGCTAAATCCAATGTTGTTGCTTCTAGTAGTTCTCTTGATTCCACTAATGATTCTCTTAGCCAACTTACATTTGAGCAAGAAAATAGCTTATTGAAGGGAATTATAGAGAAAGGTGTTTACAAGAGCCTTGCCGGAAGTAAGCAATTTGAGGAAATTGTACGCAAGCAAGGAAGGCACCGGAAGAATCAAGGTGTTGGTTTTGAACAAAAGTTCAATGCCAATGGAGTTGAGTGGGAAGAAGATCAATACCCCAAGACAAAGTTTGTTCCTCAACAAGAGAAGTATAATCCTACTTATTTCCAAGGGACACAAGCTCAAGATGATCTTCCACCACAAGACCACAAGCAAAAAGGCAAGGATAAGCTTCAAGAGGAGATTGATGCATTTGAAGAATCTTCCAAGGCCTTGGTCAAGTGGGTTCCCAAGACTACATCAAGTTCTACTTCATCAAGTATGACTACAACCCCAAGGATTCCCATCAAGATGATGTGGATCCCGAAGAAGAAGAACTAGAGAGTTCTTGAGGGTGACTTCGCCAACACACTTCTCTCATATAATTTTGGCAAGAACAAGTGCAAACAACTTCCCCATCTTGCACTAGTTCAAGTAGTCATAAACCCTATTGTTGGTAAGACAAGGGACAAGGTAACCTAATGCTTTCATGGACATCATTTTGTGTGAACATCATTCTATGTCCATGGATATCCTTGTTTGTTCCTTGTGGGACTAACCCGTGTAGGTATTGAAAGTGCAGCTCACTCAAATGGATTGCTCCGAATGATCTACATCAACATTGAGCGTCCACATCTTCAACACCTACATGAAGTCATCATCGACAAAACCAAAGGGTAGTTCATCTCTCTTAGGGGGGATATCACATCTAGGGGGAGCTTTACTCTAAGAATTGAGCTAAAGCAACTCTAACAGTGTGAACACAACAATGCTTTATGTAAAAGTGGTAACCCCGCTTGTGCTTAAACGATGAGTATGACCTATGATCAAATGTTCTCATGTGATTCCTAAGTCAATATACTCATATATAGATGACCTAGTCATCGCAAATTGCTTGATGGATGTTAGAGTGTTTGTGCATGCTTTGCCACATATTTCATTTGCCATTTTATTGTGTGAGCATGTTGGTTGCATATTTTACTCATTCAAGGACATCCACTTGTTGCTTTGATTGTTTGGCTCTTTCTCTTTTGCCACGTGGATGGACAAGAATGCCTAAGAACCTTCTCTAGCTATCTATGCTTTTCTCGTCTCAAACTCTATTCATGCTACATCACAAAGTTTGATCAAGTCTGATTCAAACCACTCTGTGTGAGGAGCACTCGGAGTCCCCAATTCGTCATAGAGTTAAACTTCCAAAACCTCTTTGTGCATTTCAGTATGACCGAGTCATCCATTTCGGTCAAACCAAGTTCACTAAGTTGATCTAGGTTTCCATCTCGGTGCAACCGATTTGAACATTTCGGTCACACCGAGTTGCAGTAACCGCTTGTGATTCTGCATCTCGGTGCCACCGAGTTGTTCCACTCGGTCACACCGACAGGGTCGGGATATATATACCCACGGGTGAGATTTTGGAAATTTCTTCAAAACCCCTCAGCCCGCATGTGTCCTGCTCTGCCTCCTCGGGTCTCAGGATCGCCTCCTCGCTGCCAGTGACCTCCCGCCGCTGGTTTCTGTCGCCGTCAACGGAATCTGCTCCGCCGTTGCTGCCGTAGAGAACACCCGCCGAAATAGGGTATGTGTTCGACCCCTTGTGTTGTCTTTTTACCTCCGATTCTTAGCACAAGGACAATGCCATGATCAGTGCCATGAATGAAATCAATCTATCCAGAGAAAACTTCCTTAGGTTTAGTTTGATTGGAAATTTTAGGGTTAGATCTCCACTGAACTCATCTCGGACCGACCGAATTATAGAAATCAGCCTCACTGATTTGGCTTAGGCCATTGCACATGCGCTTTTTGGTCTGACAGGAAACTGCAAATCGGTGTGACCGAGTTCAATTCTCTGTGAAACCCTAGCAATCTCGGTGCCACCAAACTGTGACTCGGTCTGACCGAGTTCACTAGTTTAGGTTCCAAATGTTGCTTTAGTATCACCGACTGTATCAATTCTATAGCTCTGAAATCATTTCAGTAGAGAACTAAAACTAAGTTTTTGACTCATTTGTTTTGCAAAAATCTCTGCACTTTGTGATGCTCGTCTGCTCTACCTCATCTATACCTATTCACAGGGTTTGTTGTCAGTTTGCCTGCCAAGATGTCTGACCAGAGTGATAGCCAGAATAAGTCTAAAGAGCTAGTGCAAATGAGTGAGGGCACTAGTACCTCAAGCAGCTATGATGAGGGCAGCAGGAGCACACCAAGTAACTTGCCCAAGGCAGCCACTAGAACAAGGAAGAAGAGAACCTCAGACTCTGAGGATGAGGATTATGTTGCTGTTGAGGATGAGGCCACCTCAAAGAAGAAAGTGCTGAAGAAGGAGTATGGCACTGCTGCTACCATAAAGCCTGGTATGAACAAGAAGGCACAAGCAAGGAGAGTCCCAACATCCAAGCCAAGGAAAGTTGCCACAGGAGAAACCATGAAATTCACACTAGAATCAAATGATGGTGAGGCAGTTGGAGATGGATAGAAGAAGAAGAGGGCAGAAACACAACAACAAAAGTTCTTGGCAAGTCAACTATGGTGAGAGATTCTGAAGAGGAAAAGGAAGAGGATGTTGCACCAGCACCCAAGACTCAAAAGCTTATGGGAGATGCAATCAAGTCGGGGGCTAACTCTAAGCCCAAACCTGCTCCCAAAGCTGCTGCTCAAACCACCAAGTCTACACCCAAGAGAAGCACCAGAAACATCCTAGCTGAAGAGAAGAACAAGGCCCCAGTGCCTGAAGTTGAAGAAGAAGATGCTGAAGCCCAAGTGCTGAGAAAGCTCAAACCAAAGATCCCAGACCACAATGACACTCATCCAGTGGCAGAGGACATGAACATCAGGAAGGATGCAGGTCTGAGACTTTGGAGGAAGAATGACCCTTATGTTATGAGAAGGAGAACTGTAGTGGTCTACATGTTCCACATCAAAGAACAACAAGACTTCTATGAGACCATTCCGCTTGACAAGAAGCTAATTATCTATGATATGAGATGGGTTGATTGGACATACATCAAAGAGAATGAAGATCACTTCCCAGGTGTATATGATAGTTTCAAGGCTTGTGGAGTTGACAAGTTTGTTGGACAGAAGCTCACCAAGTGGAATGATGAGCTAGTCATGCAATTCTACTCCACTGCTCATTTCTATCCAGATGGAAGGATAGTGTGGATGTCTAAAGGTACAAGGTACCAGTCAACTGTTGATGAATGGGCCAAGTTGATAAATGCTCCAGAAGACCATGAGGATGATTTGGATGTGTATGCCAAGAAGAAGAAAGACCACAACTCCATGGCAAGTATGTACAAGGAAATTCCTGATGAAGCCCTGTAAACTAATAAGTTGGGCTCTGTGAAATACTTGTTGTCTGGTCTGCCTACTATTAGCACCATCTCGAGGCATACTCTATTGCCCAAATATGGAGATCATAAGATGATAAGAGGACATTCAATCAACTTGCTGCACATATTTTATGTCCCTCAAAAATTTAAGGTCATGAGTCTGATTGTAGAGACAATCAAGAGGACAGCTGCTAGAAAAGGTCTTGTGGGTATGCTCCACAAATTTAGGTGCTCATCAACTCAAAGATGGGAACATGCACTTACTTGTTGGACAAGGAGCACTTACCTCTCAATCCAGATTTTGAAGACAACATAGTTGTCATGGATGAGAATGATCCTTCATCAGTGCAAGCACATGAGAAGAGAGCAAAGGCAAGGGCAGAAAAAGCTGCAAAGATGCCAAGTGCTGAAGAGGCATCTCAAGTGTTCTTGAAGAGCAAACAATATCAACTTGGATTTCTAATCCAATCTACCTTGAGGATTGAGAAGGGCTTGACCACCCTGACTCAGAACCACGAGAGCTTGGAAAGGATCATTGAACAAAAATTCTATGATCTTGATATGAAAGTCACTGAGATACAGACAGTAGTTGAGCAGCTCCAGGAGGAAGCAGAGGAGAAGAAAGGAAAGGCAACTACAAAAGCTTTTCAGTATGTGCCAAGAGGTCAGAGGTCAGTTGCAGTGCGAGTACCTGATACCAGAGCTACTACATCAACACCAGCAGCTACAGCTTTAGTGCCACCTCCAGCCGCCACTCCAACAGCTCCAGCTACATCGACAGAAGCCTTTGTCCTTGGAGTCATCTCCACACCACCTCACGGAGACCAAGCCCCAGATATGCATAGCACTATGCACATTTGAACTTTTCGGTAGCTTGTTGCCAAAGAGGGAGAAACATGCATAGATCATACGCTTCGGGAGAGAGTGTTGCTTTTTGTCTCTCTTGCACTTTGTTTGGTTGGACTTTATTGCGTGCTTGTTTGATACCTGATGTCCTTGTGTGAGATACTTGAATGATCATGTGTTTGATCATATGCTACTTTAATGTGTGTTTGGATGATATTATCTCTTATATCCATATATGATCATTCGCTTTGCTTGGTGATGAGTGCATGCTTTTAATTGCTATCGTTTTTGAGCGCTCCACCAAGACGTATGTGACATGGAAGAATAACCCACAATACTAATCGTTTGTGCATTTGCATTCAAAAGCAAATCTTAAATAATGCACAAATTTAGGGGGAGCTCTTGCTTATCATATACTTCTCAAAGCGACGATGTATTTCAATCTTATTATTATTTGTCGAAGCTTAATCTATATGTTGTCATCAATTACCAAAAAGGGGAGATTGAAAGTGCAACTATCCCTAGGTGGTTTTGGTAATGATTAACAACATATAGCTCATTGAACTAATGCTACTTCAAGATGAATATTTCAGGAAAGTTCGGTGATTGGCATGGCATGGATTAGGAATGTGGACCCCTCAAAATTTTAAGGACAAAGGATTGGCTAAAGCACTAAAGCTCAAGACACTACATTTTACTTTTAGTGATCCAAGATCATATTGAGTCCATAGGAAAAGCGAATACTATTAAAAGGGGATGAGGTGTTGCTTAATGGCTTGCTTGCTCAAAATGATTAGTGATATGCTCCAAAAACCCTCAACCACTTTCTCATATCCACATATGTCCCAAACCAAAAGGTCAAACTCGGCCCCACTGATTTGATCTATCCGGCGCCACCGAGTTCATTTGACATAGCCACTGCCAGAAACCCTAGTCACTTCGGTCTCACCGATACGGATCTCAGTCTCACCGAGATGGGATTGCAAACTCTCTGTTTCCCTTCATAACGTTTCGGTCCAACCGAGATGAGCAGTCGGTCCCACCAAGTTCGCAATGCAAACTCCCTGTTTCCCTTTCGTAACGTTTCGGTCTCACCGAGATGAGCGAATTGGTCCCACCGAGTTTGCCTGACCAACTCTCTGGTTAGCTTATTACTAAAGTTAGTCCCACCGAGTTTGTGTAATCGGTCTCACCGAGATTTTGTCATGCCCTAACCCTAAAGAAATCGCTCCCACCGAGTTGACATGTTAGTCCCACCGAAATGCCTAACGGTCACATTATGAACTAAATTGGTCCGACCGAGTTTTCTGATTCGGTCCCACCGAGTTTGGTAAATTGTGTGTAACGGTTAGATTTTGAGTGGAGGCTATATATACCCCTCCACCCTCTCCTCATTCGCGTGGAAAGCCATCAGAACATGCGTACACTTCCAGCATTCATTTTCTGAGAGAGAACCACCTACTCATGTGTTGAGGCCAAGATATTTCAATCCTACCATATGAATCTTGATCTCTAGCCTTCCCCAAGTTGCTTTCCACTAAAATCTTCTTTCCACCAAATCCAATTATGTGAGAGAGAGTTGAGTGTTGGGGAGACTATCATTTGAAGCACAAGAGCAAGGAGTTCATCATCAACACACCATCTATTACCTTTTGGAGAGTGGTGTCTCCTAGATTGGTTAGGTATCACTTGGGAGCCTCCGTCAAGATTGTGGAGTTCAACCAAGGAGTTTGTAAGGGCAAGGAGATCACCTACTTCATGAAGATATACCCTAGTGAGCCAAGTCCTTCATGGGCAATGGCCATGGTGGGATAGACAAGGTTGCTTCTTCGTGGAACCTTCATGGGTGGAGCCCTCTGTGGACTCGCGCAGCCGTTAGCCTTCGTGGGTTGAAGTCTCCATCAATGTGGATGTATGATAGCACCACCTATCGGAACCACGCCAAAAATCTTTGTGTCAACATTGCGTTTGCTCCCTCCAAACTCCCCCCTTTTACCTTCATATGCAATGATTTACATTCAGCTGCTATACTCTTAGAATTGTATGTGTAGGTTGATTGCTTGACTTGTGCAAAGTTGCTAAAATCTGCCAAGACTTAAAATTGGGAAAAGGCTAGATTTTTATTTGGTCAAGGAGTCTAATCACCCCCTAGACATATTTTCGATCATATAGTCCTCCATCACCGAGGAGGGGCACCTTGCCCGTGTGCTCCCGCAGATGGCAAGCGATGACAACTAGTGGAACGAGACTATGATCTGGGATAGCTTCGCAGAGCAGTGGACCCTGGCGCGGATGGTCTATCCCTTCTTCCTCCATACAATCTTCGCGGGGCTCATCCACCCCTCTCAGAGTTCTTCGTCACCGTCCTCAAGCACTACCAGATCCAGGCCCACCATCTTCAACCCAACTACATCCTACTCTTGTCCATCTTCGCCTTTTACTGCAAGGCCTTCATGGGTGTGAGGCCTTCTGTAACACCCCGATAATCAAGCTACAGTAACCTCACCCTAATGTGCCATGTCATCATGTTTTATTAAGCCAATTTGCCAGTTGATGAAAATCTTAAGTCAAATTCAAATTTCAAATACTAGTTAAATTCTTATTTCTTCAAACTGTCAAATAAAAATGTTCGAGGATTTACAACTATTCACTAAGTATTTAACATGTAGGAACCAACATTAAATGGATTTCTAAATCGCCCCTAGGAATAATTAATGTGGACAAGCAACACTTATTATGACCATTTAAATATAAACCTATTTTCAGACATTTTCCAAATGACCTCAAACTTTTTACACAGCACTAAAATATCGACAGGTAATTTTGTGGGAAGTTTCAACTTGAACTAAAATCATTTATTATCTAAGCTAAATACAAAACAATACCTAAATAAGAAGAACAGTAAACAAAAATGAAAAATACATAAAAAAAACTAAACTACCGGGCACTTGGCCCATCTGGCATAATGGGCAGCCTAGCTAGCCCAACTCCACCTTTTCTCCTACCTCTGTTCACAGAGGCGCCATGGACGCAGTGGGCACGTCCATGGCCGGGGATTGCCACGTGGCGGCCATCCCGCAATGCCTCACCGTCTACAAGGCCACCCCGACCCCCTGGTCAAACCCTATCCCCTCTTCCTCCTCTACATCGCTCGCTCTCCTCCTCTCTCTCTCGGCCGAATTGCCGCCGCAATGACCGAGCTCGCCCACGCGACCACCGACCTCCGCTCGCCATTCCAAGATGCCCGGAGGCTTCCCCATCCTCATCCTCGTCCAGCTCGCGCACTCGTTCGACTGAAGCTGCCCCAAATCGTCGCCATCCTCGATCCCCTTCTCGTTTTCCACCGCGGCCTCGTCAACAAATCGGTCGATTCCTGTCACATCCCTAGTCTTGTATGACCTAGACTAGCTAGTCATTGTGCATCATATTTAAATTTCATTTAAATTTGAAATGAGGATTGGTGGAACCCTCAGAATCATTTTTGAAAATGACCCAAATAAAAATTTCTCCAAAAGGGTCCAAGAAAATGCTCATGTTGCCCTCTGAAAATATTGGACAGAGATAAAAATCAAAACAATATTTTTAGGAGCTCATGGACATTTATTTTGGCCATTTGGACTAATTCGATAAATATTTGCATTGGAAATATATTTCTATATATATGAAATATGGTCCAAAAATTATGCCAATTATAAAAGAGCTCTGGAATAATATATCTAGCTCCTGCAAAAATTGGCATAAGGAAATTAAATGATTTAATATATTTATTAAATCAAAACAAATGTCAGAAAAAAATAGAAAACAGAAAAAAAAGAAGGAGGGGCTTACCTGGGGCTTCCCCTGTGCAGCCCAGCCGCAGCAGGCCGGCCCAGCCAGCAGGCGGCCCAGCCCACCTGGCCCCCCCTCCTCTGTCGTCTTCCTCCCCGACAGAGGAACGGAGTGTGCCCGGCGCGCGCGCACGCCACCGCGCCACGCCACCTCCCTCCCTGCCTGCCTGGCGCCCTTCTCGTCGCCCTCGATGCCCCGGACGACGCCACGCAGCCACCCCGACCCCCTCGCCCTCGTCCTCTCCTCTGTCTCTCTCTCTCTCTCACGGCCGAACACCACCGACGCCACCGCTCGCCGTAGACGTAGCCACCGCGCCCCTCGAGAGCATCTGAGCAGTCCACGAGCTCCGCCACGTCGCCGGCTACCTCCTCGTTGAGCCACGCACCTCCGGACGGCCTCCATCGCCGCCATCGACATCGTCTTCCTCCTCGGGCTCCGCCGTCCGCCGCCGTCGATTCGCCGTCACCAGATCTTCCCCGACCCCGCTGTGCTGCTCTGCGTGATCGCCGTGAGCATCTCCACTGTTCCCCTCTTTTCTCCCCCTCGTTTCCGCGCCGTAGCGCCGCTCCCCACCACGGCCGAAGCCTCTCGCCGCCGTCCATGTCGCCGTCGCCGTCTCGGCCCGTCTCCGCCCAAACCAAGCATCCCTTCGCGCTCCTGGTGCCACGAGGGTGCCGCCGAGCCCCTCAGGTGGCCTCCCCGTGCCCCGCAGCCCGATCCTGCTCGCACCCGAACTCCGGCCGCCGCCGCGAGCTTTGCTCCGGCGAGCTCCGGCCTTCCCCGCTCCTCCCACCTGTCCCACCAGATGCGCGAGAGCCCGGGCTACGCCCCGGTGCTCCCAGACGCCGTCCCCGTGGCCTGTGGCACGGACTCCGCCGCGTCCAGAGGTCGCCGGCGGCGAGCCCCGTCGCCTGAGCCCTGCCATGTGGGGCCGGCCCGTCAGGTGATTAGCTTAGTGCTAATCACCGTTAACTAACCCCCCCCCTGACACTGACAGTGGGCCCCGGTGCCCCTAACCTTTTAATTAAACCAAATTAACCCCTGTTTAACCCCCCTGTCACTGACGTGTGGGTCCCACACGTCAGGTTTGACCCGGACCAGCCCAGTTGACTGCTGACGTTATGCTTACTCAATGCTGACGCAATATATAATTTCTGGATTTAAATTAAATCAGGAAATTCCAGAAATTGCTTTAAACTTCAAAAATTCATATCAATTCAACCGTAGCTCAGATTAAAATAATTTATATATGAAAAATTATCAGAAAAATGCAACCTTTCCATCTGTACTAGTTTCATGCATGAAAAACCAACTTATACATGCTGAATATGGGAAAACACATTATGGCATATATAAGAGACTTAATTTAGAAATGCATTTGAACCTTTGGTTCAAATGGACTTCAAACCAAATGTTTACTAGATGCATTAGCTCAAACAGCATCACATCTACATGCCATGTTCATGCATCATATTGTTGCATATGATTGTGTATTGATTGCCGGCACCGTTCCTTCTCGATAGGTCCTGCTCCGGAGACGTTCCAGAGTACCTGTCTATGAAGCAGTGCCTCCCTTGTTGTTTTACCAGGCAAGCAAACCCCCCTTGTTCATTTCGATAAAACCCTACTCTCTCGCTCCTGCTCTCAGTTATTGCATTAGGACAACAACGATTCATCTGCTACTTTGTGCTGCGGTAGTTGAACCCATTCCTCTGCATGACCTGTCATTGCCACAGTAAATAGTTGAAACCCACTAGCATGTGTAGGAGTTGATTGAAGCCACTGATGTGTTCCTACCATGCTATGCCTGCTATTGCTTAGAGTGTGTCAGGTCTGGTTCATTGGGAATGAATTGGAGTGTCACGATATGTTCTGTTGCTGAGAGTTAAGTGTGTGAACACGATTTGGTAAAGGTAGCGGTGAGGGGCCATGTAGGAGTACATGGTGGGTTGTCTCGCTGGAACCGTCCTTAAGCACTGAGTTCTATGTATGTTGTCCAATGACTCGATACTACCACACATTGGGATCCTTAATTGACTCTCTTGGCTTATTAACCAACTTGATCTCTGTCCAGGAGTCGCAACTAGTTTCTGGTGTTTGTAGGTAGTGCTATTTTTCTACCAAGTGGCACCCGGCAGGGTGGGCTTGGGACAGACTAGGCACACGTGGCTCGGTGTACCGAGTGGCACCCGGTTGGTGGGCTCGGGAACCCTATACACATCGTTTGGGGCCGTAAGCGACACCCCGGCCGGATCTCCTTGCGGATGGAACCCGAATAGGCGATAAACCTGGACTAGAGTCTTGTGTGGTTAGTCAGGTCGTGGCCGACACCCTCGCCAGGCTTCCGCTTGAAGGTTGCCGAGATACATGACGTGTACATGGCGGTAAGTGGCGAGAGCGTGTGTGAAGAAGTACACCCCTGCAGGGTTAACATGATCTATTCGAATAGCCGGGTCCGCGGTTATGGACTTCTTGGATGCTTACATGGTACATAGACAACTTGAAGTGGATACTATAAAATGCTCAAGACAAGTGTGAGTGCTATGGATGGCCTTCTCGTAGGGAGACGGGGATGAATCCATAGTAGTGTATTGTGTGGTGATTAGTGGACTCGTGTACGTTGTTTCACCTCTAGAGTTTCTGGTAGTCGTAGAATAGGATAGCCACAGAGTCAAAGCTGGCTTGCTGCAACTAAACCCCACATTACCCTCTTGATACAAATGCATGTATGATAGGATCTGATGTAAGTCTTGCTGAGTACCTTTGTACTCATGTTGCTTTATTTATGTTTTTGCAGCTGAGACTTCGGTCTTACTAGTGTTCTCGTGGACTTCGACTAGTAGCTAGTACCTCAGCTACGATCTTGATCGGATGTTGTAGATAGTCAGGCTCTTCAGCCTTTTTCATTTGTAGATGTCTGTACCCAGACATGTAATGCTTCCGCTTGTTGCTTGTATGCTCTGTATGATGGGTCCTGTGACCCCTGTTTGCAATAAATGCTGTGATGGCTCCTCTGAGCCTTTATCTATATGATTGTTGAGTTATGCTGTGATGCCATGTTGTACAGCACATACTTGCATGTTATGCGTACGTGTAATGTGTATTGCTATGTGTGGGATCTGACTATCTAGTTGTTCATTCTTAGTAGCCTCTCTTACCGGGAAATGTCTCCTAGTGCTTCCACTGAGCCCTGGTAGCTTGCTACTGCTCCGGAACACTTAGGCTGGCCGGCATGTGTCCTTCTTCGATCCTGTGTCTGTCCCTTCGCGGAAATGTCACGCGATGAATACCGGAGTCCTGTTAGCCCGCTACAGCCCGGTTCACCGGAGTCCTGTTAGCCCAGTGCTACAGCCTGGATTCACTCGCTGATGACCGACACGTTCGATGCTGGGTCATGGATGCCTGTCCCTGTAAGTTAGTGCCACTTTGGGTTTACGACTAGCCATGTCAGCCCGGGCTCTTTATCATATGGATGCTAGCGACACCATCATATACGTGTGCCAAAAGGCGCAAACGGTCCCGGGCAAAGGTAGGGCGACACCCGTGGGGATACCGTGCGTGAGGCCACAAAGTGATATGAGGCGTTACATGCTAGATCGATGTGGCATTGAGTCGGGGTCCTGACAGCTTTGGTATCAGAGCCTGACTGCCTGTAGGATTACCAAGCCATACTGGTCGAAGTTGAGTCTAGAAAATCTTTAGTTATGTAAGGGAATTGATTGTGGGTTGGAACGTAAGGCTCTTTTTACTCCTTTACCTCATGGCCTTCTGATCTGAGTCATCCTATCTTTCCGACGGGGTTAAGGAACTAGGCTTTCTCTTCCGTCTATCAGGATCACGTGTTACTACTCTGTAGTCCCATAGGATTGGTTGATCAGAGTCATACCCCAGTTTTGAGTATTTCCGGTGTAGTCTGTTTAGTATGATCTCAGAACCTTGAGTAATGCTGATGAGTATGTTACCACCCCATTTTTAGTAGGATGTCTCATTCTGAGCATTTTACTGCCGTTATGCTGCCGAAATTTTCCTAGGAGTTCGAGAGATACTAATCCCTTGTCCTACATTCTATAGCCTATAGATTGATGCTGATTCCGTCCTTGGTTCGTCTCTCAGGATGTCATCAGCTAAGCGAAGTTCCGTCGCTCGTAGCCAGAACCACGGAGATGGTAGGAATGAGGATCCTCCCGACCAGCCTTCGTTGACAGAGTTCATGCTAGAGATGGAGAGGAACAAGCGTGAGTCTAATCGTTTGTTGGCACGTATCGAGGAGAACACTGCACATCAGTTCAAAGGGTCTGCTACCATTCATGACTTCATTCGTTTGCACCCACCTACCTTTCATCATTCCATCGAGCCACTCGATGCAGATGACTGGCTCCGTAGCATCACTCATAAGCTGCGTTCTGCGAACGTAGCTGAAGATGAAAAGGTCACCTATGCCACATACCACCTGGAAGGTCCTGCTAGTCTTTGGTGGCAGAACTATGAGGCTATGCTTCCAGCTGGCCAGATTCCTACCTGGAGAGATTTCACTGAGGCTTTTCGCGAGCATCACATTCCTGAGGCCCTCCTTGATCGCAAGAGAGAAGAGTTCTGTAGTCTCACCCAGAATAAGATGGCTGTTGATGCTTATAGCAGAGAGTTTGAGAACCTCGCTCGCTATGCCACAGAAGAAGTGTCCACGGACGCCAAGAAGCAGGCTAGGTTCCGAAAGGGTCTCAACCCCAAGTTGCGTCGTGATCTCCACCTGCATCATTGTGATACATTCCAAGATCTTGTGAACAAAGCCATTAATGCAGAGACAACTCAGCTCACTTACGAGGAGTCTCGTAAGCACAACCATGATTTGGGATCCTCCTCTGGCTCTAGTTCCCAGAAGCGCCGGATTTGGGTTCCAAACTCCGCTCTTCCTTCCGGTTATACACCGAGGTCATCTCATGTGGTGCCTCCCCCAGCTCAGTCATATGTTCCACCCAGGCCTACTGGTAGACCGCTTGTCAGTGCGGGTCCACGTCCAACCTCAGGGACTTGCTTCACATGCGGGAAGCCAGGACACTATGCACGTGATTGCTCTCAGACTAGTTATGTTCCACCCAAGGCCGAGAAGACTGTTAGCTGTATTAAGCCATCACGCAAGATGATCAGTGTTAAGTCAGCCCCCACTGAACGTGGATGTGTGCATCACGTCTCAGCTAAAGACGCTCATGATGATCCAGATGTCGTTCTTGGTACACTCCTTGTCAATTGTCACCCAGCATCAGTTCTATTCGATACTGGAGCATCTCACTCCTTCATTTCTGAAGGCTATGCTCGTTTGCACGACATGTCATTTTGTGATATGCCAACTCCGCTTGAAATCCAAACCCCAGGGTCTAGATGGCAGACCACCCGAATCAGCCATGGTAACGAAATCCTTGTTGATAGACTTGCATTCCTTGCATCACTTGTAGCCCTCAAGTCCTCAGATATTAACATCATCTTGGGTATGGACTGGATGACAGCTCATCATGCCAAGATTGATTGTTACACAAGATCTGTTCAGCTTACACACTCATCTGGCAAGTTAGTCACCGTCTCCACTAGAGTTGCAAAGCGTCAGCTCTATTCTCTTAATGCCAGCCCTCTTCCAGACCTTGAAGATATACCAGTAGTCCGTGACTTTCCGGATGTCTTTCCAGAGGAACTGCCAGGTGTTCCACCTGACAGAGATGTAGAGTTCGTCATAGATCTTATTCCAGGAACAGCTCCAATCTCCCGGAGACCTTACAAGATGGCACCCCTAGAACTAGCCGAGCTTAAGAAACAACTCGATGAGTCCTTGCAAAAGGGTTTCATCCGTCCTAGTTCTTCTCCTTGGGCTTGCCCCGTCCTCTTCGTCAAGAAGAAAGACGGTACGGACCGGATGGTCATTGATTATCGTCCCGTTAATTTGGTCACGATAAAGAACAAGTATCCGCTCCCCAGGATCAACGACCTGTATGATCAGCTCGCTGGATCCTCAGTCTTCTCCAAGATGGATTTGAGGTTAGGATACCACCAAATTAAGATCAGAAATGGGGACATTCCCAAGACAGCTTTTGTCACTCGTTATGGCCAGTACGAGTACACCGTCATGTCCTTTGGCCTAACCAACGCCCCAGCCACATTCTCCCGCTTGATGAACTCGATCTTCATGGAGTACTTAGATAAGTTCGTCGTGGTTTACCTCGATGATATTCTTATTTACTCGAAGAACGAGGAAGAGCATGCCGAACATCTTAGACTTGTTTTAGAAAAACTCAGAGAACACCGCCTTTATGCCAAGTTCTCCAAGTGTGAATTTTGGTTGCCAGAAGTGACCTACTTAGGCCACGTAATCTCTGGTAAGGGCATTGCTGTCAATCCCGAGAGAGTCAAGGCCGTTCTCGATTGGACTCCACCTGAGACCGTTAAACAAGTTAGGAGCTTCCTTGGTCTAGCCAGCTATTGTCGCCGCTTTGTTGAAAATTTCTCCAAAGTAGCCAAACCCCTCATGGAACTTCTCAAGAAAGATAAAAAGTTCGAGTGGTCCCCACAGTGTGAGTACAGTTTTCAGGAACTGAAAAGACGCCTGACTTCTGCTCCCATACTTGTGCCACCGGATTTCACTAAAGACTTTATTATCTACTGCGACGCCTCACGACAGGGACTAGGTTGCATTCTTATGCAAGATCGTCATGTGATTGCCTATGCATCTCGACAGTTGCATCCACATGAGGAGAATTATCCTACACATGATCTAGAGCTTGCAGCCGTAGTCTATGCACTCAAGACCTGGCGACATTACCTTCTTGGTAAACGTTGCGAGATCTACACCGATCACCAGAGTCTCAAGTATATCTTCACCCAACCAGATTTGAACCTTAGGCAAAGACGTTGGTTGGAGTTAATCATACATTATGATCTAGGGATTACCTACACCCCAGGCAAAGCCAATGTCATGGCTGATGCTCTAAGTCGTAAATCCTATTGCAATAATCTCATGTTGCAGCAAGGCCAACCACTTCTCCATGAGGAATTCTGTAAGCTTAACCTTCACATTGCTCCTCGCGGATTTCTTTCTACTTTGGTGGCGAAACCTGATCTTGAGGATCAGATCATAGCTAGCCAGCAATATGATACAGGTATTTCTCGTATCAAGGATAACGTTAAGAAGGGAGTTGCTGGTAGTTTCTCTGTTGATGCTCGAGGTGTTGTTTTCTTTGGAAACCGCCTGGTGGTCCCCAAGAAGCAACATCTTCGACAATTGATTCTTAAGGAGGCGCATGAATCTCCTCTCATGATTCATCCCAGTAGCACTAAGATGTATCAGGACCTGCGCCAGAGGTTCTGGTGGACTAGGATGAAGAGAGAAATCGCTGAGTTCATTGCTAAATGTGACATTTGTCGTCGCGTTAAGGCAGAGCATCAAAGACCTGCTGGCACCCTTCAGCCTTTAGCTATTCCTGAATGGAAATGGGATAAAGTTGGTATGGACTTCATCACCGGCTTTCCCAGGACCAAGAGAGGGAATAATGCTATCTTCGTAGTCATTGATCGTCTCTCCAAAGTGGCTCACTTCCTTCCTGTTCGAGAGAGTATCACTGCTAGTCAGCTTGCTGACTTATATATTTCTCGAATAGTGTCACTTCATGGTGTTCCACTAGAGATCAATTCAGACCGTGGCAGTCTTTTCACTTCTCATTTCTGGGAGAGTTTCCAAACTGCCATGGGAACCCATCTCTCCTTCAGTACCGCTTTCCACCCTCAGTCGAGTGGTCAGGTGGAACGGGTCAATCAAATTCTCGAAGACATGCTCAGAGCTTGCGTTATCTCATTCGGTATGGATTGGGAGAAATGTCTTCCTTTCGCCGAGTTTGCTTATAACAATAGCTACCAATCCAGCCTCAAGAAAGCTCCTTTTGAGGTTCTCTATGGACGAAGATGTCGAACACCTTTGAACTGGTCAGAAACCGGTGAAAGACAATTCTTTGGACCGGATATGATCCAGGAGGCAGAAGAGCAAGTTCGCATCATTCGTGAGAATT